>NC_047065.1:2334190-2657061 GCF_902459465.1 Asterias rubens
TGATAGAGAGAGATGATGCGAGGGAATCGTTTCGTAAGAAGCTTTACAGCGAGCAATACTGATGAGACCCACCGGACCGTCAGCCTTTTTCAAGGGTCACGGGTGGCTCTGAGCAGCCCCTGGGTCCATTCACGCTGCTCAATCAACCGGCGAGACTCGGCGGTTCGCGTGGAGCTGGAATTTACTCCAATATTAGTGTGTTTCATTTTTTTTCTGATTTGCAAAATTCTTGTTTAAAATAGCATCGGACAATTTCCCCATAACTGTAGATGTGTTGGTCAAGTTCTAACCTTTCCATGCATACAATTTTCTTTTACGAGGTCTCAATATCTAAGCCTGAAACGACCACTATGAAATGACATTGTTTCCGATAGTGAAATTTTATTCATTTTTTTGTCGCATATAATGTTACATCGATTTATGTAACATATGATTATTGCTTCAAATAATGATGATGATCTTAGCAAGTCAATTAATCCAATCACGCAATAGTTGTTGTAAAATTGTCTTGCGACAATTTCGAGAAACAAACTCGTTTTTGTTATTTGGGCATTATTGGTGCTTAAGGCAGTGGAGTCGCATGCAAGTTGATACATTCTTACTATTCGCCCTTCTGTGTACCCCCCCCCCGTGTCTCTACTGCCCCCCCTTCATAAAACAAACAAACAAACTAACAAACACCGCAGAGTTATGTAAATTGGTACGTTTGTTTACATCAAATTCATCGTGATTCGCCATTTTGTTTTGTTGCATAATGCCCCCCTACATCACCGCTGCTTTTATGTAAACTTTTGAGTTTGTTTTTATTAGATCCATCGTTTTTCGCCATTTTGTTTCTGTTACATAGTGTTTTTGATCAAACTAGTTACTTATTCATGTAATGTTTATGTATTTAATATTTTGGATGTATTTTTTTTATCGAAACAAATAAATTATCTGCCGATGTGATTATTTAATTGTTCAATTCTTTTTCCTAGACAAATGCAGGTAATAGTCTCTTTTTGTAAGTTGTGGCTCTCAAAAGAGCCGTTTGGTTTGGTTGATTGTCCCGGGTGGGAACTGACTACTTCTTTGGCTTGGTGGTCTTCTTCGGCTTTGCTGCTTTGGTGGCCTTCTTTGCCTTTGGCTTTGGACTCTTTGCGGCTTTGCTGGGCTTGGCGACTTTCTTTGATGGCTTGGCTGCTGTTTTCTTGGCGGCAACTTTCTTGGTGGGTGTCTTCTTGACGATTTTCTTTGGAGTCTTCTTTTTGGTTATCTTGGTTTTCTTGGCCTTCTTCATCTTGGCTGCGGCTTTCTCTGCTTTCTTGGCTTTCATCTCTGCTTTCTTTGCTTGATCCTTCTCTTTCTTGGCCTTGGCTCGTTCTTTGACCTTCTCCGCCTGTTCCTTGGCCTTGTCCTTTGCTGGGTCCAATTTGAATGAACCGGAAGCTCCCTTGCCCTTGGTCTGGATAAGAACTCCCTTCTGCACACCGGTATTGAGGGCTTTTCGGATGAAAACGGCCTGCCTGTCCATGTCGACTTGGAATGTGTCCTTGATGTACTTTCAGATGGCTTGACTGGACGAACCGTTTTTCTCCTTCAGTGCCACGATAGCGGCAACCACCATCTTGATTGCTGGAGGGTGGGCCCGAACGGTTGCAGACTTTTTCACGGTAGCCATGATGATAGAGAGAGATGATGCGAGGGAATCGTTTCGTAAGAAGCTTTACAGCGAGCAATACTGATGAGACCCACCGGACCGTCAGCCTTTTTCAAGGGTCACGGGTGGCTCTGAGCAGCCCCTGGGTCCATTCACGCTGCTCAATCAACCGGCGAGACTCGGCGGTTCGCGTGGAGCTGGAATTTACTCCAATATTAGTGTGTTTCATTTTTCTTCTGATTTGCAAAATTCTTGTTTAAAATAGCATCGGACAATTTCCCCATAACTGTAGATGTGTTGGTCAAGTTCTAACCTTTCCATGCATACAATTTTCTTTAACGAGGTCTCAATATCTAAGCCTGAAACGACCACTATGAAATGACATTGTTTCCGATAGTGAAATTTTATTCATTTTTTTGTCGCATATAATGTTACATCGATTTATGTAACATATGATTATTGTTTCAAATAATGATGATGATCTTAGCAAGTCAATTAATCCAATCACGCAATAGTTGTTGTAAAATTGTCTTGCGACAATTTCGAGAAACAAACTCGTTTTTGTTATTTGGGCATTATTGGTGCTTAAGGCAGTGGAGTCGCATGCAAGTTGATACATTCTTACTATTTCCGCCCTTCTGTGTACACCCCCGTGTCTCTACTGCCCCCCTTCAGAAAACAAACAAACAAACTAACAAACACCGCATAGTTATGTAAATTGGTACGTTTGTTTACATCAAATTCATCGTGTTTCGCCATTTTGTTTTGTTGCATAATGCCCCCCTACATCACCGCTGCTTTTATGTAAACTTGTGAGTTTGTTTTTATTAGATCCATCGTTTTTCGCCATTTTGTTTCTGTTACATAGTGTTTTTGATCAAACTAGTTACTTATTTATGTAATGTTTATGTATTTATATTTTGGATGTATTTTTTTTATCGAAACAAATAAATTATCTGCCGATGTGATTATTTAATTTTTCAATTATTTTTCCTAGACAAATGCAGGTAATAGTCTCTTTTTGTAAGTTGTGGCTCTGAAAAGAGCCGTTTGGTTTGGTTGATTGTCCCGGGTGGGAACTGACTACTTCTTTGGCTTGGTGGTCTTCTTCGGCTTTGCTGCTTTGGTGGCCTTCTTTGCCTTTGGCTTTGGACTCTTTGCGGCTTTGCTGGGCTTGGCGACTTTCTTTGATGGCTTGGCTGCTGTTTTCTTGGCTGCAACTTTCTTGGTGGGTGTCTTCTTGACGATTTTCTTTGGAGTCTTCTTCTTGGTTATCTTGGTTTTCTTGGCCTTCTCCTTCTTGGCTGCGGCTTTCTCTGCTTTCTTGGCTTTCATCTCTGCTTTCTTTGCTTGATCCTTCTCTTTCTTGGCCTTGGCTCGTTCTTTGACCTTCTCCGCCTGTTCCTTGGCCTTGTCCTTTGCTGGGTCCAATTTGAATGAACCGGAAGCTCCCTTGCCCTTGGTCTGGATAAGAACTCCCTTCTGCACACCGGTATTGAGGGCTTTTCGGATGAAAACGGCCTGCCTGTCCATGTCGACTTGGAATGTGTCCTTGATGTACTTTCTGATGGCTTGACTGGACGAACCGTTTTTCTCCTTCAGTGCCACGATAGCGGCAACCACCATCTTGATTGCTGGAGGGTGGGCCCGAACGGTTGCAGACTTTTTCACGGTAGCCATGATGATAGAGAGAGATGATGCGAGGGAATCGTTTCGTAAAGGCTTTACAGCGAGCTAATGAGACCCACCGGACCGTCAGCCTTTTTCAAGGGTCACTGGTGGCTCTGAGCAGCCCCTGGGTCCATTCACGCTGCTCAATCAACCGGCGAGACTCGGCGGTTCGCGTGGAGCTGGAATTTACTCCAATATTAGTGTGTTTCATTTTTCTTCTGATTTGCAAAATTCTTGTTTAAAACAGCATCGGACAATTTCCCCATAACTGTAGATGTGTTGGTCAAGTTCTAACCTTTCCATGCATACAATTTTCTTTTACGAGGTCTCAATATCTAAGCCTGAAACGACCACTATGAAATGACATTGTTTCCGATAGTGAAATTTTATTCATTTTTTTGTCGCATATAATGTTACATCGATTTATGTAACATATGATTATTGTTTCAAATAATGATGATGATCTTAGCAAGTCAATTAATCCAATCACGCAATAGTTGTTGTAAAATTGTCTTGCGACAATTTCGAGAAACAAACTCGTTTTTGTTATTTGGGCATTATTGGTGCTTAAGGCAGTGGAGTCGCATGCAAGTTGATACATTCTTACTATTTCCGCCCTTCTGTGTACCCCCCCGTGTCTCTACTGCCCCCCTTCAGAAAACAAACAAACAAACTAACAAACACCGCATAGTTATGTAAATTGGTACGTTTGTTTACATCAAATTCATCGTGTTTCGCCATTTTGTTTTGTTGCATAATGCCCCCCCTACATCACCGCTGCTTTTATGTAAACTTGTGAGTTTGTTTTTATTAGATCCATCGTTTTTCGCCATTTTGTTTCTGTAACATAGTGTTTTTGATCAAACTAGTTACTTATTTATGTAATGTTTATGTATTTGATATTTTGGATGTATTTTTTTTATCGAAACAAATAAATTATCTGCCGATGTGATTATTTAATTTTTCAATTATTTTTCCTAGACAAATGCAGGTAATAGTCTCTTTTTGTAAGTTGTGGCTCTGAAAAGAGCCGTTTGGTTTGGTTGATTGTCCCGGGTGGGAACTGACTACTTCTTTGGCTTGGTGGTCTTCTTCGGCTTTGCTGCTTTGGTGGCCTTCTTTGCCTTTGGCTTTGTACTCTTTGCGGCTTTGCTGGGCTTGGCGACTTTCTTTGATGTCTTGGCTGCTGTTTTCTTGGCTGCAACTTTCTTGGTGGGTGTCTTCTTGACGATTTTCTTTTGGAGTCTTCTTCTTGGTTATCTTGGTTTTCTTGGCCTTCTCCTTCTTGGCTGCGGCTTTCTCTGCTTTCTTGGCTTTCATCTCTTCTTACTATTTCCGCCCTTCTGTGTACCCCCCCCGTGTCTCTACTGCCCCCCTTCAGAAAACAAACAAACAAACTAACAAACACCGCATATTTATGTAAATTGGTACGTTTGTTTACATCAAATTCATCGTGTTTCGCCATTTTGTTTTGTTGCATAATGCCCCCCCCCTACATCACCGCTGCTTTTATGTAAGCTTGTGGGTTTGTTTTTATTAGATCCATCGTTTTTCGCCATTTTGTTTCTGTTACATAGTGCTTTTGATTAAACTAGTTACTTATTTATGTAATATTTATGTATTTAATATTTTGGATGTATTTTTTATATCGAAACAAATAAATTATCTGCCGATGTGATTATTTAATTTTACAATTATTTTTTCTAGACAAATGCAGGTAATAGTCTCTTTTTGTAAGTTGTGGCTCTGAAAAGAGCCGTTTGGTTTGGTTGATTGTCCCGGGTGGGAACTGACTACTTCTTTGGCTTGGTGGTCTTCTTCGGCTTTGCTGCTTTGGTGGCCTTCTTTGCCTTTGGCTTTGGACTCTTTGCGGCTTTGCTGGGCTTGGCGACTTTCTTTGATGGCTTGGCTGCTGTTTTCTTGGCTGCAACTTTCTTGGTGGGTGTCTTCTTGACGATTTTCTTTGGAGTCTTCTTCTTGGTTATCTTGGTTTTCTTGGCCTTCTCCTTCTTGGCTGCGGCTTTTTCTGCTTTCTTGGCTTTCATCTCTGCTTTCTTTGCTTGATCCTTCTCTTTCTTGGCCTTGGCTCGTTCTTTGACCTTCTCCGCCTGTTCCTTGGCCTTGTCCTTTGCTGGGTCCAATTTGAATGAACCGGAAGCTCCCTTGCCCTTGGTCTGGATAAGAACTCCCTTCTGCACACCGGTATTGAGGGCTTTTCGGATGAAAACGGCCTGCCTGTCCATGTCGACTTGGAATGTGTCCTTGATGTACTTTCTGATGGCTTGACTGGACGAACCGTTTTTCTCCTTCAGTGCCACGATAGCGGCAACCACCATCTTGATTGCTGGAGGGTGGGCCCGAACGGTTGCAGACTTTTTCACGGTAGCCATGATGATAGAGAGAGATGATGCGAGGGAATCGTTTCGTAAGAAGCTTTACAGCGAGCTAATGAGACCCACCGGACCGTCAGCCTTTTTCAAGGGTCACTGGTGGCTCTGAGCAGCCCCTGGGTCCATTCACGCTGCTCAATCAACCGGCGAGACTCGGCGGTTCGCGTGGAGCTGGAATTTACTCCAATATTAGTGTGTTTCATTTTTCTTCTGATTTGCAAAATTCTTGTTTAAAATAGCATCGGACAATTTCCCCATAACTGTAGATGTGTTGGTCAAGTTCTAACCTTTCCATGCATACAATTTTCTTTTACGAGGTCTCAATATCTAAGCCTGAAACGACCACTATGAAATGACATTGTTTCCGATAGTGAAATTTTATTCATTTTTTTTGTCGCATATAATGTTACATCGATTTATGTAACATATGATTATTGTTTCAAATAATGATGATGATCTTAGCAAGTCAATTAATCCAATCACGCAATAGTTGTTGTAAAATTGTCTTGCGACAATTTCGAGAAACAAACTCGTTTTTGTTATTTGGGCATTATTGGTGCTTAAGGCAGTGGAGTCGCATGCAAGTTGATACATTCTTACTATTTCCGCCCTTCTGTGTACCCCCCCGTGTCTCTACTGCCCCCCTTCAGAAAACAAACAAACAAACTAACAAACACCGCATAGTTATGTAAATTGGTACGTTTGTTTACATCAAATTCATCGTGTTTCGCCATTTTGTTTTGTTGCATAATGCCCCCCTACATCACCGCTGCTTTTATGTAAACTTGTGAGTTTGTTTTTATTAGATCCATCGTTTTTCGCCATTTTGTTTCTGTAACATAGTGTTTTTGATCAAACTAGTTACTTATTTATGTAATGTTTATGTATTTGATATTTTGGATGTATTTTTTTTATCGAAACAAATAAATTATCTGCCGATGTGATTATTTAATTTTTCAATTATTTTTCCTAGACAAATGCAGGTAATAGTCTCTTTTTGTAAGTTGTGGCTCTGAAAAGAGCCGTTTGGTTTGGTTGATTGTCCCGGGTGGGAACTGACTACTTCTTTGGCTTGGTGGTCTTCTTCGGCTTTGCTGCTTTGGTGGCCTTCTTTGCCTTTGGCTTTGGACTCTTTGCGGCTTTGCTGGGCTTGGCGACTTTCTTTGATGGCTTGGCTGCTGTTTTCTTGGCTGCAACTTTCTTGGTGGGTGTCTTCTTGACGATTTTCTTTGGAGTCTTCTTCTTGGTTATCTTGGTTTTCTTGGCCTTCTCCTTCTTGGCTGCGGCTTTCTCTGCTTTCTTGGCATAGTTATGTAAATTGGTACGTTTGTTTACATCAAATTCATCGTGTTTCGCCATTTTGTTTTGTTGCATAATGCCCCCCTACATCACCGCTCCTTTTATGTAAACTTGTGAGTTTGTTTTTATTAGATCCATCGTTTTGCGCCATTTTGTTTCTGTTACATAGTGTTTTTGATCAAACTAGTTACTTATTTATGTAATGTTTATGTATTTAATATTTGGATGTATTTTTTTTATCGAAACAAATAAATTATCTGCCGATGTGATTATTTAATTTTTCAATTATTTTTCCTAGACAAATGCAGGTAATAGTCTCTTTTTGTAAGTTGTGGCTCTGAAAAGAGCCGTTTGGTTTGGTTGATTGTCCCGGGTGGGAACTGACTACTTCTTTGGCTTGGTGGTCTTCTTCGGCTTTGCTGCTTTGGTGGCCTTCTTTGCCTTTGGCTTTGGACTCTTTGCGGCTTTGCTGGGCTTGGCGACTTTCTTGGTACGTTTGTTTACATCAAATTCATCGTGTTTCGCCATTTTGTTTTGTTGCATAATGCCCCCCTACATCACCGCTCCTTTTATGTAAACTTGTGAGTTTGTTTTTATTAGATCCATCGTTTTGCGCCATTTTGTTTCTGTTACATAGTGTTTTTGATCAAACTAGTTACTTATTTATGTAATGTTTATGTATTTAATATTTTGGATGTATTTTTTTTATCGAAACAAATAAATTATCTGCCGATGTGATTATTTAATTTTTCAATTATTTTTCCTAGACAAATGCAGGTAATAGTCTCTTTTTGTAAGTTGTGGCTCTGAAAAGAGCCGTTTGGTTTGGTTGATTGTCCCGGGTGGGAACTGACTACTTCTTTGGCTTGGTGGTCTTCTTCGGCTTTGCTGCTTTGGTGGCCTTCTTTGCCTTTGGCTTTGGACTCTTTACGGCTTTGCTGGGCTTGGCGACTTTCTTTGATGGCTTGGCTGCTGTTTTCTTGGCTGCAACTTTCTTGGTGGGTGTCTTCTTGACGATTTTCTTTGGAGTCTTCTTCTTGGTTATCTTGGTTTTCTTGGCCTTCTCCTTCTTGGCTGCGGCTTTCTCTGCTTTCTTGGCTTTCATCTCTGCTTTCTTTGCTTGATCCTTCTCTTTCTTGGCCTTGGCTCGTTCTTTGACCTTCTCCGCCTGTTCCTTGGCCTTGTCCTTTGCTGGGTCCAATTTGAATGAACCGGAAGCTCCCTTGCCCTTGGTCTGGATAAGAACTCCCTTCTGCACACCGGTATTGAGGGCTTTTCGGATGAAAACGGCCTGCCTGTCCATGTCGACTTGGAATGTGTCCTTGATGTACTTTCTGATGGCTTGACTGGACGAACCGTTTTTCTCCTTCAGTGCCACGATAGCGGCAACCACCATCTTGATTGCTGGAGGGTGGGCCCGAACGGTTGCAGACTTTTTCACGGTAGCCATGATGATAGAGAGAGATGATGCGAGGGAATCGTTTCGTAAGAAGCTTTACAGCGAGCAATACTGATGAGACCCACCGGACCTTCAGCCTTTTTCAAGGGTCACGGGTGGCTCTGAGCAGCCCCTGGGTCCATTCACGCTGCTCAATCAACCGGCGAGACTCGGCGGTTCGCGTGGAGCTGGAATTTACTCCAATATTAGTGTGTTTCATTTTTCTTCTGATTTGCAAATTCTTGTTTAAAATAGCATCGGACAATTTCCCCATAACTGTAGATGTGTTGGTCAAGTTCTAACCTTTCCATGCATACAATTTTCTTTAACGAGGTCTCAATATCTAAGCCTGAAACGACCACTATGAAATGACATTGTTTCCGATAGTGAAATTTTATTCATTTTTTTGTCGCATATAATGTTACATCGATTTATGTAACATATGATTATTGTTTCAAATAATGATGATGATCTTAGCAAGTCAATTAATCCAATCACGCAATAGTTGTTGTAAAATTGTCTTGCGACAATTTCGAGAAACAAACTCGTTTTTGTTATTTGGGCATTATTGGTGCTTAAGGCAGTGGAGTCGCATGCAAGTTGATACATTCTTACTATTTCCGCCCTTCTGTGTACCCCCCCGTGTCTCTACTGCCCCCCTTCAGAAAACAAACAAACAAACTAACAAACACCGCATAGTTATGTAAATTGGTACGTTTGTTTACATCAAATTCATCGTGTTTCGCCATTTTGTTTTGTTGCATAATGCCCCCCTACATCACCGCTGCTTTTATGTAAACTTGTGAGTTTGTTTTTATTAGATCCATCGTTTTTCGCCATTTTGTTTCTGTAACATAGTGTTTTTGATCAAACTAGTTACTTATTTATGTAATGTTTATGTATTTGATATTTTTGATGTATTTTTTTTATCGAAACAATTAAATTATCTGCCGATGTGATTATTTAATTTTTCAATTATTTTTCCTAGACAAATGCAGGTAATAGTCTCTTTTGTAAGTTGTGGCTCTGAAAAGAGCCGTTTGGTTTGGTTGATTGTCCCGGGTGGGAACTGACTACTTCTTTGGCTTGGTGGTCTTCTTCGGCTTTGCTGCTTTGGTGGCCTTCTTTGCCTTTGGCTTTGGACTCTTTGCGGCTTTGCTGGGCTTGGCGACTTTCTTTGATGGCTTGGCTGCTGTTTTCCTGGCTGCAACTTTCTTGGTGGGTGTCTTCTTGACGATTTTCTTTGGAGTCTTCTTCTTGGTTATCTTGGTTTTCTTGGCCTTCTCCTTCTTGGCTGCGGCTTCTCTGCTTTCTTGGCTTTCATCTCTGCTTTCTTTGCTTGATCCTTCTCTTTCTTGGCCTTGGCTCGTTCTTTGACCTTCTCCGCCTGTTCCTTGGCCTTGTCCTTTGCTGGGTCCAATTTGAATGAACCGGAAGCTCCCTTGCCCTTGGTCTGGATAAGAACTCCCTTCTGCACACCGGTATTGAGGGCTTTTCGGATGAAAACGGCCTGCCTGTCCATGTCGACTTGGAATGTGTCCTTGATGTACTTTCTGATTGCTTGACTGGACGAACCGTTTTTCTCCTTCAGTGCCACGATAGCGGCAACCACCATCTTGATTGCTGGAGGGTGGGCCCGAACGGTTGCAGACTTTTTCACGGTAGCCATGATGATAGAGAGAGATGATGCGAGGGAATCGTTTCGTAAGAAGCTTTACAGCGAGCAATACTGATGAGACCCACCGGACCTTCAGCCTTTTTCAAGGGTCACGGGTGGCTCTGAGCAGCCCCTGGGTCCATTCACGCTGCTCAATCAACCGGCGAGACTCGGCGGTTCGCGTGGAGCTGGAATTTACTCCAATATTAGTGTGTTTCATTTTTCTTCTGATTTGCAAGATTCTTGTTTAAAATAGCATCGGACAATTTCCCCATGCTAGCTACCATTTTGTGTATGTGTAAAGGTCTGATTTTCATCTGCTGCTACATGGGTGCACTGCAAGACTGGAATGTCTTTCTCTTTACCATCTCGGAGGTAAGACTGGCTGAAGAAGAGTATTGTCTTATATAGCATACATATCTAAGGTACTTTAGGCACTTCAACGAAACAAATTTTAACTCTTCCAGTGCCACGATCTATGTTATGTATTTTGAAAGCAGCATTATCGTACATGTAAGATCGAATCTATGTACTCAAAAAGTGTCACTCAAGAAATACTATTTACTTTGGGATGTACCAAGGCAACTCAAATCAGCAAGATGAGTTTCGTTCGGCGAGAGTGATTTTTATATATACATAATTTTGAAAAACCTAAACAAAACTGGGTATTTTAGGTTCAATACGCAAACAAAGCGGCCACTGAAAGAGTTAAGACAGGATTTTGAGACATACTTTAGATGAGGCCAGAAAACATGATCACAAATTGAATCAGTAAAAGATAAATACCATTTTTGCTTGTGCTGCTAAATTATGACACAAGTATTTAAAGTCTCATACTGATTTCTGATCACTTCTTTAGTGTGACGATTTTTTTTTAATAAACAATTCTCTGTGATCTGTTGACTATTTTTTCATTGTATGATTTTTGTTGTCAGGTTATTCTGCTGGAGATCAGGACCGTGTACGTTCTCATCAGGTATAAACAATTCGATTTATGAATTCCACTTTTTAAGAGAAAGTATCAAAGATCCTTTCTCTTGAACCATCTTTAAAGGCAGTGTACACTATTGGTAATTACTCAAAATAATTGTTAGCATAAAACCTTACTTGGTAACCAGTAATGGGGAGAGGTTGATAGTATAAAACATTGTGAGAAACAGCTCCCTCTGAAGTGACATAGTTTTTGAGAAAGAAGTAGTTTTCCACGAATATGATTTTGAGACCTCAGAATTAGATTTTGAGGTATCCAAATCACGCATCTGAAAGCACACAACTACGTATGACAAGGGTGTTTTTTCCTTTCATTATTATCTCGCAACTTTGACGACCAATTGAGCACAAATTTTCACAGGTTTGTTATTTTATGCATATGTTGGGATACACCAAGTGAGAAGACGGGTCATTGACAATTACCAATAGTGTCCAGTGTCTTTAAAGGCATGATTTTTCCCCTACTTAAGGCTGATCTCTTATTTTGTTGGGGGATATGAACCAACCGGTTGCACGGTTGAATGGTTGCAACCCTTCATGGTTCAGTTACTTATTCAGCAGACCACCTAATAATAAGAATAATCAACAGTTTATATAGCACCAAAATCTACTTTAAAAAACCTCAAGGCACTTTACAGATTACAGATGAAGGCAATTAAAATGCCGCTAAATATAAAACAACTGTAAACGGAAACATGGTTTAGAGGGTTTTTTTTTGTGCGCTACATGTGTCAGGTTTTAGTAAATTTTCAACTGTTTTTTTTTTCCTTAGATATGGAATCCATTTCTACGATCTTCACTACGAGGGTGTTTGGGAGAAACGAGGTACCATCATGTACTACTCAGATCTTATTATGGAGCTTTCTGCACTGTGTGTGGACTTTGTGCATCATTTCCATATGCTGGTTAGTATTGGTCTTCTAATAATAATAATACTCACCAGATGTTATGTAGCGCTTTTCACACCCGATTGGCATTTTAAAGCTCTTCCATTATTATCCCCGGTCACTGGGCCATTTAATGCATTCCTTAAACTGTCTCATCTCCCTGGGGAGCATACAGCCTGTGCAACAAATAGGCGCTTCTCAGCTTAAACAATCACAAAGAACCATATCTGCCCTTACAGGTACCCATTTACCCCTGGGTGAAAGAGAAGCACTTAAAGTAAAGCATCTTGCTCAAAGACACAAGTGCCATGACCGGGATTCAAACCCACACTCTAATGACCTAACCACCAGAACTTGAATATGATGCTCTAATCCTTGTAATTCTTGCAAAACTGTTGACTCCAGATTTCTGAGAATTCACTGTTCTGGGTTTTTTCCAGCTCTGGGGCAATGTGTTTCTGAGTATGGCAAGTTTGGTGATCTGCATGGAGCTACGTTTCCTGTACAGTGAAATCCAACGACGAATCAAACGTCATCGCAACTTCAGACAGGTTGGTTTGAACAAATCATCTTCTAGATTAAGGAGTCGGTTATTTTAAAGACGTTTGCTGATGTTTATAAGACATATTGAGTAATAATAAGTCTTGGACAGTCAATACGCCCAGGTGTTTGCATAATCATCCTGAGCATGGTTTTGTTTGTTTGTTTGTTTGTTGATTGATTTTCACTCGTCATAAAACATGGGCTTTGAAGAAATTAAAACATGTTTGAGTGGAGGGCCTACTAGAAACCCATAGGGCTTGTATCGATGACTCTTTAATTGTGCCAATGGAAAAGTGGGTTTGCTTTTAAGCTTGTGTAAAGTAACGCACTGAGGTAGTAAACTGTACATTTTACTTGCCCCCCCAGGAAGTTTTAGTAGTCCATATTCAAACATGGATTATCATAAGTTCATCGTTCTGACAATTAACAATAACAATCCCCATTTTATTGCTCAGATGAAGATGCATTCACACACTCAAAAATAAATTAACGCATTTTAAAAAACGTTATGTTTTCATCTGAAAAGGATGAAATATGAGTACTTTAAACAAGAAAGTTGCTCAGTTTTGAGTAGCTTACAGAGCAGGTTGAGATAGCAGGTTTTTTTACTAGGCAATGTACGCCGGCTACTGTTAGGGTTGATCCCTGCTGAGATATCAGTAACAACTGAATTATTCTGAAGATGACTTCCTTGTTTGTATGTCAGGTTGTGAGCAATATGGAGGCAAACTTCCCCTTAGCGACAGATGAAGAACTAAGAGAGAATAATGACGATTGTGCCATCTGCTGGGAAGAAATGAAGAATGCTCGGAAACTGCCCTGTAATCATCTCTTTCATAAGTAAGTTCTTGATAATAATAATAATAAATGTTTATAACAAAAAAGATATTTATATAGTGCCTTATGCTAGGCCTCGAAGCGCTGAACACTGAAAAAAATCCAGTAAGGTACAAAATTGTGACTTCTATAGTGGCTTACTTTTTGCCATTTACTTATGTTTTTGCTTTTACTGTTTTTACCTGGAAGTGCCTTGAGGCCCTCCTATAGACGATGTGACCTCTGACGTCACTCGAAAACCATAACATGATTCGCGCTCCTCAAGGTTTTGCCCGGCCAGCTAGAAAGCGTATGCAATCTTACCGTGACTGCGCGTCTTTTTGCCCGGCGAAACATGACGTACAGTGTTTTGTCAACAGAGGGCGGTTTGAATGTAAACATAGATCACATCGTTTATAAGGGGCTCTATAAATATGTTATACTATGTAGAACTGAGAACTCTCACAAATTCTGAAAATCTACTCCTTGGTAGTAGAATATAAAGCAAGACAAGTTCTCAAAAGAACATAATCTTCCTGGCATTAGATACACACATGGTTAACCCTCGCCAAGGTATCTCTTAAGAAAATCTTTAAAAAAAAATTAAAATTAGGAAAAAATCAAAGACACTCGACACCTTAGGTAATTGTCAAAGACCAGTTTTCTCACTTGGTGTATCTCAACATATGCACGAAATAACAAACCTGTGAAAATTTGAACTCAATCGGTCATCAGAGTTGGGAGAAAATAATGGAACAAAAAAACACCCTTGTCACACGAAGTTGTGTGCTTTCAGGTGCTTGATTTTGGGACCTCAAAATCTAATTCTGAGGTCTCAAAATCAAATTGAAATATTTTAGTGGAAAATTGCTTCTTTCTCTAAAACTTCAGAGGGAGCTGTTTCCCACAATGTTTTATACTATCCACAGCTCTCCATTGCTAGTTACCAAGTAAGTTTTTATGCTAACAATTATTTTGAGTAATTATCAATAGTGTCCACTGCCTTTAAGTCTAACACCACCTTTGCCCCACAGTGTTGTTCCATCTCACATCTAAAAAATTAAAACTGTTAACTATTTTTTGCATTTATACCACAGGTCCTGTATAGTTGGTAAGGAGTATGCAGCAGATAATTATATTTTCCCAAATAAATAATTGGTGAATTACTCAACTTAACTCCACAGTAACTGTCTGCGATCCTGGTTAGAGCATGAGACATCGTGTCCGACGTGTCGACACACCCTGAATATCCGACCTACAGACCAGCCGACAGTACCTACAGCTACTCCTCATGCTCATGGCGTCGGTGCGGCTATGATGGATCCGATGATGCGAGATGGACAGGCACAACCGGTGCGACCAAGGAGAGGCAGAAACCATTTCTTTCATTTCGATGGTGAGAAAAACGATCTTTGTTGTGTTTTATGCGCACAAATAGTGAGATTTGTACCAATTTGGTTGCATTGAGAGGGATTTTTAGATAGAAATAAGGCTTTGAAAGTTTCTAGGATTTTAAACTCTGCATGGTGACATATTTGCTGTTGCACCAGGGGTAAATTTCTTTTGAGCAGTGTTGGTTCTGAGGACGATCTTTACTGAAGTCGATCAGAGCATACTATTCAAAGCGTTTGGTTTTCAACCACTGGTTCTTTTCAGAACCAACAATTACTCAAAAGACGTTAACACATGGTGCCACCGCAAACCTCACCTAATTAAACAGTTATTACAGACAAATTTAGCCAACATTTAGTTACTTCTTACTCAAAGTTACAACAACCTTTTATGCAGCTGAGAACAACACATTACTTTTCTTCTGTATTTTTAAACATCTGGCTAATTTTTTAAACTTGATACATAAAGAATCGCTGACAGCTTGACTGCATCATCTAGAGTATAATATTTGTGTTAAAATCCGTGATGAATTTTCACAGGTTCCCAAATTGCCAGCTGGATACCAAGTTTCTCCGTTGAGGTTTCACATCGTCATTTACTGCAGCAGAGAGCTGTACATACTTCACAACTCACTAACATGGTGAGTCTAACACAACAGTAAGCCTGGGTGACTAGTGCGACTAGTGTCATAAGTTGCGACTATTTGAGGCGCGACTAGTTGAGTAGTTAATTTCACTAGTCGCCCAGGCCTACTGTACAGTAGGATGGTTTAATACAGGTACGCCAAGTTGTAAACTCAGATGTTGGGTTTGTTTATTTGATTGTTGCAGTACCCGCTGCCAAAATATAGGACTCGAACTGCCTCTAGCTACCGGGCAATCTCGGTGGTCTAGTTGGTAAGACACTGCTCTAAGAAGTGCAAAGGTTTTTTGTTTACACAACTTGTCAAATTACTGAATTTACAGTGCTACCACACATCGGTGTAAGGCAAATAAATAAATAATTGTATTGTTTCTCTATCAGGCCACTCAGGTCCAGCAGATGTTTCCAAATTATCCAGTGGATGTACTCCTTGAAGATCTGCGAGTCACACAGGCTGTTGAAGTTACTATCGATAACATCTTAGAAGGAAGATTAGTGCTGCCGCCTGTAAGTTAGAGTAGCTTCTTGATTAGGCGATTGAATATTTTGTGATATAGACTCTTGTTCATGAGGTGTTGGGTATTATTTAGCCTCACAAAGAGCTCAATATGATCAGAGTTGTGTATCTAACTTAATTTTTTAGCTAAGTGTGTAGACACAATACACATCACTGTGGTGATAATGCTGACAACTCATCTGCCGTCGATTTCACAAAGAGTTAGGACTCGTCTTATCTCGAGTTAGGACGAGTAACTCGCCCTAACTTGGGATTAATCTTAAGGTCTGCATGCTACAGTGCAGGGTTGGGACTCGTCCTAAGTTCTAAGATTGGTCTTAAGTTAGGAAGAGTTTCGTGAAATCGACGGCTGAAGATGCATCTTAGTGCTTTGTAAAACCCAGCCCTAATGCCATAGAAGACCGCTTGTTGTATTCAGTGTTTACCCCTTGCTGTTTGCTGTGTGCTTTCTGACTCTCCCTCTCTCTCTTTATTCAGTTTTTTTCACTTGACTGATTTTGTTATACTAATATACCTGTTCTCGTTTGTTGGGGTCTCATTAAGCCTTTGAGAGAGACTCTGCTAGGGTCAAAACATCAGGCCATTAACTATTTTTTTTAACTTGCTGTATTTTTTGTCTTGCAACAGTTTATGTCCTGTCTTTCATGTACGTCTGTCATTTTGTCTGTCCATCCATAGGCTGTAGGAACATCAGCCGTTGCTTCTCCCCGGATCTAGATGTTGCCATGTTGTTTAAAGATAACTTTTGTATCACTTTTATAGAATGTAGATTTACCATCATCTTGACTATACTATAGCATCTTGTATCATTCATTTTGAATTACTGTGATTTCTGCAACAATGAATGAACAAAATATTATTAATGTTTGATTGAACGATTCAGAAAAGGCTCATCAATCATAGAAATCATTATTGATATCGCAACTTCCCAAACAGGAAACCACTGAAGCAAGTGCTGCCACTCCAGCCGACGCTATCCAAACCCCTTCATCCAACGCATCCCTAAACGCCAACGCCAACACAAGACGGACAGGAGAAAGCCCATCTTTATACGACACACCAGGGAGGTCGGTAGAGGCCGACGTGGTGAGGCAGAGGTCAGCAGCGGCCGACGTGGTGAGACAGAGGTCGGTAGCGGCTGATATGGTGAGACGATTTGGTGAGATGGAAGAGATGGTTCAGAATGATAGACATCAAGGAGTTGATGAACGCGGTGATCGATTCGCTGAGATGGCTTCAGTCTCTACCTCAAGGTAAACTTCAAAACTAAGATAGTGTTATAAATGGCGGCTAATGATTTGGTTATAGTATGCTTAAACAAAAAAACTTATTGTGGACTAAGCAGTTGCTCATCATCCATAAAAATCATTCATGATATCGCAACTTCTCAAACAGGAGACTACTGAAGCAAATGCTGCCACTCCAGTCGACGCTATCCAAAATCCTTCACTCAACCCATCCCTCAATGACTAGTAACCTAGTTTTTGAGAAAGTGATAATTTCTCTCCCAATATTAATAATAACAATAGCGGCTTCTCATATAGAGCTCATATCCATCAGTCAGTGACGCACAAGGTAGTTCAACATTCAGTATTTGTTTTCCTGCAATGTAGGAATTATGAGAACAATTCCTTTTTACATGTTATTTGTATGCTGTGGTTCGATCCAGTTTTCTTCTACTTCGGTTTTTGACCTCCTTCTTTTGTAACATCAGCCCTGGGGTTGATTTCACAAAGAGTTAGGACTAGTTCTAACTTAGGACTAGTCCTAGGAGATATAACAAACGCATGGCTAGTCCTAAGAACTTGAGATAAGACTAGTCCTATCTCTTTGTGAATACCACCCCAGGAGTACTATAAAATTCCTGTTGATATATTTGTATGTGTTTAAATGTGTATATCAGGGTTTTTTTCTCGAAGGTTTTTAAATTTTTATCTATTTGTATACGTGTATATTGTAGAATCTTTTCTTTAGGATATTTTGTAACGTAGTTAAGTAGGCCTATATTTTAATTTGATTATGTTTTCAGCTTTTGTTTCTATTGTTAGGCGCATTGAGGAACCTGTCATTCATAATTAACCTTATTCATAATGTGCTTTATAAATGCTGTTTATTATAGCCAAAAAGACGTGTTTCCATCTTTGTGTCTTTCTATTTTTAATTATCTTATGTCTGAGGGTGCATGTTCTTATACCTTCTTTCTTATTTACTTATTGACAGTGTTGGTGCATGTTCTGTTACCTGTTTTTTTATTTACTAATTGAGAATGTTAGTCTGAATACCTGTATCCTTGTTTACTTATTGAGAGTGTCAGTCTGTATACATGTATCCTTATTTACTTATTGACAGTGTTAGTCTGGATACCTATATCATAATTTACTTATTGACAGTGTTAGTCTGTATACCTATACCCTTATTTACTTATTGACAGTGTTAGTCTGGATACCTGTATCCTTATTTACTTATTGACAGTGTTAGTCTGTATACCTGTATCCTTATTTACTTATTGACAGTGTTAGTGCCTGTTGTGATACCTGATTCCTTATTTACTTATTGACAGTGTTGGTGATGATGGGAATGTTCCCTTCACAGACGGTCCCCAAGCCCTCCCCGGTAGATTCTCAAAATCCTCAGCAGAGAGAGAAACCATTCTTAGACAACGAAAAGAATTATTAATGAAGCTCGCAAGAAGGTAGGTATACAGAGCAGGGCCAGATGCAGATTTCAGATATGGTGGTGGGGGGGGGGGGGTAGGTTGTAACCTTTGAGGGGTAATTTCCAAGTTGAATAATATCAATAAACCCAAAGTATAAATTCTGGTGATTATATTAACCTATGTTAATATGTCTTGAATCAACTAAACTCTTTTTGTATTTTTCCCCACAAGACGATTCCAAGACAAGCAGGCACATTCCACCAAAACCACCACATCCTCCATTGTAACCAACCAATCAGCTTCAAACACCTTAAGAACCCAGTCAGCCAATCAGAATCCTTCCTCTAGAGAATCATCGACAAGCTTAGCAGCGGGTGCTACAGCGCCCTCTAGTGGTGAAGAGGACCGTGCGCAGAAGCGTTTCGCTGCGTACGAAGCGGCTATGAGGAGAATGAACCAGCAACATTAAGGCAAGAAAAATAAAAACCATTTTGAATTAAATGTTATCACACTATATTAACAAATTTTCCCTGAGACAACTCTGTCAATGCCGGTTTTTTTGTTTGCATTTTGAGCCTAAAATGCTGAGCTTTTTTAGCTTTTCTAGAATAGGAAAAGTTAATAATACACGATACAAAATGCTGATTTGGGTTGGGACTTGGCCCCGAAGTAAAAAACCCTCAGCAGGATGTTGGACCAGACAATTATGGTTGACGGGAATCTCCTAGTGGTTCGATTCCCGGCCAGGGCCATATGTGAGTCGAGTTGTGCGTTGGTTCTCTGCTGTGCCACGTGGGTTTCCCAGACCATCCGGTTTTCCTCCCTCCGGAAAAATCAAACACTTTTGATCTCTGGCTGTGCTCCGTGGTCATAATGGGTTGATGTGGCTGGCAGCCAAAGGCGCCCTTGCATGCGTGCTTCTCGAACACGTTGAAGCTGTGTCCTTCGCAATTCAGCTCTTAGCTGCGACTAAGGATGAATAGCCTCCCAAATTATCATTATTATTATTATGTATCTGATGGGATGTACAGGTTACTTATGAAACTTTTGTATATGTACAATGTTGGCACGTAAATACACTGGACACTATTGGTAATTGTCAAAGACTAGTCTTCTCACTTGGTGTATCTCAACATAGGCATAAAATAACAAACCTGTGAAAATATGAGCTAAATCGGTCATCAAAGTTGCGAGATAACTATGAAAGAAAAAACACCCTTGTCACCTGAAGTTGTGTGCTTTCAGATGCTTGATTTCGAGACCTCAAATCCTGAATCTGAGGTCTCAAAATGTTTTATTCTATCAACAGCTCCCCATTGCTTGTTACCAAGTAAGGTTTTATGCTAACAATTATTTTGAGTAATTACCAATAGTGTCCACTGCCTTTAAACTGTTCAGGTTTGTTTCTGTTATTTACTAGATACATGTACAATTTATTGGTGTGCTACGAAATCATGTTGAAGCGTTTGTATTGAGATATACCAACATATTTCTTATTTGGAATAGATTTGCTAAAAGACAAAGGTATGTAAATTTATTGTAACTTAGAATTTTATGCTCAAAGGGCAAAGATATCAATATGTCTGTGGACATTAAACAGTATTTTTCTTTAGGAATATATATATTTAGATTTCTTTGTTTCCCCCAGTTTTTTGAGTGATTCCTAAATCATTAAATGACATTTGGAGAAGGCACCACAATTCTAAATTTAAATCCATTAATGCAAGCTTTAAATTCACGTTGTCCCAAACAGTCACTTTAAAGGGAAGGTACACCATTGTCCTCACTTGGTGTATGCCATCATAACCATAAAACAACAAGCCTGTGAAAATTTGAGCTCAATTGGTCATCGGAGTTGCGTGAAAATGATGAAAGAAAAAAAACCCTTGTTGGACGAAATTGTGTGCTTTCAGATAAGAATAAAAAAGACTTCTAGCTAGAAGTCTTTTATTATTTTAGGTATAAATTACCTCTTCTTCAAAAACTACATTACTTCAGAGGGAGTCGTTTTCCACAATGTTTTATACTTTCAACAGCTCTCCAATGTTGATTACCAAGTCAGTTTTTAAAGGCAGTGGACACTATTGGTAATTACTCAAAATAATTATTAGCATAAAACCTTTCTTGGTGAAGAGTAATGGGGAGAGGTTGATGGTATAAAATATTGTGAGAAACGGCTCCCTCTGAAGTAACGTAGTTTACAAAAAAGAAGTAATTGTAAAAAAAAATTATTTTGAGACCTCAGATTCAGGATTTCAGGTCTCGAAATCAAGCATCTGAAAGCACACAACTTCAGGTGACAAGGGTGTTTTTTCTTTCATAGTTATCTCGAAACTTTGATGACCGATTGAGCTCAAATTTTCACAGGTTTGTTATTTTATGCCTAGTGTGCAAAATTGCAAAAAGAATGTAACAGAAATGAATGCTAAATAACACAAAAATGCAAGCATAATGGCATATGTCATTAAATGTCGTAAAATAATGAACACGACCTGACCTCCAAGGATCTTCTTTGTTTAATATTTTATAATAGTGGATATTGAAAGTTAAAAGTTGTTATTTGGTACTACTTAAATCACACGGCCCTTGAGAGAAAAAAAAGAGATAAGTTAAAAGAAGTTGGATTAATCCATACAAACATGTACAAAATTCGTGTGAATAAACTTTTTGGTTGAGTTAATTAATTTTTACTAATGAAAGGATTGTTAGAATCATGATTGTATGGAAGTTTGATTTGAGGATATTATTGAAGATATGGGTAAATAAAAAAATATGAACTATTTGTTCTATCAAAGTCTTGGTCTTATCAATTGATAACATGACTTGTTTAGTGAAGTACATTGTATGCATTGCTGAACTTTTCAAAATTGATGTGTTTTTTTTTCTCGTTTTTTGTGTGTGTGTTAAGTTGGTGCAGTACATTTAAAGTTTTCTATATAAAAATGTAATAAGTTTAAATATTAAAAGTTAGCAAAGGAGAATAATATGTATATTCATTTAAAATAAATAACTTTCATAGAGTTTATATTTTGACCTGACTGACTGTCACCTATGTGAGATATATATGAAGTTCAAAGGTCAAGAAAAAGTACATTCTTATTGAAGCCATAGGAGGCCTTGCACCGAGAAACAAAACAAATTGCATGTACAATGAGCTGGGCTTATAAAGGCACTGGGCACGTTTGGTAATTATTCAAAGTTTTTATGCTGATATATATATATCAGCATAAAAACTTACTTGGTAATGAGCAACGGAGAGCTGTTAATAGTATGAAACACCTTTTGAGAAACGAATCCCTCTGAAGTAATGTAGTTTTTGAGAAAGAAGTTGATTCTCACTAAAAAATTTGAATCTGAGAAAGACTTCAGGCCTGAGATACCTTTCCCAGGCATCTGAAATCACAAGTAATATTTGTGAAACGAGTATTTTCCCCTTGCGACTTTGATGACCATTTGAGTCCAAACTTTTGCAATTTGTTGTTTTGTGCATATGTTGGGATGCACATAGTGAGAATAACGGTGTCCAGTGCCTTTAAGCTCCTAATGGAAATATGTTTTTCCTATTAATATTTATTAATCTATTTTCTAATGCACTGTCGTTTCATTACTTGGTTTGTTTGTTCTTTACAGCAAAAGCAAACAAAAGTTTATGCCAGAGATTACAGTATATTAATTTTGAGGATTTTCTTCATTCCCAAAGGAGAAGGTAGGGGGCTAGGGGGGTTAATTTTTGTTGAAATGTAAATACATTTTGTTTTAATGCAAATGAGTGTTGTCATAAAGGTTTTGTCTTTGTTTTGTTCCTTTTCAAATGGTTTTATTTTTAAAGACACTGGACACTATGGGTAATTGTCAAAGACGAGCCTTCACAGTTGGTGTATCTCAACATATGCATAAAATAACAAACCTGTGAAAGTTTGAGCTCAATCGGTCGTCGAAGTTGCGAGATAATAATGAAAGAAAAAGCACCCTTGTCACACTAAGTTGAGTGCTTTCAAATGCTTGATTTCGAGACCTCAAATTCTAAATCTGAGGTCTCTAAATCAAATTCTTTGTAAATTACCTCTTTGTTGAAAACTACAATACTTCAGAGGGAGCCGTTTCTCACAATGTTTTATACTACCAACAGCTCTCCATTACTCGTCACCAAGGAAGGTTTTATGCTGATAATTATTTTGAGTAATTACCAATAGTGTCCACTGCCTTTAATAGATCGTCTGTGTTGAATTTTCTTAGATTGATATTTACAGCACAACATGTATTATTTTGTCCGAAATTGTTTGTTTGTATACAAATGTATCATTGGTATATTGGCATGCTACGTGTCATCTGTCGTTGTAAATTTACTCTGATTGTTGATGCAGAAGACATCAGTCAAAGCGACTTGTTGGTCCCCATTATACAATTGTTGCACGCTGTGAAGGGGTCCATGGCATTTTGTACACCCGAGGGGGGAAACGGTCCTCGAGGCGCAGCCGAGGTGCCATTTTTCCCCCCCGAGGGTGTACAAAACCCATGGACTCCTTCACAGCGTGCTGCAATTGTTTTGTTATACCATACTGAGAAGCAAATGATGATTTTTGCGAAGCAATTGATACATTTTGTGTTGCATTTTGGTCTGTTATACAAGGGAAATTGTTCTCTGTTGTAACTATTTGAGAGATTGTACAATGTACATATATTTTCTCAAATTAATTAGTAACATTTTCATGCACCGTTGTGGTTCAAACACATGTACTTGTTTAATATACAGACGTATTATTGTAATGAAGTTCATCATTTTATACCCATTGGTTTCATAAAAATAAATGAACAATTTAACCACTGCAAATGTTTGAATTTAATACGTTGAGGTTAACTAGATAATCGCTCAATGCTTTTTCATCATAGGAAAGAGTGGTGCAGTAGTGGAGACCCAACCAAACAAAAGAGTTCATCAACTAAAAAACTTGTTATAGAAAAGTTTGCGGTAACACCATGTAATGACTGTCTCTAAAAAACTTGTTGTTTACCGAAATGGTCGACTGCGGCCGTGACTTAGTTAAAGACACAAGGAGCCATGACTTAGTAAAAGTTACAAACAAACATTCAAAATTAAGAAGTTGCGTTTGATATTAAATTTTTATTTTATTTGTATACATGCCTGTTTCGAAATCAATAAATACAATCTGTTGATGTTAAATAGGAAACAATTATCAACCTGAAAATTTGAAATAAAAATTTCCAACAACCGAATTATCAAACACTTCCTTAACTTTTTACAGCTTTTGATTCTTACAAAATGAAGAAAACTTAAAAAAAAAATGAAATTTCCTTCTTAAGAATTTTACTGGAGACAGTGTAGTTTAATACAATAAAACAATGCTTGGTTTCTTTGCTTGTTTGCTGTATTTTTCTCAGCTTTTGTGAGCTCAACTGCTCTTCAACATTAGCTAATGACTTGTTGCATATGGAAAATAAGCAATCCATGCATGACAAAGATTCAGACTGATGTTGGTTTTGACGAGGACACTAGCTTAGTTCATTTAGTTTTTTAGTTCATTTTTTTTTTTTTATATTGGTGCATCCAAATATATTATCATAAATCTCCAAACACCATTCAAAGCCTGAAAACTTGTATCATTTGTTCTAAATGTTATTTATAGATTAAATTAACAATAGGCAAACATCCCAGGTGTTATACTATCGACAAATGACAATGCAAACTTGTTTTAAGTTGATGCATGAATATTACAGATTCAGCCCAATTAATCTTATAATTGAAGCATACAAAATTTTCTTTAATGTCACAAAAAATGCATAGAAAACTGTAATATTCCCCAACAAACTCATGCAACATGCATAATAGAAATGAAACAAAAGATGAACAGAGTGGGGAAATTCGGCCATAATAAATTTAAAAGATGTCAGAACTAACCATATTGTTATACAAATTTACAATAAATGGTAAACTGTTTGTGATATTAGTGGGGAGAACTCTTTAAAACCAAAACATAAATTAAAAATCACTAAGAAACATTTAAACCATTTCAACTGTGTTGCAAGTTTCACATCAACATGTGATAGTCTTGTTCATTCATAATTACCACCAAATTAGAATACAACTGCTTTTATTAGTTATCACAAAAGCCTGAGTGGTTACTCATTCCTTATTCAGTCTATTACTTAGTGAAGTTTGGAACCATAGATCCATTGGTTATGGCTACTTATTCTTTTTTTAGTCCATTGCTGAGTGAAGAAGTTTGGGACCATAGATCCATTGGTTGTTGGCTACCTATTCCTTATTCAGTCTGTCAATCATTGAAAAAGTTTGGAACCAACTAGATCCATACCAACTAGATCCATTGGTTCTTGGTTACTTATCCCTTATTCAGTCCATTGCTCATTGAACAAGTTTAAAACCATAATTAGCTAGATCCATTTGTTACTTATTCCTTATTCAGTCCATTATTCAACGAAGAAGTTTGGAACCATATTAACTAGATCCATTGGTTCTTGGTTGCTCATTCCTTATTCAGTCGGTTATTCACTAAAAAAGTTTAAAAACCAAACTGGATCCATTTGTTACTTATTCCTTATTCAGTCCATTATTCAACGAAGAAGTTTGGAACCATATTAACTAGATCCATTGGTTCTTGGTTGCTCATTCCTTATTCAGTCGGTTATTCACTAAAAAAGTTTAAAAACCAAACTGGATTTATTGGTTACTTATTCCTTATTCAGTCCATTACTAGCTGAAGAAGTTTGGAACCATATTAACTAGATCCATAGGTTCTTGGTTGCTCGTATCTCCCGATGAAACATTCCCTATGACTTCTGTCATCTCAGATGGATCTTCAAGTACAGTATCCTGGGCGCTGGCGTTGTGAGTGCGGATCATGTGTACTCGTAAATTACCTGAAACAAGAACATCAGAAACAATGTGTTATAAAAAACAAGAAAGATAGTGCGTCCTTTCTAATCTGGTGAAGATTTGTGTTAAAAATAGTATTTGCATTTGCTCATGCCAAATGCGTACTATTTTTAGCACATTAATCCTCAAACAAGACCAGCTCATTGCATGTGCTATGAGGATATGTGAGGTGGACATGGCTTAGGGTAGCCCTACACAGAACTCTTCCTCTGTGATGTACACCAAACAGAAAAAAAAGGAGAAAGGACGTCAGGGCTAGGCTTTGTGTTTCTGATCAGCAGAGTGTGGGTTCGAATCCCCCAGGCGTGACACGTGTGTCCTTAAGCAAGATAAACATTGCTTCGTCCATTTGGATTGGACCTCAAGCCGCTGGTCCCATGTGCTGTGTAACGCATGTGAAAGAACCCAGTGCACTTATCGAAAAAAGAAGGGGTTCGCCTCGGTAATCCTGGCCGTGGCTGCTGTATGCCCCGTAGCACCTTGTAACCCTTATAAGGTGCTAACTTATTGGGTTTTAGAATTCATCACTTCAATAACTTATCTTTCTATATAAATGTATATATACTAAGCGCCTTGAGTACCTTGTTGGTAGATACGTGCGCTATTGATTATATTCTTCCTCTTTGGTGTACGCAGAAAAGAAAAAATTAAAGAGAAAGGCCGCCAGGGCTAGGCGTCAATTGTAGATTAGCATTGAGAGATTGTACGTACCTTTCTGTGTGAATGCCATATTACAGAATGGACAATGATGTGGTTTCTCTCCAGTGTGTCTCATCATGTGCATCTGTAGACTGTTCTTCTGATTGAAACCTTTCCCACATTGAGGACATTGGAATGGTCTCTCACCTACATAAAAAAAACCCCCAAAAACATTCGTTAGATTACTCTCCTTTTAAATTCTTAATCTGTTTCACAGGCCTCGAAACGGCCAACGGCACCCACAGCAATTGCCGTGGTGCCCTGTGATTTTGCTGATGCCCTTTGCAAGGTTCCAATACAAATTTAGGATTTCCTCATTGAAGTGCCCCTTACCAGAAGTTATTCAAGGCCTGGTTTCAATCTTTTATAAGGCCTTTCCTTAAAGACACTGGACACTATTGGTATTTGTCAAAGACCAGTCTTCTCGTTTGGTGTATATCAACCGCTCAATTATTGGTCGTCGAAGTTGCGAGATAGCTATGAAAGAAAAAACACCCTTGTCACACGAAGTTGTGTGCTTTCAGATGCTTGATTTTGAGACCTCAAAAAATTCGTGGAAAATTATTTCTTTCTCAAAAACTACGTCACTTCAGGGGAAGCCGTTTCTCACAAAGTTGTATACTATCAACCTCTCCCCATTACTCGTACCAAGTGAGGTCTTATGATAATAATTATTTGGAGTATCAACTGCCTTTAAATTTGATTTTACTTTGGAATTATATGGATGATGCATGACAAAGTAGAAAGATTTGTATGGAGTACACTGGGGCTGACCTACATGTACAAAGTTTCCCATTGACTTTAAGATCTTTCAACGGACATGATGGAAGTGCCCTTTGCAAAATAAAACTGGCCTTGCCCTTTCAACATGTCCAAAGATGAAGATCTTTCATTCAATGGAAGTGCCCTTTGCAAAATAAAACTGGCCTTGCCCTTTCAACATGTCCAAAGATGAAGATCTTTCATTCAATGGAAGTGCCCTTTGCAAAATAAAACTGGCCTTGCCCTTTCAACATGTCCAAAGATGAAGATCTTTCATTCAATGGAAGTGCCCTTTGCAAAATAAAACTGGCCTTGCCCTTTCAACATGTCTAAAGATGAAGATCTTTCATTCAATGGAAGTGCCCTTTGCAAAATAAAACTGGCCTTGCCCTTTCAACATGTCCAAAGATGAAGATCTTTCATTCAATGGAAGTGCCCTTTGCAAAATAAAACTGGCCTTGCCCTTTCAACATGTCTAAAGATGAAGATCTTTCATTCAATGGAAGTGCCCTTTGCAAAATAAAACTGGCCTTGCCCTTTCAACATGTCCAAAGATGAAGATCTTTCATTCAATGGAAGTGCCCTTTGCAAAATAAAACTGGCCTTGCCCTTTCAACATGTCTAAAGATGAAGATCTTTCATTCAATGGAAGTGCCCTTTGCAAAATAAAACTGGCCTTGCCCTTTCAACATGTCTAAAGATGAAGATCTTTCATTCAATGGAAGTGCCCTTTGCAAAATAAAACTGGCCTTGCCCTTTCAACATGTCCAAAGATGAAGATCTTTCATTCAATGGAAGTGCCCTTTGCAAAATGAAACTGGCCTTGCCCTTTCAACATGTCCAAAGATGAAGATCTTTCATTCAATGGAAGTGCCCTTTGCAAAATGAAACTGGCCTTGCCCTTTCAACATGTCCAAAGATGAAATTCAAAGCCTGACGTCATGATGATATTGAATGTACTTTATGCTAGTCTTGGGTGCGTCTTGGCAACCCCAACCAGAAACATTGGTCATTGGTCAAGCATTTTCGCGTGTTCTGTTGAGCGCGGTGACGATGCTGTTCAGACCAACCGGTAATCGACCTGTGGACTTGGTTGGGCTTCGCTTGGGGTCGCCAAAACGCACTCCTGACATGTCAATCCTATTACCTGTATGTATTCTAACATGCCGATCCAGCTGACTCTGTTTATTGAATGCCTTCCCGCATGTGTCGCATTTGAGAGCGTGAACCCGAGACCCTCTTTGTGCTGAAGCTTTAGGCAGATGGGTTGCTTCATGTTCCTTAAGGTGGCTCTGACGTTTGAAGGCCTTGTTGCAGATGGTGCAGACATAGGGTCGAAGGTCACCATGGGCATCACTCTGATGTGTGCGGAGATGATTCATGGAGGTGAACACCTGTACAAAGAAACAGTTAAAAAGTAAAATTAGTTTTTCGATTTTAAATGTAATGTGAATCCTTGGGATGGGAGAGGTGCTATATATAAGTCTTAATCAAGAATAATAGTCATAAGAAGAATTTGGTCAGTTAGCCTACGAGAAAGACTCTGCTAGGGTCATAACGTCAGGCCATCAACTTTTTTTTAAACAAAAAGATTACTGCAAAAGAAAACAAATAACTCTTCTCAAATAAATATGAAACCAAAAGTGTCTGAAAAAACAACAACCGGGATTTAACTCAGTCACGTTTCATGCTTTTCTTATGCCCGTGTTTAAGTCTGTTTATCTTTGCTCAACACCTTTTCAAAAAAACAACAAAACCCAATAACTTTCAAAAACAAGAAATCACAGGAATAGACCTCTTGCAAAAAGGGACCTGAGGTCACTCACGCGCACATTTGTATTCACAAAGAACAACATCTATCGACCAAAGATTTGTCTCCTTTGGCCTCAGTGTGGGCGCTTTTTGAGAGTGTGACCAGAGCTGATACTTCACGGAGGCAACGGAGGCAATTGCCTCCATGCCCCTTGTCAAATGCCTTGGTGCCCTTGCTCTTTCAAAAACGAAGCATACAGGCCTGTGTGACATCATATGCAAAGAGTCTATATAAAATGTATAAAACTTTCAAAAGTGATTAATTCCAAAGACTGTTTCTCACCTGTGTGCAATTTTCCGCTGAGCATGTGTAGAGGGAACCAATAGATGCAGCTGCCTCGGCAACGGATAGAGTAGCTTGTTTGGACTGAGCAGAAAGTCCTACACCACCGTCCTATGTCATCGCTTTACCGGCTGCATCCTGATCCGGATCTTGATAAATGTTGACTTTTAAGACATCTACAGTATTTGGGTTTGAGGTTGCCGTCACTCCTAATGCTTGATTCAGAGCCGTTGCCGTTGCCTCTAAAGCTTGGTTCAACGTTTGATTGGAGGCGCCTGTCATGCCTCCCATGCCGGACTGTAACACGATGTTCTGGGAGAGATTCAACGTCTCCCCGCCGAGGGTTAGTTGAAATGTTTGTTGATCCACAGCTGGGTTATTCGCGAGAGTGGAATCGCCGAGGTTGATCGTTCTCTTGTCCTGTACATTCTGCAACATCTCATTAATAATCGGATCGGTCTGAGAGCTGATGACGGAGGGTTGTTGAGTAGTGACCATTGAGGTGATCGGGGCTGACGTGTGATCCAACGCGGCTAGACTAGTCTGAGGTTGCTTGTGAGTTGTCATCTGTTGGACAGGTTGCGACAGGTCTTCAGGTAAAGCTCCCGCTACGCTGGTCACAGTGCTGAGATTTAGAGCTTGAGGTATCGATACACTTGACATGGTTGGGGTCATCAGGATACTGGACGTTGAAGGTTGCAGTGAGTTTGAACTGAGAGCCGTTGTTAGGATGGGCAGATCCTGTGGTTGGGTAGGAGTAATCAATGCAGGGTCCAGGGTAACTGATGTAGCTTCATTTGTATCACTCACTACGGGTGGATTATCAACCTGCTGTAGGAGATTAGAGTCTATACGCACTAGAAGGTTAGACTGCTGTGGATCAGTTCCTTGAGAGAAGACGGACTGAGGGAGAGTTTGTTCAGGGGCAGCTGTTCCCATTACCTGATCGCCCTGGGGCAACTGCAATCCTATCTGCCCCAGATTCAAGTCTCCGGTCTGTAGCATGATGGGATTCAAGCTTCCGTGTTGGAGTTGTTGGAGTAGACTCGGATCGATCTGAACGGTGATGCTCTGATCGATTCCATGAAGTTGTAGACTCTGACCGAGATTCGTGGCCGTGAGCTGTAGTTGCAGACCTTCTAATCCCTGTAGAACCGTAGCTCCGATTGCATTATCTCCAAACGACAGAGCTTCATTGCCGGCCACTGTGATTGGCAGCACTTGAGGCTGGCTCACAAACGCCTGTTGCTGCTGTTGTATCATTGGTTCAGTCTCTTCTATACCAGTATTAACGACTGCGTTACTGCTGTCGGCTATATTGTATTGCTGAATGGCATTTGTTGTTGCAGATCTTTGAACAGTCTTGCTTACTCTCTTGGTCTGGATAGGTTTGAAGTGGGCCATAATATGCATCTTCCTCGATCCCGATGTTCTGAACCGTTCATCACAGTGTGGACACTTGAATGGTCTTGAGCCTGTATGAAGACGCATGTGGACTTTAAGACTCCCCTTTGTAGCGAAGACGGTGTTGCAGATATGACACGTAACACTCTTTCCTCCTCGATGCGTTCGCATGTGGCAATCAAGGGTCGATTTGACGGTAAAGGTTTTGCAGCATTCGTCGCATTTGAAAGGTCTCTCGCCAGTGTGAGTACGAATGTGTCTCACCAGATCACTGGGCTTCTTGAAACTCTTAGGACAATGCTCACATTTATGCGCAAACTTCGGTCCCTTCTCCAAGAGCTCGTTCTTGTCCTGAATCTCACTGATACGATCTTTCTCCAAGACTTCTTGAATAAGAACCTTCTCAGATACACTAGCATTACGAGGCGGTAAACTCTTGCTCAGTTCCTTGGTCTCTTCCTCAGTGAAGACGACCACGTTTCTTGGTCGTCGCCCGTCGACACCCTGCCCGCGCTCAGCTTCCTCATGGACAGACCTTACATGGCGTTTCAGGTGAATAGCTGTTCGGAAGGATTCCCCGCAGTTTGAGCAGTCGTACGGACGGACATCACTGTGGATGGTCATATGTCTGGTGAGAGATCCATTCGTTGTGAAAGTCGTGTTACAAACGTCACAGTTGTATGCTTTGATTCCAGTGTGTGTCCTCTGATGAGACTTCAGCACCCCAGATGATACAAAAGAGCGTCCGCACTGAATACAGGCGTAAGGTTTCTCACCTGTGTGGGACCTTATATGCTGCTTTAAATGGCTAGATTTCTTGAATGCTTTATTACAATAACCACATCTGTATGTACGCTTCACATCCTCCATTCCTGCACGTAGCATTCGCATCCGTTGGTTCACCGTCTGTGGAGGCGGTTGTTCCGGTTGACTTACATTTATAACAGTCGGCTGGAATATTCCCGATTGGCCAGTAATGGCTTCTAACTGCTGCTGAATCTGCTGAGTCTGTAGACTTATCTGTTGTTCTTGAGTCAATCCTGAGTGGTGACTATTGGCCAAGGTGGCCAGTTGTTGTGTAAGCATGAACGTCTGACCATTAATCGTTGCATGAGTGAGATTATCATGCGCTGCTAGGGCATCTAGATTGGACTGGGTGAGTGTATTCTGTGCAAGGGCTTGCGAGGATAGGTTAGCCTCTCCGGATTCTAGATTAGCTTGTCTCAGAACCTCGTGAGTCTGGTTGTTCAGCTGGCCCAGTAATGATGCTTGGTTCTGGGCAGCGGTAACAGCAGCCAGTTGGTCTACAATGCTCTGCTGAGACGTAGGTTGAGGTTGTATCTGTGCCTGTTGATTATCCCCACTCTGTCCCGAACCTTCAGCTGACGATACCTGCTCAAGAGCTTGCAGACCTAACTCACGTCGATGCGTCTTCATGTGCTTCTTACAGTTGACCGACGTCTTGAATGTCTTCTGACAATAGGGACACATAAATGGCCGGACCTCGCTGTGAGTAGACATATGACGCTTCAGGCTGCCGTTGGTCGTGAACGTAGTGGTACAAATCAAACACTTGTATGATTTAATCCCAGAATGGGTGCGACTGTGTGACTTCAAGACGCCAGTAGACACAAACGACTTGCCGCATTGAAGACATCTAAATGGTTTCTCTCCAGTGTGGGAGCGGACATGCTGTTTTAAATGACTGGATTTCTTGAAGCTCTTAGCGCAGTAGCCGCATTTGTACGGCCGATCAATACTACTGACTCCATGGTGGATAGTATTACCAATGTATTCGTTGTTATACATTGCACTGTTTCTTGGGAGCTGTTGAATAAGACCAGTGTCTGTAATCAGTATGGGTTCCTGAAGCTGAACATCGGGCAGCTCTATCTCTGGTCTGGGAGGTTTAGAAGGTCGCTGTCGGTTCGGTTTTAATCTCCGAAGAGAATTCTCCTTGAAATGGGAGGATATGTGCGTCTTGCGATGTCCGGTCGTACGGAACTTCTTATCGCAGTGAGGGCATTCAAACGGTTTGGCTCCGGTATGCAAACGAAGATGAACTTTTAAACTTCCGTGCGTGGAGAACAACTTGTTGCAGACGTGGCACTTGTACTCTTTCACGCCTGTGTGTGTTTTCAGATGCGCCGTCATCGTGCTCTTGACCGTGAAGCTACGGAAACACTGAGTACACTTGAAAGGTCTCTCTCTTGTATGGATCCTTATATGCCTCGCAAGATCACTGGGTTTCTTAAAGGTCTTACTACAATATTTACAAGAATGGAGCCTCCCACATCTTAAGCGCAGACTCTTCTGCTTTTGAAGTAGTTCCGCTACTGCTGCACGGTTGGCTATTGCGGGCGAATCCGTCTTTCCCTCCTGACCAGGCTGTTTATCATTTGAAAGTCCAGAATTCTCAAGGGCTTGTTGTAAGATATCAGAACTGATGTTGCAAGTTGCTCCCATAGCCAGCTGTTGGATCTGTTGATGGGCGTAGGAGTGCTCCTCCGAATGCTCAGAGATTTCAAGCAGCTGCTGGATGACGTCACTGACCATACTGGATGATAACATAGTGCCGTCAAGCTGTAGAGTTGCTGTCCCCGTTCCCAAGGTTGTCGTAGGTGCCTCTTCTTCTTTATCCTCACTGCTCACTAATCCTCCGTGTACGCGAGTTATGTGAGCGTTGAGACTTCCGAGTTTACGATACGAACAGGTGCATGACTCACAGGGATACATAGCAACCTCCTTATTGACTTCGTGAACGCGAGCTATATGCGCACGCAGATTGCCCTTCTGAGAGAAAACGGACGGACAGAAGTCGCATTTATGCGGTTTATCGCCGGTGTGTTTTGTCATGTGGATTTGCAAGGAGCCTTTCTGGTTGAATGCCTTATTGCAGACGTCACACTGGAAGGGCCGCTCTCCTGCAGGGGGAAAACCAAAAATTCCAAAAAATTTCAACTCTGATTTTAACAAGAAAGACATTTAGACTTCACCTTATTTTATGAGCCTTAACACACAGTATTGACCTTCGTCAGTCAATAATCTGTGAGCTTAAAGAACTTTCTCATACCACTTGAACCAGTAAGATCTTCATTTTTATCAAAAATCTTTATGTTTTTGTCCTACATTTTGCTTTATCACATTCATTCACTATTCTTTTGTGAAGTTCAGAGGTACGGTCAACAAGAGCATGTGGCTCTCCATATGAATGAACTTGGATCTGCCAAATGAGGAATTAATCTAATCTAACAGCAATATGTAGCAATTTTTAAGGAAAAAAAAACCCTCATTTGTAGAACTTTCCTTTCACTCTTTATCTGGGTTGAGCTTTTTACATAGACTTTTCTTTAGTCATTGAGTGTTGTAACGGACGATAGCTCTCTATAAGGAATGCATTCACCTACTTGTTTCTTATTTTGTCATTTTTACAAAACAAATGTATTTCCAATATCATACAATACATAATTTAAACTTTTAGATAGTAAATAAAGATCTTTTATAAACCTTTAGCAGGTATGCTTTCCTGATTTAAAGAGAAAACTGATTTAGATGTATTACCTGTATGGATGCGCATATGACGGACTAGCTGGCTCGGTTTCTTGAACGTCTTGAAACAGAACTCACATTCTTGCCTGAACAGACTACGATCCAAACTACGTTTGACTGGCAACTGATCACCAGTAACTTTGGTCCTGTTTAATTAACAAATAAGGAAAAGGAAAATTGTTATTGACTACCATGTCACGTGTACAATTTGCGACAGGTATCCTTCTCATTTCTGCTTAGCAGACAGTTGCTATTAAGCAATATGTTCTGCTTTTAAAAGCACTGCTTTTAAAAGCATTTCTATGAAATTGGGCCCTGGTCTTCACTGCCTGGTAAATGGCCTTGGTTGGTGGCTGGCCACTGTAGACCCCCACCTTCAGCTAGGTCCATTAAAAATGGTCCTTACCATGTAGTGCAGACTACACTGTTAATTATTCTCTAATAAAAAAAAATAATGGATGATAATTGACTGATCAGACAGTAGGAGGGTTTTGATCAGGGATGTGATAGCGGCTGTTGAATAAAAAAAAATAACTGTGAGCACAAAGCATAAATGCTTCCAAGCACAAACCCTACATTTGTCTCTGAGTGTTTTATATGGTTCAATCTTCAAGTGTTAATTATAAAAATTGTTTTTACTTCTGTTAAAAAAAAAGGAAGAGAAATCACATCCCTGTTAAATGTCAAGATTCTTTATTTCCATACCTGGTCTTCTGGTGTGTCTTCATATGTTCTTTAAGAAGGTAGCCCATGTTGAACTCCCTTGTGCATAATTTACAGGGGTAGACAGCAGATCCAGCGGCTTCTTCCCTATGCTCGGATAGATGTTTATCAAGCTGGCTCTGTCAAATCAAGTCAAAATAAAATCAATTTAAAGAATACAATAATCAATACAGGGTTTGCTCAAATGTTTTCACCACTGGTCAGCGGGAGTAGGTAGTTTTGTCAGTTCGTTCACTAGATTGTCAGCTTTTTCACTGGTAGGCCTTGAACTTTGCTCTTAAAGGGGCAAAACAATTTTCCTCAGAGCATTTCTATGAGGAAAATGCAGGCCTAGAATTTCAAACTTAAAAGGGCAAGGCGACTTTCATTTTGCAAGAGGTCACTTTTATTGGAGACTTTAAAGTAGCCTATGGGCAAATTTAAAGGGGCAAAGAAGGACATGGCTTCAGTGTAACTCCTGGCATGAAATGTAAATTTTAGACAACAGTTTTATGTTTGCACTTTGCTTTTTATTATGCAAGCACTCTCTGATCCTTAACTTTTTCTTTCAGTTGAAAGCTATAGTCTTACCTGAAGGCTAAACTCGTCCCCACACTCTGCACACATTAAATTCTCTTCTTTCTCGTGGAGCATAATATGCGCTTTAAGACTCGCTATACGCGAGAAAGTTTTATGGCAGTCGGGACACTGTGGTTTCTCCGTAGTATGCGTTGATTTATGCAACATCAAGTTATACTCCAAGTTGAACGATGCTGTGCATTTATCACAACGATGTGGTTTGTCACTTTCATGGTTACGCTCATGTCGCTTGAGTTGATTCCACCTGTTGAATTCCTGGGAGCAAGTTGGTACCCCGCACTGGTAGGGACCAGCACTGGGACTTTTAGGTGCGATGTTCTCATCGACCTCTCCTCCTAAAATTGAAAACAAGTTTGATTTGATAATTGGTGAAAATTAAACCACATGTATTGTTTACTTGACTCACAAAAAAAACATTGATTCTGATCTGAAAGTTCCTCACTTTGTCATGGTTTTTCAAAAGCCAATTTTAAAGACCATTTCCTTTAAACAACAGTTGCATTTATTTTTTATATATTTTTTTCTTCTTTTTTTTCTAAATTATATTTGAACTAAAAAACTAAAATTAAAAACATGTGGTTAAAAAAAGAACATGCAAAAACAAAACATGCACTCAATCACAAACTGTGAGTTAGGAATGCAATTAAAAAACATAATTAACAATAACATACATAAAAAATGATAAACAGATTCTCTAGGGCCTACTATTTAATAGTTACTATTAAAATCAGAACATTTTGCTTAACTTATTAATATTAATTACAATTAGTTTAGGTAGGACTTTAGCTTCTGTTTTTATATTAAAATAAAAAATAAATGACTCATCCTCATCATGAGATCACCTACTCTATGGTAGTAGTGACTATTCCGTATTCGTGTCAACTGTTAATGTTTAAAAGGCTATGGTTTTGTTTAACATTGAACATGCACTGCATGCAGCAGTAAGATTTTTCAGACAAAAGAAAAGGTTTGAAATTTTTTATTTTAATAATAAACAGTATCATTACCACGCACATGAGGAGATACACGGGTAATAAAACAGTGTGATTCAACGCATTTTAATGTTGCCACACACACCGCATTATCAGATCATACGGCGGCGGCTGCAGCAGAAAATTAAAAAACTTCTTAATAATAAACTGCACACATACTCTATGCAAACCAGCAATAACCGCCATCTTGAACAACGACAACTTCATTCTAAGATTTCACAAATCTCAATTTTAACAAGGTTTATTTTCCGACTTGAAACCGCACAATTTATAACGAAATTGAGAAATGAAATGTCGACTGCAATCGGCGAAGCATCCAACATCAACTTTTGGACATCTCACCGTCGCAAGAATATCTCAAAAAATCGTGATTGAACGTAAAGAGTGCGTATCGTTCCGCAAAGATACTCGTCGTTTGCTGTAAATTCCGTAATGTATAATAAAAAAATTCAATGGATGTACATGCACAATATGCAGTAGACACTCTGTACATGTTGTCCTCAAACAAAAATGAGGAACTACATCGCTGCAAGGGCCTAGATTTGTCAAAACTATCCCATTTTAAACACTCGTTTATCGCTATTTAATCCGTACTGTTTCAGCTTTGATATTTGATTGACTTACCCTCCTGCGTTTCTTGACGGACTCTAGGTTTAGGACCCCTAGGACGAGGCATTTCGAAGTGTTTTTTCAAAAGCAAACACTCTCACAAATAATGGCGGTAGTCAAACGGCTGCTGCTTTTTTTTGCACGGACGGATCATGACGTTGTTCCTGCAAATATCCCGGATGTACTAATGTTTTTTTTTTTTTTTTTTTTTTTGGGGGGGGGGGGGCTTGCTGCTTAGCTGAGTTGTTGAAACTATTTTAGTATTGGTTAGGCCCTAATTGTTTTTATAATTTGTTTGTTGTTCTTTGTTTTGTTGACTGGAAACAAGTGAATCGAATAAAAGATAGTATCCGAACTGCGATTCTAAAGAACAGAACACTGAACTATACTTATAACAACTTTTTACTTCAGCGAACACAATGACTAGATGGAATTTCATCACTTCATCAATTTAATTTTATTTAATTGATTATCTATTTGTTTCATTTGATCTGTTGTAAAATTGATTTACATATCTTTTAATTGTTAAATACACGTTTCTTGTTTTTCTCATAATTATTTCATTGGGATTTTTTTTTATTTACTTTATTTTTTATATTTTACGAACTGTTTTGAGATTTGACCACTTCGCGATTCAGTGTGACATGGTGATGTAGTTTGTATTTATATGCTAGTTTTTGCCTGAACCTAGCGTCAAATTCACACGTTGACAAATTCTTTTTGGGCGGTACTATCATCCCATTCATAAACAATACAAAGCACGCAGCTCAATGAAATCGATTGGCCATTCAGAGTGCAGGAAATGAAGTTGAGCAACATTATGTTGACGCGCACGCGCACATGCACTGCATAATGGTTTGTACAGCAATTCACGCACGTTAAAACCACGTGTATAAACCAAATAGAGGATTCAAATTTATAGGACAAACAATAAGATTAAAAGCCGGCCATTCAGCGCTTGGTGCCTTTAATATGTTGAGTAACTACTGTGGACCCAGTAACCCAGCTAAGCCGGTGTGTGTATGGGTTGTTGTATGTTGTGAAGTGCCACCGACCGTTTGCATTGCTCAGGGGGCTCAGGGTTGCACTCTTCAGTAACTTTATGCACGCAGCATTACACACAACATTACACTCATTGATGAGCAACGAGAAAAGACTAATGATATTGACGGACGTTGACTCTGCGCGGGGACTTGAAACGTAAAACCAGGACTCTTTTGTTAAGAGCGGAAGTTGCTGCTCCAAAATACTCAAGGAGTCAAGGTCAAGGAAATGTTTAGAGTGCAGATAGAAATAGTGTCCCATGTGTTCTCTGTGAGCCGTAAAGCTATATAGCAAATTCACAGTTGAGATCACCATTAGACTTACACTACAGCAAGCTTTATGTGAGTTCACGGCGTTTGGTATTCAACCAACAAGTCTTTCATGGACCATGGATGGAGCTATTTATTCATGACCGACTGTCACCATGCACATGCCGACCGGCGGAATAAATCAGAGGAAAACAACACCCAAACAAGCCCAACCAAACTCCAAAGATGAACAGCCAGATAAACACAACGTTCAGTAAACTCCAATTTTCATGGTACGTATTTTGTGACATTCATTGCAGTTTGGTGGTGGTTTTGTATTGTATTTTTCTTCACCCCCCAAAATGGCCAGCAGCCCAAAGTTTTGCTGACTTTTTTGGGACGTCTTTGGCCATTGGTATTGCCTGAAACCGTTCTTTCCTTCACGGCCCCTACCCGGCCCTGCTGATGCAACCATCCCCCAGCACTCAGTACACTCGACGAGTCACTTCGTTTCTCGGCAAAATGTGTCACTTTTGTACAGTCAGCCGAGTCACTTCGTACCTTCCTTTGTAATGATGCCTTGTACTGTTTTACTGCTGAATTTCATTATTATTTACCGCTCCTTCAAAATAAAAATTCAGTATTTTGTCAATTTTGTTGGTATAAATAAAAAAAAATTTTTAGGGCCTAATTTTTTTTTTTAAATTAAAATATTTGTTTCCCCCCAATTATTTTTTATGTTTTAAGTTAGTGCAATTTAATACAGGGTGGGGAGTAGGCCTACAGTTTTTATTTTGATACTGTTGATCATCAAACTTTTTTATTAAATTTTCATTTTTTTTAAATAAAGTTAATTTACATGTTTGGTAATTAATCAAAACAAATATTAACTTAAAAACTGACTTGGTAACGAGCATTGGAGAGCTGTTGACTCCCTCTGAAGTAACATAGTTTTTGAGAAAGGTAATTTCTCACTAAAATAATAAAAGACTTCTAGCTAGAAGTCTTTTAATATTCCTATCTGAAAGCACACAAATTCGTCCAACAAGGGTGTTTTTCGTTCATCATTTTCTCGCAACTTTGATGACCACATGACCACAAATTTTCACAGCCTTGTTGTTTATATGATTATGACGGGATACACCAAGTGAGAACACTGGTCATTGACAATTACCAAACGTGTACAGTGCCGTTAATAGGTGAAAACTCATTCGTTTTGAAAGAAGGTACAATTTAGGAATTACCGATTACAAAGTGAGTAGCTTGTATTTAGATACAAAGTGTCCAAAGTCACTTTTAATCTTGCGACAGGTGCAATACCAGAATTCACCTGTCACCCTTGATATGGCTTTATCTATTAAGTATTATCAACCTCCATGGTCTGATAATAGTGGTAATCGTTCAGGGGGACAAGGTTACGATTTATCGCAACCTACGTAGCTGACTGATGGAGGAGGCACAACACAAGACACTGAGCTCAGTGTCGAGTAGTGAATATGATCACAATTTCATGGCTACCTCCATGATATTACAAAGCAGTAATACATAAAGTGACTGAAAAATATGTAAGTTAGAATGAATCGGAGATAAAAACATTAAAAGACAAGGTATGAACGGGATGAGCCAACGCAATTATAAACAATTATTAGTGAGGGCTGCATTTAAAAGGCAAATCATGTGAGGAATGAATGACTGTTTATATCTGGAGGTCCTGGTTTTGGCAATACGTTGAGAATTTCTGACTAACAACCTTCTGTTTGTCTGGTTTGTGGAAAAAGGGCGGTGTTTATATACCATAATACGATACAATACGAGTCACGCGTGTCATTGATACATTCATCATGTTTACTGTTGGCTGGGAGTTCCCTTGGCTGGTGACCTTTGGGAAACATTTCCCATTTCCTGCCACCACCTTTTCAGTACTTTTACACCTTTTTAGTTGTTATAATTTTATTAATAGTTACCGGTATATTCATGAGTGTTTGTCCGCTTCGTTTGTCAACTATTATTATAATGCCAACAGTACTGTATATTATTGTATTTATTTGTACGACTTGAATTGAGAACTCTTCAACTGATTTCATTCAAATGTGAATGCATGACTCCACACCCAACAAAGTTGCGGAAAGCAACATGCATGACGTACTTGCTGTACCTCTTAGCCGGCCCATGCTGTACCCTTTTTTTGCACAGCTCCACTTTTTCTTTGCCAATATTCTTACCTCATTTGTTTGTGACTGGTGTCCCACATAATTTTTGCTTAGCAAAGAAAATTGCCAAGCAGTATTTTCTGCTTATCGGCTTTATGAAATTGTCTCCAGTACTGTCTATGTACTGATCGTCTGTGTATTCTGTGCGAATTTGATTGCTCCAGCTGTCACACAATGTTTTCTTCCCACCCCTAGCTCCCTTCGGACCCCCAATGTTTATCCCTTTTGAGTCTATTCTTGTTAAAGCTCCATGGCTTTTACTAACCCCCACCCCAGCCCCCATTCTTACCACCTCCAAGCTCTCTTCTGACCTCTAGCTGCTCTGAAAGTTATACTCTTTTGAGTCTATTCAATAAACATTGTGATTTTAAAAGCTCCTCACACTTAATTTGACTGGGAAGCCTGTTCTTTCAATAAACAAACTTTGAAATCATAAGGGAGTTTACTCAGTAATTGTAAAGTAAGGCCTAGTAAAAAATGAAACTTGTTTATCGTCCCCGCCCGCTTCCTTTTTGGAGGCCGCCACCTTTTTTAAATATTTGTTTTAATGCACATTTTAATTATTTTTTATATTATTTTTTATTTTAATTTTTTATGAAAAAAGGGTTATTTCAAACGATCTCAGCTAAACCAATCTGAATGTCTTGTCCGAGTGTATTGTCCAAAATCTTTCACTTATGTATTGTGTGTTTGAGCAGTAGGAAAAACAATGGCGGCCAAAAAATAAAAATTAAAAAGCCCCTCCTCCTTCCTTTTTTTGAGAAACACAGATGCTTATCATGTTTCTTTTTTTACTTGGCCTAATGCTTTCATGTTGTGTTTTCATCCATTAGAACGGAAGGTGCAAGTTTATTACATGCTGTATTCATGTGGCTCCCAGGTTGTGTTATCTCAATAAAGCCCAATTCACAGGAGGTCTCTAAAGTCTGGCAACGAAATCGCATTGATGTAAAAACAATCATTTCAAATTCGCATCATATGAAACTACATGATGCTTGTCTTGAATTTGAATTGAAAGCTATAAGGATGGATGCTGTAAAGCATGTGTTGTCCAAACTTCACAATGTCAAACCATGGTTAAACGATGTAAAGCATCATTCCATGGCTAATGAGATGAGGCACTGGTTCTTTTGGAAATTTTCAGTTTTGTATAATTTCTTTATAATTTAAAATTCCAGAGTTATAAAAGTTTCCCGGTTTTGAAATGCGCCCTTTTTCTTCTTATAAATCTAAAGTTGATACAGACCAAATAGTGCAATCTCCTTTAAAAACTATTAGAGCGATACCCCCAATGTCTTCTTTTGCTTATTTGTTTGTAAAAATCATGCCTGCAGGTAGTTGCGATGGTTTTTATGAAGAAGTTGTGGTTTGGTTTATCCATAACAGGGCTAAGTACCACTGTCATTTTGTTTTAGTTTAGTCCAAACAAAATTTCAAAAATCATCAATCTTGTTTTTGAGTTCATAATCCTTCAGTCATACTGTTCTAAGTTCCTGTTTTTTTTAAAGATTTTGGAAAGCAGTGATTTGGAGGAAGTTCAGAGTTCAAAATCATCAATCTTGTTTTTAAGTTCATAACCATCATTTCGTTATTTTTATCCCCGGGTTAAACATTCATTGTTACAGTCATCAGTCATACTGTTCTAAGTTCCTGGTTTTTTTTAAAGATAAGTTTTGGAAAGCAGTGAGCTAGAGGAAGTTTGGAGGAATTCATATGAATATTTCCGCCCTTAGTAATCAAGTCACTAGGGACATGCTGGCCTTGGTTAACCCTTCATCGTTACTTAAAGGAACACAGCAACATTTGGCCTGTTGTCAAAATAACCTTCAAGACAGATGTTTTCTGCTGAAGAGTTTATGAAAAAGAAATGGTTGACATTGGCAAGGGAATTAACTCGGTCAAAGATTTACTTCTCTAGATATGAAACTTCAAAATGCATGGAAAGTAGAAAACTGGTATTGACAGTTCTGTTCCATTTAGGTCCACGTCTAGGGTTTTGAGTCTGATTATGTTATTTTAATGAGATTTTGTTAAGTGTTTTATTGGCATAGAGGAACAACTGCTTAAATCTATATTGGTGGCCTGCATTTTGCTGTTTTGAGGGTTGTTGGCATGGCTTAAAATTTAAGCCATGCCAACAACCCATGCCAACAATATATTTAATATGTTAATATGTTCATTCTATCTTGTTTTAAAGATGTTTCCAAACTATGGATTTTCTTGTTGCTTTGTATTTGTACACTTGTCCCTTAGGGTTAGCATACTGATGAATACCCTGTCTAAATACATAAATAAATAAATAAATGAATCATTTATTATAAGGTCATAAAAAGCTCACTTTGTTCCCGAGGACTTTAAAAAGAGCGGTCAAAAAATTTATGGTAATAATTTTGCCCTTCCCATGAGCTACTATTTTAAATTTGGTTATTCTTTGAACTTTCAGTAGTTGCCTGAGTGAAAGATGGAAAGTGATTTTTTTTTTTACAGTCGTGTTTTCAATTACTGTAACCATCGTTCACCTTTCTCAAATGCTTCCTTTACATTGTAAATTTCCATATAGGGTTCAAATGTGGGGCAATGAAGGAAGGTGCAGTATTACCTATTTCTGTGTAGATCCTGCTATGTATTTAGATTTGGGGAATTTGGGCTACTTCCAGTGTTCTCATTGGACTTTTCTACCGCTGCCACGTGAAATGTTTTAGTGACTGGCTTTAGTGTAACTCTACCGTGTGTTCTGCACGATGCATAGCGTTTTACAGCGTGGTCGGGGTAGCGGTTGGTTTACAACATGGAGTGGTCCTGTTAGATTACCGTGGCTGTGCGGAACTCAGTTTACCATGTGTCCCCATTCGATTTAATTTTGTCAATCTACAGAAAAGTCGCGGTACTTAAAAAAAAATAATAATTTGGAAGCGCGGCTTTAGTTCTGCTTATCTACCTGGGGAGGTAGGACTTTGGCCTTGACTAACTACTTTTTGTGATAAGGGTGACATCATCAAAGTGGGTTATCAATGTTGACCCTTTTGAAGTACTTTGTCTCAAGGTGCTCGAGCAAACTAGACTGCTCACTTCCACTTCTGATACCTATGCTCTACACTACTGATCAGTTGATCTTGCAATTGATCTGTGATATTGTAAGTTCGAGCAAGTTCAACATGTAGCAGTAACCAGTATTTCTCATGTTATTGCCTTGAGTTTTGGGCAATGGATGGGTTAAAAGTTGTTCCAAAGTAAAATTGAGTGATTCCATCCTGCTTCATATACCCTGGTTTACTTCCAATTGCATATGGGATTTATAATTGAATGTGTGTAGTACTACTACTAGTCCTGGTACAATGTATAATAATTGAGAGGTTTCGCAAGCGTACGGATACAGATATCGATAGTTGACACTTTGTGTGTTCACGTGACGCGTTTCTGCGACTATCGTATTTTTTCATACACGTTAGCAACGGATACGGGAGCTCATACACATCGTAGAAAAACGGATACTGTTTTGCAGACTTTAAGTTGTCCCACAGTCAAAAACATTTCGCACGGAATTGCTTTCACTGGTATCGTGCTTGATATAGATACAAAATTGTTTTCCATTTGCAAGCAAAACGATGAGAAAATGCAGTGTAGAAAACACAGGGTCTCTATCGGTCATGTTTGTCAGAAAAACGCTCATGATGATTGCGAGCGCACTCAAGTGACACATACCTATAGACAATGTGACCTCTGACGTCACTCTAAAACCATAACATGATTCGCGCGCATATCGTCGGGCAAAACCTTTGTGTTTTGGCAGCCAGCTAGGTATGCAATCTTACCATGACTACGCGTCTTTTTGCCCGGCGAAACATGACGTATACAGTGTTTTGTCAACAGAGGGCGGTTTGAATGTAAACATAGGTCACATCGTCTATAGTTTGCGAAACAAAATCCAACACACGTCTGACGTGAACGGATACGGTTATCAAATCCGTAGACGGATCCCTGTATCTGTATCTGTATGCTTGCGAAACCTCTCTAGTACGTACAATGTACCAGCCAGACCAATAGAGTATGTGTACTACATAGAAATAGAACCCGGAGAACGCTGAGTGTCTCATTGTGCGTGTGGTTTCGTTGTGAGACCATTTTTATGGACGCGCACACGCCTTTTTCGTAACGCGTGTATGGCAAAATATTTTGCCAAACAACTTTGCCGTACAATGACATCATCAATGACCAATGAAAACACTAGAAATGGTCTATGTGTGCTGACGTCTTGCCATTTTGCCATATGCGCGTGTCACACGATGATAATTTTGCCATACGCGCGTATTGCGCGGTATTGATACGCCGCGTCCACAGACGACACAGAGGGTGGTCGAGCTCAGCGTTCTCCGGGTTCTGTTTCTATGGTGTACTATCATGTAGCTGACCTTCAATTAGGCCAACATCCCTGGCCTTGAACTTCGCACTTGAAATGAAGGGGCACAGCAATTTTCCTCTGATGAGGGGAACTTATGTGAGGAAAATTTTAAATTATATTGCCACTTTGCTAGAGAAGGCATCACAGCAATTGCTCTGGGTAAACTCAAGGCCTGCTGCATCAAGTGCTGGGTGTACACACACATTCCATTCATATTGCATCATCATCATTGGTCTGGCAAGTTATAAAACAATGGTGCTCCTGTCTTACAGTTTATTTAGAGGAATCTGGAAGATGACATTCTGACCTCGTTCTTGTCAATGTCTGAAAACTGTGAGAGTGCAAGAAACCATTGTGCAGATGCATGCCTTGAATTGAAATAACCCAGGACACCTACAGCAATTGCAGTGGAGCCCTGTGCTTTTGCTTTGGTGCCCTTTGCAAGGTTCCTATCTATACAAACTCACATAATCCAGTCCTCATAGAAATGCCCCTTTAACCAGCAAACTTCAAGTTGGTATTAGACATGTGGACAAGTCGTTAAATGTTGATAACTTTGGACTCTCCCTGGGATTCCCGAGATGTTCTACTACTGCTGTCACGACTACTAATGGGGAGTAGAAGTCGGCAACCAGCAGTTCGGCTCTTGCCATAGCACTGCCACAACTTGACTATCTCACCGCGTGGGACCATGTAGATATTATTATAATCCCTTTTTAGAGAGCACACTACTGTCGCATCGCTGTTACTTCTGGTCTTCTTTCCAAAAGCCCATTTTCAGAGACTTCAATTATCTTCCAGGTTAACTTAAGGAGTTTCAGCCATCAGCCCAAACCGCTTTTGTTTTTGCTGAGATTTTCGTGGTTATTTTGTTCATAATTGTGCACTGTGTATCTCATGTCAATATAACAAAACACAAACAATACATAAATTCAAAGCCTCTAAATACACACATGAACACACAGTAAACAATGACATCATTGTCTCAAGGTAACCTGTTGTGATGTTTTTTAAATTGTGAATAAGAGGATTGTAAATTTGACCCCGGGTCTATCGTCAGTCGAAGAAAAATCATTTTTGAATGATGTTTTTTTTTGTGAACTGAAATGTCTTCTGTGGGATTTATTGGAAATGTTGTCCCTCTGGGTTTAGTTGCAAAAAGAATAGTGGTCATTGGAGGCGCAGTATTTGAGCATGGAGGATTGGTATTGGGGCACAGAGATAGGATTGGAGCACTCCATGATTGGAGTATGGAGGTAGAAATTGGAGCTTGACTCATTCATTTTTTAGTAGACCCTACTAAACCAGGTGGTCCACTCCATCTGGCACTTCAAGGCTGACCCCCATTTTCATGGTAAAACCACCCACCCACCACACATTCTTATATAGGCTACCCACCACACATTCTTATATAGGCTACCCACCACACATTCTTATATAGGCTACCCACCACACATTCTTATATAGGCTACCCACCACACATTCTTATATAGGCTACCCACCACACATTCTTATATAGGCTACCCACCACACATTCTTATATAGGCTACCCACCACACATTCTTATATAGGCTACCCACCACACATTCTTATATAGGCTACCCACCACACATTCTTATATAGGCTACCCACCACACATTCTTATATAGGCTACCCACCACACATTCTTATATAGGCTACCCACCACACATTCTTATATAGGCTACCCACCACACATTCTTATATAGGCTACCCACCACACATTCTTATATAGGCTACCCACCACACATTCTTATATAGGCTACCCACCACACATTCTTATATAGGCTACCCACCACACATTCTTATATAGGCTACCCACCACACATTCTTATATAGGCCACCCACCACACATTCTTATATAGGCTATGACCACAAGGTCTTCCAGCACTGACCATTATATCACTAGACATCATGGAAATGTCTTGTTCTTGGAAATGATGTCATTAAATATAGTTGGTTCAATGAATTTCTGTTAAAATGTCACAAGACCGCAGTTTTTTTACTGGACCAATTTAAATTTACAAAACTAGACTCACAAAGAGTTGAACAAGCACTTAGATAATGTTCGTTTAATTTGACTGTTATATGTGTGTACTTCAATACTCAACTGAAGTGATAGATGTATTCAGAGAATAGAATCAACATTTTTCACAATGATGTTACATAATAAGGTAGGCTTTACCTGTATTGAAAAAACACAAGACCAATGCCAGGCTTAAAGACGCTGGACACTACTGGTTATTGTCAAAAGACCAGTCTTCTCACTTGGTGTGTCTCAACATATGCATACAAGAACAAACCTGTGAAAATTTGAGTTGATTGGTCGTCGGCGTTCCGAGATAACTTTCATTGCTTAGTTGTTCTTTTGTAGAGCAGCGCCATGAGCGCCGCTTGCGGCGAATACAGGCACTTTAAAAGTGTCCATTATTATTACTATTATTATGAAAGAAAAAACACCCTTGTCACACGAAATTGTGTGCTTTTAGATGCTTGATTTTGATACCTCAAATTCTAAATCTGAGGTCTTGAAATCAAATTCGTGGAAAATTACTTCTTTCTCAGAAACTACTTCACTTCAGAGGTAGCCGTTTCTCACAGTGTTTAACCAACCTCTCCCCATTACTGGTTACCAAGTAAGGTTTTATGTTGATAATTATTTTGAGTAATTGTCCACTCCCTTTAATGCATCTTGAGTTAACTGGGCTGGCTCAAATCCCTGGCCTCAGGCGTGGTTTACTGTTAAAGGAACACGTTGCCTCGGATCGGACGAGTTGGTCTATAAAAAAGCGTTTGTAACCGTTTGTTATATAATGCATATGGTTAGAAAGATAATTTAAAAGCAGAATACAATGATCCACACAAGTTTGCCTAGAAATTGCGTGGTTTTCCTTTTACTGTGCGAACAAACACGGTCGGCCATTTATGGGAGTCAAAAATTTGACTGCCATAAATGGCCGACCGTGTTAGTCGACGAGGTAAAAGGAAAACCGTGCAATTTCGAGGCATGTTTGTGTGGATCATTGTATTCTACTTTTACAGCATCTTTCTACCCATATGCATATTATAACAGACGCTTTTCAAAGACCAACTCGACCGATCCAAGGCGACGTGTTCCTTTAAGTTGGAGCTCTCAGTCTCGATGGTCTCATGTACCATGGATGAAGCTTGTTTGCTTGTTTCGTCATCTGTGAATTAATTAAAGTCTTATCCGCCATCAGAAGCTCATAACATGACTCCCCAACTAGTATCCCTCATTTCATATTGCCTTTGCTGCCGACGCTCAATAAAGACATTTGATTTGCTCTTCACCATGCTTTCGACCTTTGACTAAAACTAATGAGCCAGTAGTACACAACAAAAAACAAACAAAAATAAAACATAATATCTTTTTGAAAAAGCACATCAAAATGTAGACCCCTAAGCAAATAATTTTTAAGGCCTACATAAATACATGAGGGTGGGAACCATGGAGGAAGGAAAATTAATTTCTTCCTCCTTGTACATGTAGGAACCTACAGTCAAAACGTAATTGATTGCCCAACACATTTCTTATGGCCAATACAAAAATTTAAATGTTAAGCGTCACCGCCCACTTTCTTTTTAGAGGCTGCCTCCTTTTTTTTTATGAAAAAAGTTAAATATTTTAACAATCTCATTAAACATTTAAAAAAAAAAAAAATAGCCTAGCCAGTTGTCTTTCAATTTGTGTCGACTGATCATTTTGAAAAAAAGAGAAAAAAAGAGTTTCCTCCTTCATTAAAAACAAGGCTGGACACTAAACAAGTTTTTTTTTGGTTTGGCCTAAACTGGATACTGTATGAAATATGCTACAGACCAAAGAGCAACTGATAAAAAATCTGGCAAATTCGATAGGATAGTGGACCGGAAAAGACATTATTCATTGACTTGTGAACTTTTACACTATGTCAATTTGATGTCACAGGACCCGTAAATTTATTCTCTCTTCAAATAACAAAAAAAAACACCCCTACACTGATGTAATTTTCCCCCCAAAACATTTGTGAATCAGTCTTAGGACCATTTGTTGCAGGGCCTATACATGTATCATGCAAAATACCTCAAGTTGGAAGGCAATTGCCTCCTTGCCCCCTGGTCATTGCCTAGGTGCCCTTGAAAATTCTCCAGTAGAAATAAACTATTTCCTCATAGGGTTTCCTTTACCAAGGAAAAAAATGCCTTGGTGCCCTTGCCCTTTCAAAAATGAGGCATACACCCCTGAACAAGTTACCCCTAGGTCACAATTGGGCACAATCTTTACCCCCTGTATCCCTTTTTCTTAGGCTTTCAAATCTTTCTTGTAGAACAGTTTGAGGGCCTACAAAATATTCACAATTCTGAAGCTCTGTTTTCTCTCTATTTAGTGGGGTGCACCCCCTTTTTAGTGGTTTATTTGGTAGGTGCACCCTTATTTTAGTGAGGTACACCCTATAGTCATAGTCTGTAACCAGACATCAAAGGCAAAGCCCAATACAATAAACAGATGGCTGAAATTAGTCCCCTTGGGTCATTGCTCAACCAAGGCTCAACCATGGAGGTAAAATTATCAGATAGGAGGGAGAATCTGTGGGGAACTTTGGTGCTGATTAAACACTTATGTAGCAGATGTTGTACATCAAGTGTGTGGCAGGTACTAGGTTTTTTTCCTCAGCCCATAAATCAAATACTCTGTGAACTGACCTGAGTCCCCCTCTAAGGTATGTGGAATGGTCCAGTATTGGACATCAGGGACTTTGATTCCCCTTGGACATTGTACTTTGGGAGAAACAATGAAATAAAAAGTGCACTTGGAAATTGTAAAGGCCCTTTAACAAAAGCACCAGTAACAAAGGTCCTTTGTAACTGATGCTGTTTTTTTCTCACCTTGTGCCTTTGCAGGTTGCAACTGTTAAACAAGGTTTCACATGACTTCAAAACACAAATTTACCAAAGTCCCCTGGTTTTTTTTGAGGGGGGGGGGGCGGGCTTATTATGGTCATAGCTTCTATAATAAGCATGGGTCCCTGTGCTATGTTGTCAGGGTGCAGGCCTGTATGCTTCGTTTTTTGAAAGGGCGATGACACCAAGGTATTTTCTCCGTGGTATATGAGGACATTTTAAATTTCTACTGGAGCATTTCAAGGGCACCAAGGCAGTGACCACGGGGCATTGAGGCAATTGTGACTACAGGCCATTTTTGTTTTATTGGTCGGTACTTTTTGGAGGAGGTCTGGGCTCTCGGTTGAAAATAGCAAGGTTCCTTGGTTATTATATGGAGCTATAGCTCCATGGTTATTATTTAACAAGATTGCTGTCTCATGACTGGAACTTTGTTAAACATCAATTTGATTGTTGTCACTGTGTCTTGTCCTGTGAAAAGGCAGTAGTGTCCTTTCTCATGCTTTAGGCTAGTGTTAAGCCCTGAATTTTCATAACAAATTATCAGTATTTATGTTATTAATTATGGACTATAAACACAGCCTCCTTCCAACCTTAACCCAATTAAACTTCAGTTATGAAGCTTCTGTCCCGCCTCCTTTCCCATGCACCCAGGCCCATAAATCACTCCTGTGATATGCCCTGCTAATACCCCCCTGGACCATGCACTGACCACCAATCTGGTCAATGACCAGTAGCGGATTTTGTGAAGAATCGAGTTAGGCAGGATTGGTTTATGTAATATTTTTAATTACTATTTTTGTAAACTGTACATTTCGGCTTTTTAGGGGCTATTTTGTAAAGTTTTTATAAACCATGAATAACAATAATATGCACCCAAACGTCTTTGATTACGGTACTTAATTTGATTAATCCAGGCTTGAAACTTCACGGAGGCAACTGCCTCCGTGCCCCCTGGTCATTTCCCTGGAGCCCTTGGTATGCTCTCTGTATAAATTTACAAGTTCTTCATAGTGTGCCCTTTACCAAGGAGAAAATGCCTTGGTGCCCCTGCCTTTTAAAAACGAAGCATACAGGCCTGTTAATCCTACGTGTCGTTAGGAAGAGTTTGGTGAAATCGATGGCTGGCTTTTTCAACTCCTTGTATGATGTCCTGCTATGTCTGTGTCTCTACATGTTCTCTGTTCAGCCATAGAGCAAGGTTCAGCCCAGGTTTAGCCCAGGATTAGCCCAGGATTGAAAATGAATTATCTCCTTACTGTTAATATAGCCATTGAGACCACTAACATAGGACTGGATAGCTATAGCTCAAATTCCAGGGAAGTTGTCATGAGTGAGTGAGTAATGAGATAATTTTTGGGAAATGGACTGAACCAACACCGGATGCTTTTTAAATAAAACACACAGGCAGGAGACATTGTCGCAACATGAAGCGTTGCAAGGATCTCAATTCTCAACGACTTCAAAATAGTTAATTTTCCTTACATTTTTCAAAATTTCAGATGAATAGCACCGGCAAACATCACCGCCTTCCACCAACCATTCTCCGCCGTCGCTCCTCATCGACTGCCTTAAACTTTAGAAGACAAGAGGAATCATCTTCACATCATGAAAGACCTGTATTGAACACAAGCCACGCCCTTAAAGGTGGAGCAACCACGCCCCTTGAGGCGGAACAGCCACGCCCCTGGAGGCCAAACTATTTTGTTGACCAGACAACAGCTTCCAGAAAAAGCCACCAAAATGGGTCCGCCATCGAGGAGAATCAGGAGAGCAAAAACCCTGCTAAGAGTAACTCTCCTCATCCTTGTGAACGGGACGCAACAAACTCTCAACCTTCGATTGAGATTTCTTCTCAGAGATCGATTTCTGATACTGCAACAAGCGGTAAGAATCCTATGGATGCGGCGCTGCCGACTTGCTTACATGTACAAACAGATAGAGGACTGTCGGTTAGAGACAAATTCGCTGCTCGTTTTCTTATGAAGGAAAGAGTGTCCTGTGAGGATATTCGGCGGAGAGCATCCTGCCTTTCTACTACCGCCCCAGAGTCTGTGACTACATTACCTGGACTTCACTCTAACGACAGCATGTTGAGTTCGCCCGAGGTGACATCAACTGAGATAAGCCATAGTACGCCAGTCTTTCACATCATACAACCGCAGTTTTATTTGAACGTCAAACAAACTAAAGACGGTGAATGTGATTTCGACATTAGAAATATCGATGTTGATATTCCGATATCAGATGTACCTCCCACACTTCAACCTTTCAGCACCGCTGATGAACATCAACCAGAAACAACTGGTTCATCAATGTTGAATCTCAAAGCGGTGCGGGTTTCAGATCTTCCACTTCTGCAAAATAGTGCCAATGACGAATCGTCTAAAATCACCCAATCTGAGGAGGCTTGTGTGAATCTTTCAGAACCAGCTGAGATTGCGGCAGAGAGAAACAATGATGAGACGGTCTCTAGCACACAGCCTGAGGAAAACTCTAATGTCTTTGTACAGCCGCAAATAATTGGAGTGTTTTCATTGAGGAACACACCTGAGAAGAATGACACTTCACCGCAGTATCAGTGCCCAAAATGCCTGAAGAGATTTCATCGTATCTTGTCTCAGTTAGAACACAAGTGCAACCCCAAGACATCTTCTATCGGTTCTCTTCATAAACTCCGTTCAGTAAAGCTGTATAAGTGCCTGGAATGTTTGGAGGAATTCTCCGACGTGGAAAAAAAGAAAAGTCATGCTTGTTCGTCCCAGGTGCACCAGGCTAAGACAAAGAACAGCGACCAAGCCTCGTCCGTTGATGGAAAAAAGTCATTGCAAAAAGCTGCCAAAATGTGGTGTCGAACGTCGAGGGGTTCGTTCCAGTGCAATATTTGCAAAAAACGTTCATTGAAGGAGTCCAAAATGCAAGCACACTGTGTGAGGAAACATGGGGATCGTGCACGTCGGATAGCAGGAAATAAAGCAAAGGAAACCACTTCCCAGAACAAAACGAAGAAGAAAAAGTTTGGATCATCAAGTAACCAGTTCTCTGCCGAAGGACACACAGATACTCAAAAACACAGATTTGAACAGCCCTTCAAATGTGGCTTGTGCAGCATGAAATACAAACGAGTCGCATTCTTGAAAAAGCACATTGCTTTACACATGGGACCTGAGCAGTTCAAAAGAAGCAAACGCCCGTTTGTCTGTAGGCTTTGTAAGTCACGATTTCACGATAGTTCCACACTCAAAGTACATTCTGGGAAGAAGTGCATTCAAACTATTAAGAAAGATGCAAAACAAAATGATCAGGATAAGAGCTCGTCTTCTGGGATTGAAGTCACAGCCCTACATGTTCGTGAACCAAACACTTGCCTTGGGTCAAAGGCTGCAGCTGTAAACACCACGTCTGAAGACTCGTCCAGCAGTCTTCCCAACGAGAAACATTTTCCGAAGCGAAAGCATCGATGCGGCTTCTGCGGCATCTTATGTGAGAGCTCTACGTGCCTTAAAAAACACGTCAGGAGTCACTGGAATCAAGTCTTTGAAAGCTACAGTCGCCCCTTGGAGTGCTGTCTCTGTAACGAGCATTTTGACAATTGTGTGCGGTTCTTTTTGCACGTTCGTCGAAACAGCTGTAGTTCGACTACCACCGACGATACGAGTCAATCAAGTGCGGTTGAAGTTAGCGACGAGGAAGCTCGAGGCAAGATGGAATGTGCCACGGCAACGAGAAGTAACTCTTCTACTCGCCAAGAAGAGCGACCACACTTGAGCGGTATGCATCAATGCCAATTCTGTAGCCTCAACTTTTGGTCTAGGGACATACTGGACATTCACATTCACAGTTCTCATCCGCTGTTGCTTCAAACGGAAGAATCGGCTACATCAAATTCATCCGACGGTGACGCTGATAGAGACTTAAGCAAAAACAAAGATCAAGGAACTCCTGATCCAGTTATTTCGAAACGGAAAAGTAAATCGAAATCCAGAAATGGAAGTCAAACACTTTGGACTGATCACATGTCCTCTCTCAATTCATCCAACAGCGAGACTGATGGAGACTCAAACAACAAAAACAAATACCAAGAAACACGGGTGTTTCTGGATCAGCAAAGTAAAGCGAATGCTAATGATGATTTATCGCATAGTTGCACACTTAAGTCATATCTCGTGTCTGCTCTCAAGGCCTCTGGTATTCAAGATCAAAGTCCACCCACAGTTAAGAGTGCGAGAGGTGTTTGTGAGAGCATCGATTTGGCAAATCATGCCGTCATTAAGAACGATACTGAAGAAGACGAGGATACTGGGACAAGCAAACGAACACAGATCTACCCCAGTCAGTGCAAGATCTGCAAGATTACTCTGAGTAGTTGGAAGAGTCTGGATTCTCATCGTCGAAGTCATCATGCCGAACAATTGAACAAACATCTTCATCCAGGACAAAGTCAAGACTGCTCCATGGAGTCAAGTGACGACACCAAAATCGATGTCGTCAAAGTGAATTTGTTCAACACGTGTGAGTTGTGCGAGAGGGTGTTTAAGTACTGGAACAGGTTAGTGTTTCACCGGAAGTTGAAGCATGGTGTACATGTTAACTGTGCAACGCTTTCTTCAAGGCGGCCGACAAGCAAAGATAAAGGCATTCTTATTGACGAGCCCAGTTTGGAGGTTAATGATTCCATCGTTGATGAGAATACTTCTTCATCAACAATTGAAATCGGGTGTGAATCAACCAAGATAATGTCCCCCACACAGACACTTGCTGCCTACTGCCTCGACAAAAACAATTTTACAGATGTGCAGAATGAGAAAATCCTAAGCAGACAAGATAATCAGAACAGCAACCGAACATCAGTCGCTGACGACAACCTTGTAAGTGTGCAAAATGAGGATGTACCGTGCAGACAAGAATACATGACCTGCGACCAGACCCAGAGTCAGCCAAGCAGGAAAGAACATGTTGTGGAAGGTACTAGACGAACTGTTGAAGATCTTCAGATAACGCAAGTTGTGTCCTTGAAACCAGGTGTACCAAGTAATCTTTGGAATTCAGTAAATTGTGCTTCAGTTGAGAAGGGTAATCCCCAGCACAACACTGATAGAACAATGGAGCCATTGTTTGATGAAGAGTCGTCAAATAACCAAGTTCGAACACAGATACCGGAAAGCACCCAGCCAAATGAAATAACTGCCCCAAATTTGCCTTCGCACAGTTCATTCAACAACCAACAGTATTGCAAGCCATCAGAGAGCGCTGCCACAGTTTATGCACAACAACAAGCAATCCTGGACGAGTTTAATTTTCTGATGAGCTCTGTTGTAACATTACAGTCTACTCTGAACATTGAGGACAATATATCCCGTCCATCTGATCATTACGAATTTGACGGGACCGTTAAAAAGCTTCCCTTTAGGGAAGTCGAACGTATTCTGAGAAGCTTAGAGAGAAACTGCAGCACCAACGCTTATCACTGCAGTGTATGCGGAGACATTCTGGAGGATATACCGCTATACACAAGCCATATCTTATCTCACTGCGAGTTTGATCAGTACATCTGCGTCTTCTGTGGCCAACGGAGTATGGATATCTTTTCAGTGCTCAACCACGTTGTCCTTACACATCGTAAAGACAACGTACATGTACCTCAAGATCCAGAAGGTAACGCTACTGAAACGGTCAACACGTCATCCCTGACTAGTACCAGCGATGTCGATAACACAGCTGCTGGCAAACCGAGCACTAGCGCGTCACCACAAACAAGTCAGATCCCCAATAAACATTGTACCTATCCAAGACCCAGGTATGATTTCATCTTTAAACCAAAGGAACACGAGAATAATATTACACTTGATGAGAATACTGGCCAATACAAGTGTCCTTTGTGTAAGTTTCAGTACTTGGACAGAGCCGATGTGATCTATCACATACGCATGTATCATAACGGACAGCCATACATCTGCAAACACTGCCCTGAGAAGCTCCACTTCTTTCCCGACGTTCAAGCACACTTCTTTAAGAATCATTATCTGCAGGTCACTCAGGAAGAGCATCATGCAGAGAGCGAGAACCCAACACTTGGTGGACAGAGTTTACAACTGGAGAGAGAGACTACTACGATGCAACCAAACTTCCCGAATGTTGACGGCGCAGGCTCATGCCAGAGTTTACAACTGGAGAGAGAGACTACTACGATGCAACCAAACTTCCCGAGTGTTGACGGTGCAGGCTTATGCCAGAGTTTACAACTGGTGGGAGAGACTACTACGGTGCAACCAAACTTCCCGAATGTTGACGGCGCAGGCTCATGCCAGAGTTTACAACTGGAGAGAGAGACTACTACGATGCAACCAAACTTCCCGAGTGTTGACGGTGCAGGCTTATGCCAGAGTTTACAACTGGTGGGAGAGACTACTACGATGCAACCAAACTTCCCGAGTGTTGATGACGCAGACTCTTGCCATAGTTTACAACTGGAGAGAGAGACGACTACGATGCAATCAAGCTTCCCGAGTGTTGACGACGCAGACTTGTGCCATAGTTTACAACTGGAGAGAGAGACTACTACGATGCAACAAAACATCCAGAATGTTGACGACGCAGACTCATGCCACACTGATGGTTGCAGGAAACAGAAAAGCTGTGATGAATCCAACACTGACTGTTGTAGGGGTGTTGATCCTAGTCCAGCTTCCACACAACACACCCACACAGAGATAAACACTGATAATGCACACGCTAATTCAGGAGACGCTGAAAGAATAAGAACTCAAGAACTTCAAGAGTCCACACAAGCCCACATGGAAACAAACGCTAATGCAAACACTAATTCACGAGATGATGAAAGAATACAAACTCAAGAACTGCAGGAGTCCATACAAGATGCTTCCCTTAAAAAAGTTGTAGTGAAACTGGAGAAACTTAGTGATGATGTCATTGATGAGCATACTTATCGCAACCTGCATAATCATCTTAAAGGTGGAATCAAAATTAAAACTGAAAAGCTTGATGACGGCTATTCAACCGCTGAGTGTATGCAAGAGTCTGACATTGGTGGTGGAATTCGGCATCAATCAGAAATTGAACAACATGGAGAAATAGACTTTGAGAATGGTGACCCAACAAGGATTGTTCCCAAGGAAGAGTGTGACATCCCGAATGCAGCTGCATCTTGTTTGTTGAGCCGTGCAAGAGTCTCTCAATCTGAGTTGCAGATTCCCCAAGAAAAAGTCAAAGTTGAGAAAGACGTCGCTGCAGCCAGCCAGTGGGGCCTGCAAAAGGAAGTTTGTAAAGAAGTAGAATTGTCCGATGCCAACAAATCTGATTCTAATGATGCTGGATTGAGTTCTTTTTTAAGATCTGAAACTACGACAGAAATAAGCACTGGGATGAATGCACTGGAATCGAATGAAAACCTAGGAGGTGATTCTCATGTCGATTCAATGAACTTGTCAGACGTCGGCGACAAACTGACCGAGGTGGAAGATATACTTCAGATTGTTAATGAAGTTGGAATTACACTCACAGAGTCTTTACCTGAACTTCATTCAACGTGTTGTCAGAAGATCAACCCAGGAGATGTTACAGGCTCCAACAGAATGATAAATCAGTCTGAGACTTCAGGATCAGAGCAGATTGCTAGACCTCAGAGCCGACCATCATCTGGAAAGTTGGTGCAAGAGAATTATAAGCGGCTACTTCCAGATGGATGTAGAGAACTTGCCTCGCCATATCCCAAGCGTGCAGAAACACCTTTAGACCTGAATAATCCATTAGATACCATCAATCTGAACCCTTTCCATCAGAATGAGACTATTTCAGATATCCTCCAGGACATTGCCAAGAACAGTTTCACATCCAGAATCCTTGCAAGCCTTCAGGAAGATTCAAGGACCTCAGGTCCTGCTTCTGGCGAGAGAAGCAACAGAGCTCCGACTGCTTTGGGTACCAAAAGGCAACTTGAGCCTTTAAACATCCCACGGCGAAGATATGGGAAACAAATGAGAGCATCTGATGACAATCCAGAGAACCTGCAAGCTGCTGTAGCTGAAGATAGTAGTCAAGTTCGAGGTAGAACCAACAGATATGAAGTAGCACTAGAAGATGCAAATGAAATTAATTCTAGCATCGATGACTTCAATAAGATCGGAGCCAAGGATTCCAACACGAGCCAACAGAATGTTACGAACCATCAGTCTCTAGCATCTGTACCTGCTCCCAAAAATTCACGCCGAGGTGTGGCCAGATCATCTGAGTCAAGAGTCTCAACATATCAATCAAATCATCAAAGTTGCACCTCCAATCAGGAAGCTGCGAGGATGAGCAAGAAGAACTACCAACCAGCCTCAAACGCTCCAGTTTATAAACGTCAACAGTCAGAGCAGCAACTTAACACAGCTGGAAATGTTTGGCCGACCAACAAACAGACGTCCAAGAGACGTAGACATTGTTCAGATGGACCGCCTTTCTACAGATACCATCAGGTAGGCCGACCTTCTTCAGGATACCCTCCTAGACATTCTAATCAATCAATCGACCACAACTCCAACATGACAGTGACGCGGCGACAATCCCAAGATATTCCAACCTATTCTGGAACGTTATACTCTGCAAGTGTTAATGTTATGGAATCTCAGCACAGAAGCAATCCGTCTAATGTTGCATTACCTCAGCAACGTTCGCAAGTTCAAATGGCCAGTTATTGCTATCAGCATAGCCACCATAGTCCGAACACTTACCAGCAAAACTCGTCCAGATATTTGGAGATCCAAACGCAAACATCTCGGAATGAGTCGCAGGTACGTGGACAGTTCGCAGCGCCACCTCTTAGGCAACCTGACTCAGGCTCTGCGACTTTAAGAGAGTTGCTTAATACTCCGCAAAGTTCGAACTATCCGGTAAATGGAAATAACCCCCGTTCATCGGCTGATAGATTGCCTGATCAGTCAAACTACCACACGAATAGTAACAGCGGTGCTTTCAACAACTACTCTGGACCTAGAGATTTATGCTCCAACAACGTTGACAGGAATGAGCAGTCATATTTAGATGCGTACGGGAGAAACTTAAGCTCCAACAATGTAAGCAGGAATGAACAAACGTACTCCGATATGTACAGGGGAACTGTCTTACAATCTGAGTTAGCACCAAATGCCATTCCCAACTTGACCATTAGTGACTATTTAAGACCAGTAGCAACTTGTGCCCAACCTGTAGAAAGTGTTGCCTGGGATATTCCATCTTCTGTACATCCCCCCTCGTATCCTCAACCATTGCACAGAAACAGCCAGCCAATGGTTTCCCCAAGAGAGGCAGACCCAGACCAGAGGGAGTATGTGCACAGGAACAGCCAGCCAATGGTTTCCCCCGGAGACATGGATCAGAGGGAGTATGTGCCAAGAAACAGCCAGCCAATGGTTTCCCCAAGAGAGGCAGATCGGAGGGAGTATGTGCACAGGAACAGCCAGCCAATGGTTTCCCACGGAGACATGGATCAGAGGGAGTATGTGCCAAGAAACAGCCAGCCAATGGTTTCCCCAAGAGAGGCAGATCGGAGGGAGTATGTGCACAGGAACAGCCAGCCAATGGTTTCCCCCGGAGACATGGATCAGAGGGAGTATGTGCCAAGAAACAGCCAGCCAATGGTTTCCCCAAGAGAGGCAGATCGGAGGAAGTATGTGCAAAGGAACAGCCAGCCAATGGTTTCGCCTGGAGACATGGATCAGAGGAGGTATGGGCAAAGGAACAGCCAGCCAATGGTTTCGCCCAGAGACACAGATCAGAGGGAGTGTGTGCAAAGGAACAGCCAGCCAATGATTTCGCCTGGAGCCACTGATCAGTCTTTGCCACAGATTGTCAGTGTGCTATCCTTACACCCTGATTATATATTAATGTAGATTTATGTAGATTTATGTAGATTTATGTAGATTCATAATGCCAGGAGGAATCGGTCAAAGGTCATTTGTCAGTGCATTTTTCTTACAGCCCTTGCAATTTGGCCTTAGCAACACTTGCAACTAGTGTCGTGGTCGCGACTATTAAACATTAGTCAAGTCACGACTACCGTTTTTCAACTATTCTGTTAATTGTGCTGCTATGACTACAAAAAAAAACCGCGACTAACTGTTTGGTGAACCAATTGTGTCACTGACGACTTTTCACAACAACGTAACTTACTTACAAAACACAATCAGACTTCAGTGACGTAATCCTTCAATCCTTTCAGCTTGAATTTGACTAATAGCAATTGCTGCAAACATTGCCACATTGCATCTTGAGAATTAAAAATCTGTGCGACTTTTTGAGGTGCGAGTAGTTGAGTGGTAAATTTCACTAGTCGCCCAGGCCTACTTACAATCAGGGCCCAATTTCATAAAGCCTGTAAGCATTTTGATAAGCATGAAATTTCTTTCTTGATAAAAAGAAGATTACCAACCAAATTTTAATTTAGTGCATATTGCTGGCATTCAGCTGTTGTTTGCTCATCCTGAAAATCATCTGGAAATTTGGTTAGTAATCCTGTTTTTATCAAAGAAGAAATTTCATGCTAAGCACATCTTTGTGCTCACGGGCTTCATGAAATTGGGCCCAGGGCCCAATTTCATGAAGCCTGTAAGTACACAAACCTATTTAGCTCAGAAACATATTGCTTAACAAAAGCAGTTCACCCAACAACATACTAGAAGGTAACATTGTTGCGACTGGTTCTCCACTCAATTCTTGCTTAGCAAAGATACTTGCTAAGCAGAATTATCTGCTTAACAGCTTTTTGAAGTTGGGCTCAGGGGCCAATTTCATAGCGCTGCTTAGCGGTTAGAAAATTTTTGTGCTATTAACTATAACAGAAATATTTGCTTTTGGCATTTAGCATATTTCACAGGTTAGCAAGAAAATTAGACTGCCACCTTGGCCCAATTTCATAGCGCTGGTTAGCAGCCGATTTTTTGCTTACTGTGCGATTTCCATTTCATAGCGCTGCTGACCGTAAGCACACCAAAAGGCATGCTAACCTTCCGGTGCTTACCGCATGAAAATGTATGACGTCACAATGCAAATCCATGGTAAACACACGATATGGCCGCCCAATTTTTCTGCTAACCTGTATTTAACGCTTGCACCTTAGCAAATCTTTCTGCTACAGTAAGCACGAAAATTTGCTTACCATTAAGCAGCGCTATGAAATTGGGCCCAGGTGTGTTCACCATGAATGACTTCACATTGTTTTATCATTCATACAGTAAGCACCGGAAGGTTAGCGTGCCTTTTTTGTGCCTACGATTAGCAGCCCTATGAAATGGAAATTACACAAATTCAGCCGTCCGCAGCTCTTTGAAATTGGGCCCAGACGACTTGAACAAATACTTTTAAAGAAAGTTACATGTGATGGGGGAACTCCCACTGAATTGCAATCAGTTGTGGGATTTCCCAGCGATTTAGAAACGATAAAGAGTGTGCACACACTGTCAGTAATGTGATCCCGTCGTGTTTTAGAACTCTTTGTATGGGGGTAGTCTAGAGTATATTGTAATGGTTGGTGATTGTACTTCTGGAAATTTGAAGTTGCCAAGTCGATTTCCCGTGAATTCTGTTGTCATTTTGCACCAGTTCTTTTTGATTGAATTTGGTGTAATAATGTCTCTTGTCAAAATCTTAAGTGCAACCCTCACCCTCAAACCCCTGGGTGTTAAGTGTTTCACTAATTTAAGTCCACAAAACCATCTAAGGGCTTGTTGCTCAATATTGTTTACTGGACCATGGGTCGATTTCACAAAGAGTTAGGACTAGTCCTAACTTAGGACTAGTCCTAGGAGATATACAAATTGCATGGATAGTCCCAAGTTAGGACGAGTAACTGGTCCTAACTCGAGATAAGACTAGTCCTAACTCTTTGTAAAATCCACCCCTGAATTGTTCTAACAAAAGACCAGAACAGTTTAACATGCAAGCTGTTTTTACTTGAACAAGCACCGATGCACTGGACACCTTTGGTAATTGTCAAAAACAAGTCATCTCACTTGGTGTATCTCAACATATGCACAAAATAACAAACCTGTGAAAATTTGGATTCAAGTTGGTCATTGAAGTTGCAAGAGAATAATGAAAGAAAAAAACACCCTTGTTGCACAAATCTGTGTGCTTTCATCTGCCTAATAAAAGGCTTCAGCTGAAGTATTTTATTATTTGCGAGAGAAATTACCTCATTCTCAAAAACTACGTTACTTCATAGGGAGCTGTTTCTCACAATGTGTTATATCATCAACAGCTCTCCATTGCTTGTAACCAAGTAATGTTTTATGCTAAACATTCTTTTTGAGTAATTACCAATAGTGTCCAGTGCCTTTTAAAGAAAATTATATCATTTGTCTTTACTCAATAGAGGTTTATTAGATTAAAATTCAACACTTACACATCACTTGTTTTTGATTATCAAATTTGAAGGAAAAAATACCAAGACAGTGGGACGTGTCCAGTGAGTTTTCTGGCCAGACACCAACATCACAAGCCTGTGGGTCCAGTGTAAAATTTGGGGCCCTGCAATTGTTTGCATTATGCTTTCAACCTTTGGTCTTTCAAGCAGTCCTGTGCAACATCCATTTATAATCACGTATGGTTTTGTTCATACACATTGTGTGTAAGTGATTTTGATTTCAATTCAAATGATCAATTTTTTTGATAACCACGGAATAAAACTTTTTTTTTTGTGGTTAATATTCTACCTTCTTATCGACATGCAACAGATAACTGCATGTATTGCATGCTTTAGTTTAGTTTTCAAAGTTGTTTTTGGTATACTTTGGTATACTTTTGGTATACAGATTGCTGCTTTTTGTAAATAGTGATGAAGTTACAACGTACCTTGATCACATCCGAGAACTCTAATGGTGTGATATTTTGAACTTGACTATAGTTGATACATTTATGTTTTAATATTGAAGTATGGAGGTTAATTTTTAAGACCTTTGACAATTGCCAAAAGGTCACACAAAATCCATGAAGTTATTGTGTAGTCCTACAGTTTGGAGATACGGGTTTATTTTTGTATTGCATTTTGTACTTTTTTTTCATGACCCTTTAAAAATATGTCTCCATGGTGACCAGGGGCAACAGAGGCCGTGACCTTCGTGACCTTCGTGACCTTCGTGACCTTTGTGTAATTCCAGGCCTGTGGAACTGCATCATGATGTCAAGGGCAGGTCTTAATTATTTTTTCGAATTCAAATCTATGCATCCAAACTGAGGCTTGGAAGACAAAACCAATACAGGGAGTTGGACGTTTGTTGCTCGTTATTGTAAATAGTAGCGAGATGTAAAGGCATGATGGTAAAAGTTGTATTTCCTGTAACAACACAAGAAGTGTTGGATCACTTCTGACTTCTTCCGTCCACTGTTGATAACAATTGTTATTTTTTTCATTGTTTATAAAATAAATTCAACATTTTGTACTGTTTGTACACTATTACAAATATCTGTGTTTCAACTCGATGTATTTTCAGGCAGTAAAGTTAAGTTTCAAAATCAACCCGTTTTCAAGAACAGTTCAAAATGGAATTGTTGAGGGGCATTACATTTCCTCCCTAATTATATTGGCCCAATTTAATAGAGCTGCTTAAGCACAAAATGTTGCTTAGTAAACTCAGATTACCGGCCAAGACTCCACTCAATTGTTATGCCATTGTAAACAGCACCTACATACCAGTCACAAGTAATGTATATGGCATGGAATTTTGGCCAGTAACACATGTAAAATAAGCAAGTGGACACTTGGTAATTAATCAAAATAATTGTTTAGCATAAAAACTTACTTGGTAACGAGTAATGGAGAGCTGTTGATAGCATAAAACATTGTTAGAACAACCGCTCTCCATTACTCAATTACTGAATAAGTTTTTATGACAATTATTTTTGAGTAATTACCAACAGTGTCCAGTGGCCTGAATAAGTGTGGCAGCACTCCATGATGACTGACGGATGGGAGTGTAATGCAGGATATATTGGATTGTTACTGCCTTGAACTGAGTTAAATTATATAATAGCTCTGAATGACAAGGGAAATGCAATAAGATGTCACTTCCATATTTCACTTATTGTCACAATCAAGTGTTGGACCCATTTACTCCTCTTTCCCCACCCCACTTGGATCGAAAAATGTGCAAAAAAGGTTCGATCCTTTAGATAGCCAGGCAACCAAATTAGGTCTTTGCTCCCCCAGCCCCCCCCCCCCCTAAAAAAAGTTCCGGTGATGTCCCTTGTTTTAGCAGACTACCTGTAAATCCACTCGTCTTGGTAGCAAAACGTATCTGTTTGTGTGTGAAAAGTAGCTGTGAATAACTCGCCAATTGATAACGTTAACCTTGTTCAAATCAAACAAGGATTCAATTTTCCAGAAGAATAAAGATAAATAAATCCATAGAAAAACAAAATATCTTGGAAAAAGCTGCAGTAAAATTGTGAACAATTAAGTTTACTTTTGCGTTTTCGGGACCTATATCTTTCATATTTCTTTATTATATTTATTAGCGTTTGTTTATTTACATAAAATGAACGTTTTCAGTTGCCATTATAGCGGTTAATTGTGCAGCTTATGTAAAATTGACTTGCTTGAATCTTCAAGACTTGAGGTACCTGAAATGGAAAAAAAATAAATATATATTCACGCTACATGTATTTTAATTTGTTTACCTTTTTTTGAATATGTAATTAGGCTTTAAAATAATTATGTAAACAAGACACAATTATCACCTATTTTCCCATTGGTGTGAATACCGAGATCAATTTTGTCCAATTTATTATGTCTGATATGCTCTCAGAATAAATCAGGAGAAGTTTCCACACTCTTTTTCTCCATTATACAAGCTATTGAAATAAAATAAACACCATTGGTTTGCTCTTGCCATCCTCTTTCCAATGGTATAAAACTTGTTGAGGTTTTGTGAAAAAAGGCAAATTTTGCCGGACTCCCTAGTCTTGGTTATAAGTTTTTGTTTTTGTTTTGGCAAGTGAGCCCTCTCGTGGTGGTTGTTTAGTTGTCGATCCACTGCATTTTGATTTTACGGTCTGAGTAGAGTGAGCCCTCTTGCGTTTTGTGTTGCCTATGAAAATCTTCCTTCCAAGATGTCTTGATAGTCGGTCAAATCATGGAGGTAGTTTCAATTCAGTGCTGTGTAACATCCGCCCTTTTTCTGATCATACATGTGCTATGAAACGGATACCTTCTGCCATTCTTACTGGCTGTCCACTGTTGCGATTTTGAGACCTGAGGGTGCACCATCCACACTAATTAAAAGGCAACAATATTAATGCGCTAATATTTGTGTAGGCTCTGAAAATGGGGTCATGCAACTGATCGGTTGTGTGTGACAAGTTACCACAACCCAGGGGTTCTGTGCTTCAACTTTTGAGGAGACTCGATAAATTCATAAGCTTTAAAACAACCTTGCTATTCATTGTTGGAATTAAAGAAGATGCAATATTTATTACATCTGAAGTTCGCCCTCTCCAGTCGTCAATGATATTTTTCTGATTTAGATTTAGTGAGGCACTTTGTGAAATGACACTCGAATCTCTTCAAAGCCAAAAACAGTGTGATCTTAAAGAAAATACAAACTAGAAAATATCTCCCAACAATACTCGACCACTTTGAGTTCTCACTCATGATGAATCCCCCTCCATGTTCACTAACACTTTATTCATTATATCCCGATCTCTTCACACAACAAGTGCTACCATCCTCTATACAGTTATACCACGGCCGCCCGTCGGACATAATTAGAGCGCCTAGGCCCTGAAATGAAGTACGGAGGATGGAACTGGGACGAGCGGAAATCAGTTGAGAAAAGCTCAAAGTGGAGCTGAAGGCATCAATAGATGGTTTGATGCTACCGGGTCCGCTGTTTAGTAGACTTGACTCAAGTCTCTATCCCGTGAGAGCCCTTTTATGTTTAGTCCCATCGCCTAACGTCAGAAAACGTTTGCGTGGCCGCGGTGTCCCAGGAAATTCTGCCCACCGGGATTCTGTCCCCCCTTATGGGAAGTTAACGTGGGCTGTATAGGATGACGATCCAATAGAGGGCGCTATCAGAAGTAGTTTGTACATTGGGTGCGTTCGTTTATCTTCCCTGGGTCGACCCCGGTCTGCCCCGGTACGTTCGAATAGCCTTGACGCAGCTCACCTGGGTCAGCCCCCAGAGCCCTGCTTGTGGAGTGGGTCACTTGGGGTGACCTGAGGTGCATGCCGTCACCACGAGAGGGCGAGTGTGATCGTTCGATTAGCTCTTGTCAGGGGCTCACCCGAGTGAGCACCGCGGGGTACACCCAGGGAAGCTTAACGAACGCACCCATAGTTCGCCATAAAATTGTGGTGGGGGGGGGGGGGACACCGAATCTTTGGGGGGATACACCGGTGTCCCAGGGAATTCTGTCCGCCCGGCGGAGATGCCTCATGGGAAGTTAAAGTGTGTGGTAAGAGGATGATTCAAGAGAGGGCGCTATCAGAAGTAATTTGTGCACATTCTTTGGCCAAAATAGGGGACAGAATCTCCTGCCACACCGGCATCCCCACAAACCTGTGGTAAAATGATCGTGATTTCTAGTTGGCACGATATGCTTAGGGATCTCTTGCACGAGAACGGGACTTGAATCGAGTCTAGCTACGGTAGGCAACAAAAGCACCAGGCTCTCCAATGGATTGAGTGCTTGAAGGGCAGCAGTGTGCCCAATGCATCAGGCTGAGTGCCTCCGTACCAATTAATTGTCTATAGTGTAAGTGATCACTGCATCCACTGGGCGGGAGGATACAGCAACCGTTTGACACTGGCTGCAGTGTGTAATGATACAAACAAAAAAACGAACAAAAGGGTACTAGTGGACTCTTCTCCTGCTTAGGGGAGAGAGGAGAGAGCTTGGTGAAATATTGACAGTGCTGTGTCCTATGTCAGTCACTGGTGTTTTAATAAGGGGTTGCCACTCGGTCCTTCACGGTATAGACTGAGCAATAACCCCTCAGAGCAAACCCCTTACACACTTGCCATATGACTATAGAATATTGTACTCTCAAAGGCTATTATTGTATAGTTTTGTCTTCCTCCATCTGGCAACCACTTGCTGCAGAACGCCGTGAGAGCAGCCTGTATAAAGCCGCCAGACACGCGCGGTGATTTCAATGGGACACTGGTGATAAATTGAAAATATGTTTCAATGCTCTAGAAAAACTGGATGTTGACTGGGGGAATATTTTCTCTGCACTTAGCCTAGTATGTTAGTTCCTGCGATCGTATATTAATGTGAATGAGTACTTCATCTGCAAACTATGATTATTCTTTGATTTGTCCCGGCCTGTTTTTTTATTGGACCGAATGGAAACTGTGCTGACTTTATTTTCCTTCATTTATCATTTTTTTATATGTAAAGCTAGTTTTGTAGTTGAGTGGTCTCGGCCTACAATGGCGGAGAACGATTTAATGGAGAAGTCTTAAAAGGTTTGAACGACCTATTTAAAGGGAAATTATACCTGGCTTTTGTTGTTTGAATCGTTCGATTGTTTTCATCACCGATTCAGAATGATACACAATCAAAAATAATGTCAATGATTTCAAATGGTGGTCGCATTGTTGCCAAAAATCTGGAGCGACTTTGTCCAAGCAGGAAGAATAATCCGCTATTGGAATACAGAAGATGAGAAGCGTTATTTTCAGTTACGCTTCTCAGATTCAAATTTCGGGGACAAAACTGAAATATTTTGACATACCCGCATTACTTCGAAGCGAAATTTTCATAAAAAAAGGCTTATAATACATATCTACTGTATCGGAAGCTGGTGTATGCTTGTAGTTAAACGTTTGTATTGCCATAAGAATGTTTACTACACGTATACCTTCCCTTTAAGTGGCACAGAATAGTATTTATTTCAAATCATAAAAATATGAAGAGAGAAGAAGAAAAAGAAGTACAACATAGGCCTAAGCCCTTTTCACACGACGTAAAAAACCGTAACATTCCTGGCGAAATTTATCTCATTGTTTGTAAAATATTACAAAATGAGCTTCGTGTTAAAGCCATTGGACCCTTTCGGTACAGAAAAAAAAAGTTCACAGATTTACAAATAACTTACAGGGTTTACAGAAGGTAGTGGTGAAAGACTTCCCTTCAAATATTATTCCATGAAATGCTTTACTTTTTGAGAAAATAGTAAAAAAATATCAATTCTCGTTAGCGAGAATTACGGATTTATTTTAAACACATGTCATGACACGGCGAAACGCGCGGATACAAGGGTGGGTTTTCCCGTTATTTTCTCCAGACTCCGATGACCGATTGAGCCTAAATTGTCACAGGTTTGTTATTTGATATAGAAGTTGTGATACACGAAGTGTGGGCCTTGGACAATAGTGTTTACCGAAAGGGTCCAATGTCTTTAAAAGACAGCAAGTTTTTACATGTTCTATATTCCTTGCGAAGTTTTCTTAAACATACACATAACATCAAAAAATAACCCAATTTAAGCCAGTACAATAAAAACCACCTGTTAGGTTTATTATGATAGTTCTCGCCTCCCATCAGCCAGTGCAACACGGTGCAGTGAGATTGATTTACTGCCTTCTCAATATTTTCTTCTAACAAAAACACCTTCGGCAAAACGTCTGCAAAAAGCTACTCGCAACGGTCGTTGCCAAGGTGCATTTTGTAAAAATGGCGCGCAAAATCGATGACAGCTATGGATTTCCCGCGCTTTTTTGTTCTACCGCACTGGTACATTGTGGATAGCAACAGGCTTTGCAACTGGACTGTTTCTCACGCTATCCCTTTGAATATTTGATTATTGACTGTCGGTTGGTTCATGACTACAGACTGCTACATGTAATGTTTGTATCAAGGCAGTTTCCGTCGGTAAAGTAGTTTTAATGATAATCTTTTATAGTCTTTTATTTTTATAACCATGGACACGCGCATGCTAATTTTAGTTGAACATTTATTCATTGCGTCCATTTTTCTCCTACCTACTTTCTCGACTCAAACACATAACTAAAACCTGCCATGTCCGATTTGTACTGAATGTTGTATTTCTTATTGATGACAACTAGGTCTGACAGCGAAACATCTTTAAGTGTCTGTTGCTTGGAATGAATACTTCTTAGTCTTACGATACGAAGCCGACTTTAATACATTGAGAGGGTTGGATGCCCAGCATCTTAGAGGAGGCTTTACAGGTAGAATGTCTTGTAAGTAACAAGGACATCGTCATTGTATCGATGGATCTTATCTCGGGGAGCTTCACAATTTGTCCATCGCTTTTTAATATTCTACTGCATTTGAATTGTAGGTCTGAGTATATTTGACCCTTTTGTATTATGTGGAATCTTGAAGCAATGGCCTTTAAGATTACCTTTATCCGTCTGTGATAGCCAATGATGGAGTAACGTTAAGTTTTAGAGATTTTTTCCTGGTTACTCTGAAAACAATTTGAAAAAAAGACTTTGTGTTTCTCTTTAAAGGCAGTGGACACTATTGGTAATTACTCAAAATAATTATTAGCATAAAACCTTTCTTGGTGACGAGTAAGGGGGAGAGGTTGATGGTATAAAACATTGTGAGAAACGGCTCCCGCTGAAGTGCCATAGTTTTCGAGAAAGATGTAATTTTCCACGAATTTGATTTCGAGACCCTTATCGAAATCAACCATCTAAACGCACACAACTTCGTGTGACAAGGGTGTTTTTTTCTTTCGTTATTATCTCGCAACTTCGATGACCGATTGAGCTCAAATTTTCACAGGTTTGTTATTTTATGCATATGTTGAGATACACCAACTGTGAAGGCTAGTCTTTGACAATTACCAATAGTGTCCACTGCCTTTAAAATGGCCAGTAAGGCCTGAGAAACATGTGTGTTATGCCTGTGTGCCATTAGAAGGTATATTTGCTGTGTGCAAGACCATTTTGTAATATTTTGATATTTTAAACCAGGGAGTGTTGAGGGTGACAGAGCTAAACATTGTTGAGGAAAGGCTGTAAAAACCAAAGTATTGTATCTGTATAATTATTTTCTTTGAGAAGTGTTCCCTTTCCCCCATCTTGATTGTTCGTCAATAGCGGATAGTCTCGACAGTGTTGTCATAATAGCCTTTGAGAAAGACTCTGCTAGGATCGAAACGTTAGGCCATTCGGCCAAATGAAGAAAAAAAAACACACCAGTTGATCGTCCCCTTCCTCACCCTTTTTTGAGGCCGCATCCTTTCTTCATATTTTTGTATTTACCCCCAACCCCCCCCCCACAAAAAAAAAAATACACAAATTTTTTGTGTGTTTCTTATTAAACTTATTAATCTTTAAAGAACTTGTAATACTTAAAGTAAATGGTGATTTTAAAATGAAGAATTTTGGGTGGCCAGTTTGAATTAAAATTAAAATGCTTGATGGCCACATTTGAAAGAAAGACAAAATTAAAAGGCCCTCGTCCTCCTCTTTTTTTGAAAAACCTGGATAAACAACTGATATTCGTTTATTTGGCCTTAATTTTTCATTTTGCATTATATTTTTGGGTTGGTTAGCAGTTTGCAACACCTAATTATATTTCCCCGTTCTCCATCTTAAGCTCCTTGCCTCTGCTGGGCGCATCCTACGGTAAAAAGAACAAACAATGATCGTTCGTTGCCCTTAGCAACTTTTAATTCGTCATGCTTTTCATCGACATCATTTTCTTAGTACAAAGACAAAGAACAAAGAGCAACACTCAGACATGGAGGCGGTTGTGTAAGGAGATATTAAAGGCACTATAGACACTATTGTTAATTACTCAAGAAAATGGTTAGCATAAAAACTGACTTGGTATGAGCAATGGAGAGCTGTTAATATAGTATGAAACATTGTGGGAAACGGCTCCCTCTTGCAACTTCGATGACCAATTGAGTCATAATATTCACAGATTTGGTATTTTGTGCATGTTGGGATAGGCTACACCAAGTGAGAAAACTCGTCTTTGACAATATGACCAAAGGTGTTAAAACTGTGAGAGTGCAAGAAACAATAATTTAATGGCAGTGGACACTATTGGTAATTACTCAAAATAATTATTAGCATAAAACCTTACTTGGTGTCGAGTAATGGGGAGAGGTTGATGGTATAAAATTAATAAAACAATGTGTGGAACGGCTCCCTCTGAAGTGGCGTAGTTTATCAAGAAAGAAGTAATTTTCTGCAAATTTGATTTCGAGACCTCAAGTTTAGAATTTGAGGTCTCGAAATCAAGCATCTGAAAGCACACAACTTCGTGTGACAAGGGTGTTTTTTTATTTCATTCATATCTCGCAACTTCGATGACCGGTTGAGCTAAAATGTTCACATGTTTGTTATTTTATGCATATGTTTAGATACACCAAGTGAGAAGACTGGTCTTTGACAATTACCAATAGTGTCCAGTGTCTTTAAGATACACCAAGTGAGAAGACTGGTCTTTGACAATTACCAATATTGTCCAGTGTCTTTAAGATACACCAAGTGAGAAGACTGGTCTTTGACAATTACCAATATTGTCCAGTGTCTTTAAGATACACCAAGTGAGAAGACTGGTCTTTGACAATTACCAATATTGTCCAGTGTCTTTAAGATACACCAAGTGAGAAGACTGGTCTTTGACAATTACCAATAGTGTCCACTGTCTTTAATACAGGCCTTGACACAACACACCTACAGCTATTGCAGTGGTGCGCACTGTGCTTTTGCAAAGTTTAATACAAGTTTACATTTTCCTCAAAGAAGTGCCTCTTTTGTCTTTGACAAATTTGTAACCAAAGGTGTACAGCGCATCGATTGATTATGCAATAAAGGTCAACACTATAATAATTTAATAAACTGCTCGCGGCTATTTATTTAAGCCCACTGAACACCTTTGGAAATATTGTCAAAGACCAGTATTCTCAGTATCCGAACATTATGCATATAATAACAAATCTGTGAGTATTTTGGCTCATTTGGCCATCGAATTTGCAAGAGAATTATGAAGAAAAAGAACAAAGAGAGACACAAAGACACCAAGGCGGTTGCGTATAAGGAGATATTAAACCATAAGTCTCGATTGATTATGCAATAAAGGTCAACACTATAATAATTTAATAAACTGCTCGCGGCCATTTATTTAACTACAAAACAATGCCTGTCTACATTAAGGGGGGGGGGGGATGGCATCCTCTAATGACGACGGAGGGTAATTGAGAGCGGTGTATGGAAAGCACTTGATGTGTTTTTATGATGTTTGTTAAGGTATTTCGTCCTTGTTCAAACGTTGTGTTTCCGTAGAGACGCTTTGCCCAAAAGGTTATTCAGGCTCTTCGGGAAGGAGGCCAGTGTTTGAAACACCTGTTGGTTCTACACGGACTTTACAACAGTGTAGTTCATGTCTGTAAAGCATACATCATATGGGTGATGTGGTTATGTTAATAAGACACTGGACACTATTGGTAATTGTCAAAGACCAGTCTTCTCACTTGGTGTATATCAATACATATGCTTAAAATAACAAACCTGTGAAAATTCGAGCTCAATTGGTCTTCGAAGTTGCGAGATAATAAGGAAAGATAAAAACACCATTGTCACCCGAAGTTATGTGCATTTCTTCTTTCTCGAAAACTACGTTACTTCAGAGGGAACCGTTTCTCACAATGTTTTTTACCACCAACAGGTCTCCTTTGCTCGTTACCAAGTAAGGCATTATGATAATAATTATTTTGAGTATTTACAAATAGTGTACACTGCCTACCAAAGAGCAAGAACTCGCCCGTAAAAAAAAGACTTTGCACGTGTGTTTACTTTACGCATCAAGGCAAAGTCTGCCTCGATTGACGGCACAAAAGGGGTAGGCGGAGTCAACTCCCAAACAACTTTATCTATTTTTTAAACATATAAATCGTTACAAACAATTACTTAAAAAATGGTTTTATTGCTACTAAACATATATACTCTCATGTTTGAAAAAGGCAATGATAAAAACTGTTTCTTTCCTCCTATTTTATATACACTGTCGTTTATTAAAAAGAGAACGATTCAAGAGGTTTCACGAACAAGGTTATTTTGATGAGAAATAAGACACTGTCTATTAGGCCCTATTTAAGATAGCGTATATTATTGGATTAAAGCCATTGGACCCTTTCGGTACAGACACATTTTTTTTTTTACAAATGACTTACAGGGTTTACAGAAGATAGTGGTGAAAGACTCCTCTTGAAATATTATTCCATGAAATGCTTTACTTTTTGAGAAAACAGTAAAACAATATCAATTCTCGACATCGAGAATGACGGATTTATTTTAAACACATGTCATGACACGGCGAAACGCGCGGATGAAAGGGTGGGTTTTCCCGTTATTTTCTCCGACTCCGATGACCGATTGAGCCTAAATTTTCACAGGTTTGTTATTAAATAATAGAAGTTGTGATACACGAAGTGTGGACCTTGGGCAATACTGTTTACCGAAAGGGTTCAATGGCTTTAAGGATGTGTACCCGGAATGAAATAATGCTCATTGATTGTTAGAAACAGACATACCAGGATTGTAGGGTAGGGTCTACTGTGAAGGTTTATGTAGTAGGCTGAACTCACTATAAAACAGATTTCAGTTTAAAGACACAAAACGTGGTCGGTTATAGCTTCTCAACGGAATGCTTCAAATTACAGTCAAACATAAGTGTTAGGGAACACAGAGTCTTAAGAAAAGAAACCCAAACAACAAACCAATAAAAAAAGGGGGGATCGTTTAAAAAGGACGAAGGGAATTATACAAATTGAAAACTTCTAAAAATATTAAACCTCTGACTGCCATGCATGTTAATTACAGTGATAGGTAGCCGTCAACTACACGTTGGATTAATTGACTCGTGCTACTGATTGCTTATTCTCATCATCATCATTAATAACGGTGTAGTTGGCGCAGCATTATAAATACTTCCAAGGTAGCAGTATTCTAGTCGATTATATTGCACAAAAACTGTAAATTGAGCCCCAAGAAGCCTTTCAAATGGCTAACAAAGAGCAACAAATTTGCCCAGGTAAAGAAAACATGTAGACTGACCGTCTTGAGTTACGTCCAATGTAACTAGCGCCCTCCTGTGGCGTAAGATGCTTCCGAAGTCTCAAACTGTCTTGTAGAATAATTATTTAAACCGATTACAAACGTTAGTCTGGCCTGTCTGTTTAATAGTGCAAGGTCATTTAAGGCAAAGTATACCTCTGTTTTTATAATTTTTTTATTTGTTTTAAAGGCAGTGGACACTATTGGTAATTATTCAAAATAATTATTGGCATAAAACCTTTCTTGGTGACGAGTAATGGGGAGAGGTTGATGGTACAAAACATTGTGAGAAACGGCTCCCTCTGAAGTGCCATAGTTTTCGAGAAAGAAGTATTTTTCCACGAATTTGATTTCGAGACCTCAGATTTAGAACTTGAGGTCTCGAAATCAACCATCTTAAAGCACACAACTTCGTGTGACAAGGGTGTTTTGTCTTTCCTAGTTATCTCGCAGCTCCGACGACCAATCGAGCTCAAATTTTCACAGGTTTGTTATTTTATGCATATGTTTAGATACACCAAGTGAGAAGACTGGTCTTTGACAATTACCAATAGTGTCCAGTGTCTTTAAACATAGAGCAAGGGCATTAAGCGGACACCATTCTTTATGACGATTGTTCTGTGTACAGGTGTATTTTAACTCGTCAGACTATGCTGTTGTGGAACTTTGCCTGTATTCAGAATTAAGTGAGGGTTCATGTCTGCTAAAAACGTTGAATGGTCTTCCCTGTCTGATTCCACTCTCTAAATGTAAAAGAGGGAAAAACACCACTCGGTACATTTCGAGCTGTCCCTCATGTAGCTCTTCAAAAAGATTGGTTGTTATAATTTCACCCTGGTAGAGGGGTTTCACTCCAGGACAGAGTGAAAAATCACTCAAAAAGATGCAAACTTCAATCTAAAAGAGTGGAAGACCACTCGAAAAAGAGTTGTCCCTCATATGGCTCTTCAAATAGTGCTTGTTCACTCTTAGAGATCATGCTCCTAAACATCCCTTGTTCTAAACTCATTTGGGGAGACCGACCGTTTACATATACTGGACCATAACTTTGGTACGGGGAGACCGACCCTTTTCATATGCTGGACCATCTCTTTGGAAAGCTCTTCCACTGAACCTCATACTAATAGACACTTTCGATCTCCAGCTTCAAGACTTACCTTGAAAACTCACTTGCTCAGTCACAGTAGCAGAGTTCTTTACTATGCGCCAGGAGTGTCTTTCTGACATCATTACAAACCAATCAAATAAGTATGATTAATATGCGAATGAATGTATATATTTAACCAGGAGCCAACTTTTTGTCCTCCGTCTTTACGCCCGTGGGGGGGGGGGGGTGACCAGACGAAGTTGGACAACAATCCAACTTCCGGTTCTCATCAGAACTATACCCCCTCCTGAGGTCAGAGGTTATTGTTACGTGTTTGTCACCAGTAAATAGTTGATTCTTACTTTCTTTTAATCTTTCCAATCAACAGTTTGTCCATCAGTTGCAGCCTCCCTTCGCCAAGTATGTTCCTCTTTAGGTGAGTTATTTTTAGGGATATGGTTCGATGTAAATTTGTTCACTTTATTCATCACATGCATTGCATCTTCTTTTTCATATTTTGGGGGTGTATAGTCATTATTTTACTTCTCTTTATGCGCATTTTGGGTCGCGATATAGAATTTATGGAATAAATATAATTGTGAAACAATTGAGTTTCCAGGTTCAACAAGGCATCTATTTTTCACAGTTATTCAATTCCTCTCCAAGGAACCATCCCCAGTTCCCGTTTCATCATTCAACCTAGTAATTATCCCAACGATCCAAGTTGGGGAAAGAAGACAAAAAACCTGATTGTAATTAACTGCACACCAAAACCAAGTACACTACAACATAGACTGCACAGTGGACATTCAGAACATAGAAACAACAATATTAATGCACACCATGGACCGTGTGCTGTCAATTACCTAATCGATCGGCCAATACGCATTTATTTACCCAGGCAGGTGTTTCTTGTCAGAGCCTTTTCCACCGATCTGCCGCCGTACATCTACGGCTTACACATACCCCCGTGAACGATCCAATCTTCCCATCCAAGTCTCTACTGCTCTTCACAACTCTATCCCCAAGTTCATATCATAATTATCGCCACCCAAAACCAGTAGAGATCTAAAGATTAGAATATTAAACACATTTTTTCTTCTTCAGCCAAGCACTGGATTATTAATGATTACTTCTTGTGGTTGGTACCATCTGTACTGTGTGAACTGACTTGACATTTTTTTTTCACTGCAAGTAAGAAATCTATGTGTGATTACACTTCGTCATTATTTGGCGTGTGATGTAGCGTCCCTCAATTAATTCACTGTGTAAGGATAATCGCATTAAGTCGTTCCATCCCTCTTCGTGGTGGCTACTCCTAAAATAGACTCCTCCCATTTATTTAAATGATCCTAAACCATCCAATAAGAGAATGTTCTTTGGGTTAACAGTGCAAGTGACGGCGCACGATTAGTCCGCTCCGTCCCTCGTTATGGCGGCTACTCCTAAATAGACTCCTCCCATTTATTTAAATGACATTTAAACTATCCATTATAGAGTGCGCTTTGGGTTTTGACAGTGCAAGTGACAGCGTGCTCTCTAACGGTAGCAACCCAGTATCGACGGGGTGGCAGACTCCTCCCAATTATTTAAATGGTCTTTAACCATCCAATAAAGGACTACGCTCGTGGTTGATTGACAGTGCACGTTACGGCGCGCGCTCTAACAGATAGCATCTCATTATCGACGGGGTGGCTGGCACGTGCCGATATGACGGCCCGCCGAGCAGCCAGCGATTTCTACCGTCATTGTTCCCCTCAAGTGCTATATAAGTATCGCTAGTACGAGCGACACATACTTTCAGTGAAATGCGAAATCAGCCTGTGCCATTTGTTGGTTCATAACAACGGATCTGTAGGTGGACAGAGGGGTGACACACGTTGCTGCACTATAGTTATCAGACGGTCAGCAAAGTTGCCAGTGACTCTATTTACTCAGAAGAGTGTTTCGTTTCAAAACTGACATTTCCCTAATGGGGACACAATCCCTTCTCAAGTCAACTGGTTGGGCCCTTTAAACTATAACCAGATACACTAGTAACAAGTCGCGTAGTAAAAAAATCCAAGCTCTACGGAATTGCATATGAGATACACTCGCTCTATGCGCAATATTATTTAGTATGTACCGATCCGCAACACTGCTGTCATTATTTTGAAGCGGTCGCTAATTTGAGCGCACGTTTCTCAAGGGGCCCGTGAGCTCGTTGATAGATTAGACCGGAGTAGAGTTGGATCTCACGAATCGGCACCTGCTCAGAGTACGGTGTGCAGAGAGCTACGACACACCATCCAATTTCTGTGTGTGTGCATCATCACAGGACAGCATCACTCACTTCTTGAACGTGTGGAGTAGAGAGACGCGACGTCTTATAGATTCATCTCCCATACTTATCATTGTGGGACTGGGTGCAGTCCGGATACTACCACCACCATGCCTCGTTCATTCCTCGTCAAGAAAACTAAGCACACCACCTCAGTGATTGCAAGGAACATTTCTATCGAGGCGTCGACTCCGATCTCACCGTCTCACTTTGGAGGAGTTAGTGTGCGTCTTAATAATGGTAAGTCTGGAGTCATCTTATCTTGAAACAGACAAACTTTCAGTTTGTGTATAGCATAGTATCTGTATCTCTGTATCTGTATCTTGAGCCGGCAAAGACAAAATTTGTCTAAAGACACATCACACCAGGTTAATGTAATGTGAAGCTTAATAGATGACAAGTTTGCATCGGGGATAAAGAATATGCATTTTGGTTTTTACCCTTACACCGATGTGTGTTAGCATTGTATACTCAGTACTTACCCGAGTTCTGTGAAAACAAATCACAGGCATACTACTCGGGTGTGATTCGAACCCACAACCTTTGCAATTCTAGAGCGCTGTCATACGTGGAGCTTTTGCTAGGATAGCGTCAGTGGTTGTTGAATATCTTAGATGCGTATTATATAAACATCTTCCATCATGTAGACATGACTCAATCCGTCCGCAGAAAACTTAACCAGGCCTAGAGGGTATTAAGTGCCAGTTTGTTTGGCACCGTAATGTAAATTTCTGATCAGGAGTTTTCTATGTGATTTCACCTCAGTCCATCTCACTTCTCTGCCCCTACCAGTTGTCGATTCTCCTAGCAGGTGAACCAACTCAATCCCACCCGCGAGCAAACAACATGACGCTCCAACCTTTTAAAGATGCTTTTCTTAGTTCTCACATCTCCCCCTTCTCTTCCCCAATATTGAATTGCTTCCTATTGCCCCGAAGAGAACAAAAAAAGCTCTCATCACTGGCGACAGAAATGAAGACCAATAAAGATTTGTCGGTGGACGGTGGGGGAAAGAGGGGATGTTATATATATATATATATATAAGACGATGAAAATCTGCCTAGGGTTACCATAAATGCATTCAACAAGTAGTCAACCCAATTATGCACAGCACGTAAGGGCACTACAGTGTTGTACAAGATGTGTGTATGTACATGTATATACACTTGCTTTGCATGCCAAGCGCAACCTTCAAGCGCAGTGTTTTTGTGACTGTGCATCCCGTACATTTAAGAGTAGAGAGCAGAGAGACGATGACAGATAAAGACGATGGCATATAAATAAGACGATGGGGCATCTTCGGATGTAATTTTGGCTCATTTGCAATAAGGCAGAATGCGCGTTGTGTATAGGGCGGCCCAGCGGGTAAACAACGCATACGCCATGACTTGAAACCAAAGTCCTATTCACACGATAGCAATTTAACTGTCGTCCCGTGCTATATTTTAGCATGGTTGTAAACATGTAGCAATGTTTGACAAGATTTTGCAAGAGAACTTGGACAGTAGAACAAATTGTTGTCCTTTCACATGAGGTATACATTTGGTAAAATTTAATTTCAAAAGCATGCTACAATTTAGTAAGGGACCCTCGCTAAATTGCTCTACGTGAAGTAAATACTTGTAGAATGGGTATCTCAAGTCAAACCCAAACAAAATGTGATCTTATTTAATGACACTGTTTGATATTTCAAAAATAACATACGCTATGCAATGACTTGGAATTATAAGTATGTAATTGTGTAGAAGGAATATTATTTCAAGTCATTCCCTTGTAAAATGTGATCATATTCAAATATTATGTTTGAAACTCCGAAAAATAACACACGCTATGCAATGACTTGAAACTAAGTAAACAAACGTGTAGAATGGGTTTTCTCAAGTCATTCCCAAGCAAAAGGTGATAATTTTCAATGGTGATGTTTGTAACTCCGAAACTAACATTTTATACGCTATGCAATGACTTGAAAGTATTATTAGACTGGGCACCACGAGTCATTTCCAAGCAAAAGGGTGGTCGTATTCAATGGCTAATATTGTAACTCCGAAAACCACCTAACACGCTATGCAATGAGTTGAATGAAACTAAATATATAGTAAACGTGATGGGTTTTTAAAATCTTTTCCAAGCAAAGAAATGTCCTCATACTCGAATCCAATGTTTGTAACTCCGACCTGAGATAAGTTTCTCATGATATGTCTGATGGTTTTCCTCTTCTCCTTTTCCACTTGTAGAGATTTGGCCTAGCATCCATTAGGGTGTTGACATTGGTCGGTAGTCGTGTCAGATAAAAGCCAGTGCGCGATACAGTGACGAATCGAGACTTAAGAAAGACTTGATTATTCTACCGTGGATTGTCAATTTATATGGCAGATGTCGCCCTATTTTTATTTTTTTAAAAACACCCAGCCTTCAATGACTTTTTTCTCTTCGTTCCATTTTATTCGGGGATAATTTTTAATTGAACCAAAGGGGGTCTATAGAAGACGAGAAATCACTCGGGTTTAAAAGGAGAAAGGAATATCGGCTCAGTAGCACTGGAGAGTGTGTTTTGTGATTCTGGGAAGGTTGAATTCCAGCTCGAGACAGATGGGCGAGGAGTTATATACTTATGAATTCATAAACAATTTTAGTGAGAAATTATCAACCATGATCATTTCTTGTGTATGTGGTAACGATTTGGCCTGTTGCATTTTGATGTATTCATTTTTGGTAAATTGTTATTGACGAGAACACAAGACATGTTGTCTTACATCTGTTAGAGAATATTTTGTCTTGAAAGAAAATATAAAATATTAATACAGTGGTCAATCCTGACCACTTCTTGTTTTCATGATAACGATTTGGCTTGGTGCATTTGGATGTATTCGTTTTTGGTAATATTTCATTGACAGAAAAAAATAAGAAAAGTTTTCTTACTTGTGTTAGAGTTTATTGTTTTGAAAGAAAGTCTAAAATTATAGTGGAAACATATCAATTATGACCACTTCTTGTTTAAGTGGTAAAGGTTTGGCTTGTTGCATTTTGCTGTATGCGTTTTGGTAATATTTCATTGACGAAAACATAAGGCATGTTTTCTAGTATATCAATTTGTCTTGAAAGAAAGTCTAAAAGAAACTTCACAGGACAAACCACAAATACCTTAAAGGTAGTTGTTTCTAAACTGTATCAGCATTCATCTTTAGAGACAAATTAGAAACATGTCATCCTGTTTGAGCCGATCTCAAATTTTCTCTTCAATTTCTTTATAAGAGGGAATTTATTTTTATCAATTTTAACGAGACAAATAATTGAGCACAAATACTTTGCAGCATAGTCGTATTCCCTTCGTTTGTTGAAAAAAAAATTGACCCTAAATAGACGAAAATGTTACGGCGGTATGCGGTCCCAATCTGAGTTGAACTACAATTGCTGTTATCCGTTTTTAGATTTTATGGATTTTAAAAATAATGGTTTTTTTTTTTTTTGCAAAGTGACCCCACCCACATCTTGACAAAAGGAGTTCCAAGATAAAGAGACACACTATGCGGTCGCAGCAACACGTTTTTTTTCCCCGTCACACAAACTGTCAGAGAAATAATGTCACATTTTAATCAAACACAATGACCCGGAACAAAACTGTAATTCCCAAGGAAAAAAAACCGCGGGACCCTGACAAGAAATTGTGCAGATGGCCGTTGATTTTAATGACAAGTCAAGAACTGCATCTATGTACTAACCGATAGCGGTAACTTACTTGATAACGAGAAATGGAGAGATGTTGAGGTTAAGTCATTTAGAATGGATTCACGATCAGTAGAAATACTCCAAAACCAAATGCATTCCAAGATTGTATAATGTATATTATTTGTAAGCATTAATAGAAACAAAGAATGCTTTATTTTAATGTCTGAGGGAACACAGAGAATACATGCAAATTATTTCCTGTGAACATTTTTCACCGGTAGTTTTTTTTTCCTCATACAAATGGCAAATGAAAAACTTGTGTTGTAAATTTGCTGATTATAAAGCGAACGCAATAACGTGTTACCGACAGTGCCTTACTATTCAAATTAAATTTTCATATGCGGTCTTTATTTTGAAATCTAGTGACATTTTGTTTTCAACTTGAAACGACCTATTCCAGTCGCAGTACGCAGAAGACCGCAGAATGTGGCACTATAAGATACTCCTTCCAAACAAGGTCAAATAAGATGTGCAAGAAATATCAAGGCTGAAGACAGTTCTCGAATATATGTTTTCGACTGCTGATGATTTTCACCCAAACAAAACCTGTTATTTTGCAACTTAAATCTTGTGAATATAATTTATATGGGATTGAGGCCTTTCATGGTGAGGTATCAATATATACTTGGTAAAATAACACAATTTACCTAGCAAGTCGATACACACATGGGGCCAATTTCATAGAGCTGCTTAAGCAAACAATTCGCTTAAGCACGAAAATAGCTCGCTTATTTTACACATGTTACTGGCCAAAATTTCATGCCGTATACATTGCTTGTGACTGGTATTTAGCTGTTGTTTACTTAGCATAACAATTGAGTGGAGTTTTGGCCGGTAAATTAATTTTACTAGGCAAGGATTTTTTTGCTTAAGCAAAATTTTGTGCTTAAGCAGCTCTATGAAATTGGGCCCAGGTGTTACCGCAAACCAAATATTAATATAATTTTTTGTTTTGTTCTCTTGCAACTTGGCATTGTAATGACTTTGTATCCTCTATTTTTTACCCAACAGGTTACATCCATGACATTATCCCATCACCCACAGCATCACCACCAGAAACACCCACACGTACAACCATCCTCGACGAAACGTCATCCGTTTGCGAATCAGCGTCCGTTTGCGAATCCTCATCCCTATGCGATTCGCCCATATCTGTGGACCTACTCGAGCAAGTGCAACAGCAACCGGGCCGTTTCCTGAGTCCACCGACCAGTCCCAATCAGGTATTTCTGTCGTATGATGCTTTCCTCGTAACAGATGGCCGATCGAGACGACGTAATGGGACCACACCAGTGGGTACCATCGATCCGAATCGGCCCAAGTACAGATGCAACGAGTGCGGTAAGGAGTACGCCACATCCAGCAATCTGTCACGACACAAACAAACACACCGAAGTCTGGAGAGCAACCTGGCCAAGAAGTGCGACCTGTGTAATAAAGTCTACGTCAGTATGCCCGCCCTGGCCATGCATGTGCTGACCCACAACCTCAAACACAAGTGCACGATGTGCAACAAATCCTTCAGTCGCCCCTGGCTGTTGCAGGGTCACATGCGATCACACACAGGGGAGAAACCATTTGGGTGCGCTCATTGTGGTAAAGCGTTCGCCGACCGATCAAACCTGAGGGCTCACATGCAAACACATTCGGCGTTTAAGAATTACAGATGTAAGAGATGTGACAAGACTTTCGCGCTTAAATCGTACCTGAATAAACATTATGAGTCTGCCTGTTTCAAGACAGACGAGATGGGATTGTTGCAGTGTTCGGATGACTGCGAAGATTTCCCGAAGAGTCCCGATTCATTGGCATAGGTACTGACACTGTGTGAAGAGCAAAATGCCGAATGAGGGCGGAACTTGCCGAACATTAACGAGTCGGCATCAACAAACAGTGAAAACTGAAAAATCGAACAAGTATTACTGAACTCTTCGTCAAGCCAAGTCCACTTTTTGACGGAATCTTGCCACTTCACAAAGTCATGTTCTTCAATTTTTATAAATTATTATAAAACACCTGCATGCACAAATAGTTTTCCAGTAACCGTATTTTCCTAAAACTACATGTTTTATAAAACTGTAGGGGGAGAGTTATATTGGGGTTTAAAGAGTAGTCTTCCAAAGTGTACACTAGTATCACGTCTACTAAAAAGCAATGACCTATTAGTCTCAAACACCATGTTTTCATTATTCTTTTTTTCAAGTCGGTGTTCATTTATTTTGTCATCATCAGTCGGTTGAGCCATGTAGAAATAATCGGAAGTAAATTAGACATTTTTTGTAAGGGTTGGACGTCAAGAAGTGATCTAGACTGCATTTCAAGTCGCTTCATTGCCCAGCCAAATTGTTCTATTACGTCTCATTGGACGTGAAGATCTCAATTCACGATTGCAAGGGGGTAGTCAGACGGAAGAAACAGTACCGTAGTCTCGTTTCCAGTATGTCTTCTTATTACAACACCGTCGCAATCATTTTCAGAAAAACCATGAGATTCAAAAATTCATTCGAGCTGAAAATAGTACAGTGTAGAATTACTGCAATATAATAGAGATTTTGTACTATTAGGGTTATATGAATACCCTTAACATTCCACAAGTGTATTAGATTTTTCTTTACACTACTTCACTAACAAATGAGCATATGGCTAATTGGAAATGGCAGGTTTGAAATTGGATTCGCGCCATATGAGAAAATGATGTATCTTTATCAATTGTGCGTCTGCCAACAATAGAAAGGATACAAAAAATCACGCTTAACACATGTCATTTATACCTACAAAATATTTTATTCATGTGTTATTTTGTTGAAAGTGCAATAGTTCAGTTTAAAATGTAAACCCCTCCATTGAACCGAGGCAGTAATAATTCGTAATTAAGGATTGTGTAGCCCGTTAATAATCAGGGCCCGAGTTAAAAGCACACACGATGTCATGTAAAACCCACTATTGAATTGATGCAGTAATAGTTCATGTCTACCCAATTGATGATTGTGTAGCCCATTCCTAATCGGGCCCCAAGTTAGAATAACACAAGCTAGAGAGTAACTGTGTACGTTTGAGGAATTTCTGTCGGCAGATGGCAAACGATTATAACCAAGGCAGCAATAACGCTCATGGAAGTAAATACAGTTCAATTTGTGTCATGATAAATTGTGTTCAGGAAAATTATGCACTGATTTAGAAGGAGGTTGTGGGATAATGGAGCTCTCAACAGCAGTTAGGTCACCACCTCATGTTTCATTTATTTATTTATTTATTTCTTTTATTTTATTCGAAATCCAACAGTGGATACTCGCCATAGGCATCATTTAAAAAATAGATGACGATTACAAAAGTACACAACATGTCCGAAATGTCTCATTTGGATTAATTTTGTTTTCACTCCCGATAATGGCCAGTATAAGAATTTATATTTTTTGTTTTCTGAAAGTTGTCTTGGATGTAGGACGATTTAAGTATTAATACATCTTTAGATGCTTTCCATTCAAAGAAATTATCAACAATATAAATGAACTTATCGTAAAGACACAATTGTTATCAGTATTTGAATGCACTACTGGCTTATCGTTGTCAGAAGACGGACTTGACTTTTCACAGATTTATTTTTTAACCTTCCTTTTTAACCATTTTAAAGATGTTTAGGCTGGGATGTGTGAGACACTCTGGTCCTGCCTTCTTCTGATCTTCTTAAAAGCAGGCAAAATGCCCACTCCCGTTTTTTATCTTGTCTTGACAATCATTTCAACGTATTATCTTTTTTTTTTAATGAAAAAGTTGACTTGAATTACTCCAAAGTTCTTAAATTATGACGATGACAATTTTGTTTCCACACTGAACTGATATTATGTTAATGGTTTCTCTCGGGCAATTACTATACCATGTAGAGATCATTGTTCACAAATAAACACAGAGTATCTAAACACACTCACTGGTGCCTGCCGCAAAATCACACTCTCACCACCAAACAACTCGAAATATAATTATAAACACTTGACAAGGATGGTCACTAAGTACATCAGTATTATCCTGTGATATTATTGACAATTATTTATAATCATTTCTACTCATCACACACGGCAAACACAAGCGTCACCGAGTAAGACTTGCAGTGTGTGTCAAGTCAACATGTGAACACGCTCTACGACAGCACTTTAACCGGGGTCCCTTGCTAAACTTTACCATGGTTGTAAAATGTTACAAGGATGACAATTGTTTACAAGGGAACTTGGACAGGAAATTTGTTTTTCGTCCTTTTTCACACAAAGTACAATTTTACAACCAACAATTTAGCAAGGGACCCTTGCTAATTTACTCTCGTGTGAAAGGGGCTTTATTTACATTAATTGCATCATATTTCCACATTCGGTTAATGCATATCAAGAGTCCTCTCTCGAATCTTAATAATGCCCGTTTCACACGAGAGCAATTTAGCGAGGGTCCCTTGCTAAATTGTAGCATGGTTGTAAAATATTAAAAAATGCACCTCGTGTGAAAGGACAATAATTTTTTTCTACTGTACAAGTTCTTGTCATACAGTGCTGCATTTTACAACCATGCTAAAAATTAAGCACGGTACCCCAGTTACATTGCTGTCGTGTGAATAGCACTTTACAAGTCTAGAATCACACTGGGGTATTAAGGGGGTAATTAAATAAAACTTAAGGGTTAAAATGAGATTGGGAAAAAGGAGTATCGCCTGGGATTTTGCTGATGTCAAGTTGGAACCATTATCTGCCTCGTACCCAACGCGCAAGCCGGTGTGATTATTACAGGCTGGCGGGGTTGGGTGATAGGGATAGCTTTACGTCGAATCGGAAATGAGTGAGATGTGTTGAATTTGACTTGGAGGGATTTTTGCGGCTAGCTGGGAGATCAAGCTTCGGCTGGGGTATATCAGTTTTTGCTCTGAGGATCCTTGATACCTCACCTGGAGACTAAAACTGAGACATGACAAATACTGCAATCAGGGTTAAAAAAAACTTACTAATTTAAAAGGAAATTTAGAAGACGAAAGAAGGGAAGACTAGTATTACTGGTATGCATTCATAACATCAAAATAATAATCCATCTGTTTTGTTTAGCCTAAAGAAAACAAGTTCATGTCAATTTGAGTCAAATAAAAAATAAAAACATCTAATTATTATTTCTCATACAGAATATTTCAGAAAATCAAAATACTATTAGCAACCCCCTCTAGGCTAAGTAGAATGGATGCAACTTACGGATGATAAATTGTTTTTTAATAGAGCATAGGTGCTGCAGGTTTGAGAAGCAGCCATGATATATTATGCACTGATTGGCAAGTGCCAAGTATAATCAACATCTGGTCTTTAGTTATCATGAGTGAAAAGTGATGAAAAACCAGCACTGGGCCAAATTTCATAGAGCTGCTTAAGACGAGTAGTTTGCTTACACATGTTGTGCTTAGCAGAAACTAGCAGGATTCTAGTCACAAATTGTGCACGTGAACATGGGATTTTGTACGTCAACCTTATTGTGGTAAGCATGTCTTTGTTTGGGCTTAGCTACTTTTGTGCTTACGCAGCTATATGAAACTGGGCTATGCGATAGAAAAAAAATGATTAACATCCTAAAATATTTATTGATTCATTGGGGATTCTTGATTCAACCAAATTGTGATAAATCAGTTCATGATATTATCAAATGTGAAGATTTATTTTTGTTTGTTTGTACTCATTAAGATATAAGTGGTATTCTTGAAATCGTTGATGTGGTTTATTTGGAACTTCATCACTTAATTACAAATGACAGTGCAATCGTCAATTAACACAACTTGTTTGTTATAAATGTGACCAATATACCTATAATATCGTTCAGATGGTATCCATCCAAGTTCCTATTTTTATTTTACTGAAATTTCTTACGGATGTATGTATTTTATTTATTACATTATGTCATGTATTGTTTGAACATTCCATATTTTCCGGAGTCAATTTGCATACACATACACAAACGTGCAGTCGTACACTGTGCAATATTTGTTTTGTTCTTTTACAATGATTGATGTTTTTTCTCTAACAATAAACCAGAGCTCAATTTAGAATAACCTCTTGCAAGAAAATGAATATGTTAATGAGGGAATATGCAGTATGGGTGAATATTTTTTTACAATAGATCTTGTGGCCACACTTCGGCAGTGACAGACCTTGTATTTCATCACTGTATAAATAATTCATATGGTAAATTATTGATTTGCTTTATTTGAGCAGGTTGGCGTAATTGAACTTTTGGAACTTTAATTATTCTACAGTTGGTGGAGTCTGTATCTGAACGACAAAACAAATTATTTGTGCACAGTTGTTGCTATAATATTTACTTCTGTTGTTGTTGTTGTTGTTGTTTTGGTCATTCCTCAGACTTGCATGATCCTTAAATTTGACGAAAACAATTTTTCCTGTCAAAATATTTTCTTATTTCACGACAGCAATTGTTTCATTCGATACTTAGTTTCACCATGTAGTTTTGATGTGTTATTTTTCCGAACTGTAATTTAAACAATGTGCAATACGAACAACGGTAGATATTCAATACCAAAAGATCAAAAACATATGTGTAATGTACATCCCAGAATTTCTAATTTTGAACACAGTAGACTAAATGTGCAATGGATTAAGCATTTTTAGCTCAAAATCAAAGTCTGTTTTAACATTTAGTTGTTGATTATGCACAACAGTTATTTTTCACTGATCACAGATGTATTTATGGAGAGAGGGGGGGGGGAGGTCTGGAACTAAAAAACCTCCATTACCTAATTGAAATTCAGACCTTGATCAAACAATATCAGCACGGACGAACTCTCGACTTCCCTGCGACAGATTAACGATACCCTTGTCATTATTTTCCCGCCCAAAATCCATCGACAGACTTTGTGTTCGCCTTCACCTTGCCTGGGTCAAAAATATGGTTTCACAATCAGTTGATAAACGCGGATTTGTTGCGTGAAGGTTGCCACGCATCCGAGACCTTCCCATCAAGTCTCGCCCCATTTCCGTCTCAAATGACTCCTACACAAGAAACGAACAATTTCTTTTGGGAAGATAAATCGAGGGCGCGTCTTCAAGACCGTGAAATTTGCCCTGATGTATAAAAAATATGCAAGGCCAAATTTGCATTTTGCGTACTACATGCTTTGTCCGTGCATAGTGGTATCCTTTATATGCAAACAATGTGTTGATGTATTTGCCTCGACTCTGTACAAAAACATGCACAGTCACAATTTGCATTATGAGCACTGCTATGATGATGGTATTTAAATGCACCGGACACTATTGGTAATTCCTCAAAATAATTGTTAACATAACAACTTACTTGGTAACAAGCAATAGAGAGCTGTTGATAGTAGAAAACATTGTGAGAAACGGCTCCCTCTGAAGAACATAGTTTTTGAGAAAGAGGTTATTTCTCACTCAAACCCTGAAGCCCTTTTTTAGGCATACAAAATTTATGCAACAAGGGTGTGTTTCCTGCCGTTATGCGCTCGTAACTTCGATGACCAATTGAGTCAAAGTGTTCACAGATTTATTTTATTTTATGCATATGTTGGGATACACCAAGTGAGGATACTGGTCTGTGACAATTACCAATAGTGTCCATGTTTTTAAGAATCAACAATGTGTTGATGTTAATGATGGCTATAGTATAGACAGTTTTGAAGAAAACAGGATACCTTAATATTTCATGATGAAGCTTTCTCATAAGTTGAGGCCAAGGTGTTTGTTTCGCCTTAACCCAAGAACAATGTCACTGATTGGACGACGTAGTCCACCCTTATCGAAAACCAACCAATGTGTGACCTTGTTACATCGTTGTTGATCAGTTAAAGAAGCGAGCCTCTAATCAGCAAATGGTTGTCTAAATTTTATTAGACATACAAAAAAATTGCAATATTTCCAAGGAAACATATTTTTATGGAAGCAATTTGTTCGGGATTTATTACTACTGTACTAAATGGTGTATTAACTAATTATCACATTGGTCAGTATAACATTTCATATACTTTCAGACATTTCTTTTTTTCGAATAATTCTTCAATAAGAAACACCTGCAATAACGAGTGTAAAATATTAAAGTAGATATTATTGTACAACTGTAAATAACCCAGAGTTTTTGAAATGCTTTACGGACCATGGCTTTTATAATAACCAAACTATAACGAGATGTAAATATTTGTTTTCATCAGCTGTATAACTATAGTGGTTGGATTTGTAAAGTCTTATTTCATTGTAATTTCAAAATATTTGTTATTGACCAAACAATACTAATTATGCACATTATTATTTAGTTGACCAAATTTAATTCACTAATGACCAAAATAATTTGAATGTTATCCCGTTGTGGTATTAAATAAAACCTTAGCTGGATAAGACAGCCTTTGGAAAAATTGAAACAAATATTGCAGTTCTCATTAATTTTGTTTTGAAATGTGTTTATAATTTTTGAGACTTTTTTTTCTGTCGTCGCTATTTAAAGGTTGTCAGCATAAAACTTACTTGGTAACAAGCAATGGAGAGCTCTGAAATATATAGACCATTATGAGACACGGCTCCCTCGATTAGAAGTAAAATTTCAGGCCGGAAGCCTTCCTTAGGCATCTGAAAGCACACACTTCGTGCAACAAGGTGTTTTTTCTTCCATTATTTTCTTGCAACTTCGACGACCAGTTGAGCCAACATTTTTACAGATTTGTTTTTTTGTGCAATATGTTTTGACACACCAAGTGAGAATACTGTGGCCAGTTCCTATCCGTCTATAAAAATCTATAAAACCAGACTCTCTCACTCTCCAACTCTATGCATTCCTATTTATCAAATTAGTAGCTATTTTTTAAGGTCATTTGAAAGTATGTATTTATATTATGTTGAGATTGAACTCAAGCTGAACACAATGACATATTACCCACTATACGTTTTGTAAAAATCAAACCACTTTTAAGGACAGTTAATAATAAACACAAATTTTAGGTAAGGACTTCGGTTATGGCGGACATAAATGAAATGGTCATTAGTGTTTCTAGTTGAGTCATCTATCACAAAGCTTTCATTGTTGCAGCAAAACACTTTTTATAAAAAGATGTAAGAAAGCTATAGGAGGTTTTTTTTTAGAAGATCGATCCGTCAAAGGAACTCGGCAAACTCTCACAGGAGAATATAAAACATTGGCTTAACGTTTATGATTATGAGTTGCACAAACCCAAGCATCTGTGATTCAGTAACTAGATGACAATAGTCATTGTGAAATAAGCGGTTAGCTTTTTAGTAGGATTCGAACCCACAATCTTGTGATTTTAAGATCCTTCAGTTTAACCACTGGATGTTACATGCCGAGTTGCCCATCTCGGGTCAAAGTTCGATGTCACTAATAACAATTATCACTACATCTTTACAAATAAAGTGCCTGTTCCAAGTCATTATATCACTGCTAACTGCTTGCTTGCTTGCTTGTCATGCTATCCAGTAGTCACATGGTTGAATCGATCCACCGTTAGTCACCGATGACACCTTTTTGTCCAGTCCCGTAATACCACCTTCCTTGTCCAAGACTCAAGTAACTTAACTAAAACACTGCTTCCCCATCCCGGTAGCCATGTTGCCTGCATCATCGACCCATCATAATAGAGGTCAATATACAAACAAAATTTGGTCACTGATGACACCTTTCTCCATCCCGTAATACCATCCTCCTATAGGCCAAGTCACTTATAGCAAAAACACTGCTAAGATCCCCATCCCGGTAGCCATGTTGCCTGCATCATCGACCCATCAGTTTATAGAGGTCACTGCAAGCATCTATCTTATCCAACACCTAGACCGTCTTCATGGGTCAAGTTACCCGACTCCTTAAGACTTACAGCTTGGGTTTACCCTCCTTGATCACCCGTAATAACACCATTCGCACATTGCATCCATTGGGCCGGTCTTAAAGCAGGAAGGGTTATTCAATCAATACAACGCTGCACAGTTGCCAGAGATGAAGTTGTTGTTTTAAAACCCGAACGCCGGAAGACAAAATTGACTTGATGTTATAAACTGACAAATGAGAACTTGTGTTTTAGATTTCAGATCAAAATTTGAGAATTACTAGGTTGTTTTAAGATGTTTATCTTGACTAAACTAAATGGAACTGACAGAGAGGCGATATTTTTGCATTTTAGTGAGATACCAATTGTTCAATTTTGCGTAATTATTATATCATTGCTTGGTTTATTTCAGAAATAAAAGCTGCACAGCTTTAAGGAGGCTGAACTGAGTTTTATTTTTAAATCTTTAAGACAAGTTAAAAAATATAAACATTAGAAATTGACAAAAAGTAGACAATTTAAAAACTGTACAAAAAATTGTGTATCTGATGAGAAAATAAAGTTACTGTTCGATTAAATGAGCGACACTAGGCGCCAATGGTTCATCAATATATCAAAGTGTGTGTTGATGTATTTCGTTATTTCACGCGCGATTCTTTTTCCTTTTTGACTTAATTTTCTTGCTCAATATGTACACTATAAAAATATTACCAATTACTGCATTAAGGTGTTTGTCTGTGATGTGATATATTTAACCACTGAGCTATAACAAAAAAGAAGGAGCGAGCAACCCATGTGATCATTATGCAGAATGTAATGAGGCACTTCTTTATTGACCTTTCAATTTTAAACGGATAGAAATGGAAATATTTGCATTTCCTGTAAACTGTGATTCCAATCATTAAGGCTGTCGTCTGTGATATTTTAAATAATTGAGCTATAAAAGTAGGAGTTTAAACTAATGTGATCATTCAGTGGTTTATGCAGGCTGCAATGAACCACTACTTTATGGACCAACACGTGGTGCATAATGAACTTTGAACCCTTTCAATTTAAACGGCTAGGAATTGGAAATATTGACATTTCTTATAAACTGTGATTTCAATCTGTGCAATAGACTCAACAGTGGTGATAGGTTGAGTAGCTGCTAACAGCGCCTATGGCCATTTATAACCCCTACAGGTTTCCAGTGTCAACATCACTCGTGTATAGTCACTGGCAATCAACTCATCTTCAAACCCAATCCATTCCACATAGCAACCAAGGAATGATTTTGAATTATATGCCATCCGTCCATCCAGCAAAAAAATAAATAAAAAAAAATCACATCTCCCTTCTTTCCCCTCGCGTTCTCCTTAAATAAATACTTCCAATCTAATTTGCGGTTCCGTGTTCGCTTGGCAGCCCCGATTTTATTTTACCCGCGCTGGGAAAATTGCCATCCCTAATCGACGCTGGACGGCCTCTCTCTCTCATAGCGCGGGAGAGCCAGCTGCTCCCGCTTGACAAATTTAAATTGAAACAGCAAACCGGCACAGCCCGGGCTCGTGTGAATAGCTACAGGTTAGTAGCTTAACAGGTAGTTTTTGGAACAGACGTGGGGATTGAGTCCTGCCTTCTCAACAATTTACATTATTCATGCGGCCTCTCTGCTTCAGCAATGGCACTTTCTCACCATGAATGACGGAGCATTTCCTATCTACAGATGGCTATGGCATGTGAACAGTAACGCGATAGCAAATTTCAGCATCGCAGTGTCGCTATAGCCTTCAATGCTTCGTACACACACACGCACTCCTATACGTGTAGCTCTGATGCATCTTCATAATTTATTGAGATTTTTCAATTTCTTGACTGATGAAACACTTGCAGAGCAGCTGCTATTCTTCGTGAGATAGGTCCGTAAATGGACTTGACTAGAGATACCGGCTGTCTTATTCTTTGGTATCCTCTCTTTGTTCTTCTTCTTCTTTGGCAAATCTGTTGATCATTATGTATTTATACCACAAGTGACCGATGCACACAGCTGTCTTCAGTCCTCGACCAAATGGAAATTCAATAAGTAATGCATCTACTTTCCCTCTCCCTCTCACTCACTCTCCACCGTGAAGAAAAGAAATGCTGACAATTTCAAATCGGATTTTGAATTAGAAACGCTCTGATTGTTCCGTCGCTATACACAAAGAAAGCCATGTTTTTTTTTGTTTTTTTTTTCTTCTTCTAGCAAAGTGTCCAAATATGGTGGCATAGAGTGTGATGAACTCCGTGACGTCATGCTTTTGTTTGAGTAAACAACTTTTTTTGACAATCAATTATTTTCACGAATATGTTTGTTGGACACAATTGGTATAATTACTCAAATGAATTGTTAGCATTACAATGTACTCGGGTAACGCGCAATGGAGAGCTGTTGATAGTATAAAACATTGTGAGAAACGGCTCCCTCTGAAGTAACGTAGTTGTGGAGAAAGAGTGAATTTCTCGCTCAAATATTAAAATACTTCAGGCCTGAATCCCTTTTAAGGCAACCTCGTCCCCATGGTTTACTTTATTTTCGACCATGTTTGCAATAGTAAACCCTGGGATCGAAACTCTTTACTTGGACCCTGATTGGGCAATGACATTACAATTATTAGAATAATTATGTTCCATATTCAATGGACAGCCAGCCGCCGGCAACCAACGATGTACAAACAAGCTATTAAATCTGGAATTCGAAAAGTAGCCAGACTATTTAAATTTGCATACGCATCCAACAATTTTGGATATGCAAATGGTCCAATACCAGGGTGAGAGAGCGGTCAACCTTGTAACCACTCGACACACCCTGGGGACGAGGTTGTCTTTAAGGCGTCTGGAAGCACACGTTTTGTGCAACAAGGGTGTTTTCTTTAATTATTCTCTTGCAACTTAGATGACCAATTGAGTCAAAGTTTTCACATTATTTGTTATTTTATCCATAATGTTGGGATACACCAAGTGAGAAGACTGGCCTTTGAAAATTACCAAAGGTGTCCAGTGCCTTTAAATAATATTAGTAAAACTGTGGTTAAAACCTGATACACTGGCACTCAAAAACACAATGTTGTGTTAAAATAAATCACAGATATCAGCATAGCAGCGAGAGCGTCTGCGAAAACGTTTTATGAAAATCCAAAATGGAGCTCTGAATGATTGAAACTGCATCTAGAATTTCCCAGACCTGACAAAAAGTATGGAAAGTTAAATGCGAGGTTGACACGCGATACGTTTGTAGCCAAAGACTGTTTGCGTATCTCTCTCTCTATCATTAAGAAAATGGATGTGGAACCTAAAAGGAGTCGTCCGTGGACGCAGTGTTTAAAGGAACATTACATAATGTTTGTGTTCTGCTAAAAAACAGTTGCTGGCAGTGCAAGCACTTTATGTAATCCACCATATACATAAACTGACAAATCTAGAAGTTTGAGATCGATTGGCCATCTGGGTCACGAGAAAATAGTGAAAAACCGATTACACATGACACATGACATCGATTTGAAAGAAACAAAAAATGAATAAAACGCTCACTGAGCGATAAACTCCAAACAGGAAATTAGTTTTATTTATTTCTCATGACATTTCAGACAGAAATATTTCAAGGGATCTTTCTAGACTATCATTACCATTAGACTGTGTAAGTGTCATGTAAATCTGTGATCTCAGACGAGTTTTTTTCCCGTACCAATTCTGTAATGTTCCTTTAAGAAAATGGATGAAAATCGTGTGGATTCTTTTGAGTCTTGGACGCAGTGTTTTAGAGTAATCTTATGTCAGGCATTGCATGATGTTTTAGTCCCTTAGGGGAGAAATCTTCAGGGATGCCTATCAAATTGACAATTCTCCCGTCCTCCCTCCTCCTGCCTCCTCCTCTAGTCTTCACATCACAGTCTGCATCTTGTGTAAACCCCTTCTCATCGTAGAATAACCCACAAGTCACGCAGCCTGGTAACCGGATACCTGGCGATGAAAGATCTTATATAATCGAACAGAGTGGTTGGGGGACGACTAGTAAGAAAGACTAGCTGCTCAGTGCGTAGCCTAACGACGGAAGCCTGTTGAATGATGACAATGGACCAAGTGGGCGAGTTTAGGCTTTCAAAAAAAAAAAAAAATCCGGGGTAGAAAAAAAGCAGGAAATAAAGGCGGGAAAACCCCAATAGGCAGAGTGTGAGCGTGGGAGTGCATAGAAGCATAAACGGAAACCGAAAAGGAGACTCTTTTAACCTTAGTTGATGCTAAACCAGGATGTAGGGTTTGTGGATATAAAGACATCTTACAATCTGGCACGATTTGCTATTGACCGACGATATAGCGTAGGCTTGTGATTTGTATGGGCTCCCTCTGTATCATCTTACCCAGCCTTTACTTTACGGTGCTTTATAGAGTTCATTAATAACTGAGCCAAAGGTACTGTTGAGGATCTAGTTCCATTTTAACAAAAATGTTTGATGACAGGAGAAGGAGAATCTAAGATCAGTCTGTAGGATAGAATTCTTGATACGTAGGCGTTTTTTAATACGTGAGTTATCAACAAGTTGATTTAGCTTATCCAATAATTGATACTTCAAAACGAATACCGCGCGCTGAGAACTCGGATTTTATTCTACAGTTTTAAAACTATTATAGAATACAAAAATCAATATGACTTAAGGCACTGGACACTATTGGTGATTACTTACTCAAAGTAATTGTTAGCATAAAAACTAACTTTGTATAGAGCAATGGAGAGCTAATGATAATATACCACATTGTGGGAAATGACTCCCTCTGAAGTAACGTAGTTTTTGAGAAAGGTTATTTCTCACTCAAGTATTAAAAGGCTTCAGGCCTGAAGCCTTTGTAGCTAATAAACTACCCTTCTTTCATATTTCTCTTGCAACTTCGATGACCAATAGAGTCAAAATTTTCAAAGATTTTATATTTTATGCATAATATACTGGTCCTTGACAATCACAAAGGCATTTTATAGTGAACCACTGGCAATAACAACATACTTGCAAGAAGAAAAGAGATTTACTGTCAATTCTAAGATAGTTTAAGAAACTGTTGTGATTATAGAAAAATTAAAATATTCTACTTTTAAGACTTCTAAGTCTTAACCCGTCAAACGTCATTGAAAAGAACTTAAAGATCAAAGTAAGAAAAAAATTAAGAAAAAAAAGACTTCAGACATAAATATTTGTTTGATATTTGAAAATGATACCTCACGGATACTTATAATTGCAAGGCGTTTGATGTCGGTTGTCTACCGATCACGACAGGCCCTTGAAGTGTCTTGTGAATCCACCTGTCTCACACTCCTCTGATATTGGACACACTTGTTAACCACAGAAGGCAATCTTGAAGGGAAATACTTGACAAGTGAGAATGACATTTGAGATGCATTAAGCAAGACGAGCTTTTACATTGGGTTTCCGCTTGGAGAATCGGACCCTTCTTTTAGAGAGAAGTCACCCGACCTCTCGTGTAGGAGTTGTACTATGATACATGCCTCTTCTTATAGGCCTTTTTCGAAACCAAGGCTTCGGCTTTGGATTCGGCTTCAGGCTCCGTCATCTCGTCTGAAACTCTGGGCGCGTTTAGACAAAGCACGCGCAAATTGTCAAAGCAACCGCGGTGGCCAAGCTAGCCTGAGCCTAATCCAAAGTCGAAGTCGTGGTTGCGAAAAGGGTCTTATAGACAGGAAAAGGCTGCAGAACTTTTTCTTTTTTTATGCTGGCGGCGTTTTGTGTCGCACTCCCTGTTGCGAATAATTCTTTTATGGATTACTGATTCTAATGTACCAACAAAAAGGGTGATCAGAGGTGGAATTCACAAAGAGTTCAGACTAGTTTTATCTTGAGTTAGGATGAGTGTCTCGTCCTAACTTATGATTAGCCTGAAGTTTTTGATAAGTCACATGACTAGTTCTAAGTTAGAAATATCTGTTATGAAATTTACCCCATACCCTTTTCCCCAAGGCTCATTCTTGTCGCATATGACTGTAATAATAAACCCACACAAAATGGCTGCCAATTGGTACACTGTATATAACACAAATGTTGAAACCACTTAAGACATGCAACAAAATAGTTAATGGATTGACGCTTCGACCCCTGCAGAGTTTTTTTAACTTGTTTAAAGGATAGACATGCTTATCATGATTTTGACACAATGGTTTGTAGCATTCAAACACTCACAAGAATCTTATGTTTGAGGTAGATGCTAAACTTGCATCGGGGATAAAGAATATGGTTAGGTTATACATGTGAACAAAGTTGGTACAAAACTGATATTTACAATTGGTTGAGTTAAAGCCATTGGACACTTTCGCAGATTTACAAATAACTTACAGGGTTTACAGAAGGTAATGGTGAAAGACTTCTCTTGAAACATTATTCCATGAAATGCTTTACTTTTTGAGAAAACATTAAAACAATATCAATTCTCGATATCGAGAATTACGGATTCAGTTTAAACACATGTTATGACACGGCGAAACGTGCGGAAACAAGGGTGGGTTTTCCCGTTATTTTCTCCCGACTCCGATGACCAATTGAGCCTAAATTTTCACAGGTTTGTTATTGTATATTGAAGTTGTGATACACGAAGTGTGGGCCTTGGACAATACTGTTTACCGAAAGTGTCCAATGGCTTTAACCAAGTAGTTGTCAATACGGGGTCACTAGCCCTTTTACCACTCTGCCATTTTTTTGAAGTTGCAGCCCCCCCCCCTGCCGTTTGGAAATTCTTCTTTTACACTTTTACACTCGCATCTTTCTAAGCCACAGTTCGTTTACCGCCGCGCATATAAACACCTCCCCTTTGATAATCAACGCACGACGTAGCTTGAATGAGCACAATGCGCACGCACTATGCACTGAATGAAGTCAGTTATGGAAATTATATGGAAATTATATGGAAATGATATGCTAATTGTGAGTGACCTTTTAATATGATTCTACGTGAGTTTGTGGAGTACAACTAAGGTGAGAGACGGGCATCTACCTTCCAGAGAGAGACATCTTGGTTATGTATTTCTTTTTTTACTGTTGAGGAATTTGCAATGGTTGGCTGCAATAGAAGATCTGGCTGCAGTTGACATACACCGACAATGTGTGAAATGATACCGCACCGTATCAATAATACGTTGTGGGTATTACGCGTTTCATTCCATGTTGTCTGCATCATATTTGAAGTACTATATAATTGTGCGTATCGAAAAGATGATCCACCTTAAAGGCACTGGACACTATTTTTAATTATTTAAAATAATTGTTGGTATAACAAGTTTAACAACTTACTTATAGTAACGAGCAACGGAGAGCTGTTGATAGTGTTAAACATTGTGAGAAACGACTCCCTCTAAAGTAACAGTTTTTAAAAAAGATGAAAATTTTCACTAAAATATTTGAATCTGAGAAAGACTTCATGACTGAAGCCTTTCTCAGGCATCTGAAAGCATACACATTTGTGCAACAATGGTGTTTTTTCTTTCGTTATTTTCTTGCAATTTTGATGATTAAATGAGTCCAAATGTTCACAGATTTGTTGTATTTGTATGTTGAGATACACCAAGTGAGAATACTGGTCTATGACAATTACTAAACGTGTCCGGTGCCTTTAAATACCCAAAATTATGGGTTCCATAATCACAGTAGATTACAATACCCATGTGTATGATACTACTGAAATCTACTCTAATTATTATAAGCGAAGATCCCAAACGAGCCTTGATTTAGTATGAGAGATAACAGTCTCCTGTATATCGCATTTGAGATTACTCTGATTCTGAGCGTGTCTCGTGTCTCGGTTGACCGTGAAAAGACACAGATTGACGGTAGGCTGATGTTGGCCGACACGGTCGCTGATTAGTAATTAGACGACATCGGACACTTAAATCGAGCTGACGGTAGCTAGCTGGTTTTGCTCTCAAACTAGAAACGTATATCAGTGATGTCGTTAACAAGTTATAAGAAATTTGCTTTGGGACAATGGTGGATAATGATTAATTAAGGGTTAAAGGCACTGGAGTTAAAGACCAGTATTTTTTTACTTGGTTTATCCCAACATATGCATAAAGTAACAATTCTGTAAAGATTTTGATTCAATTTGTCATCGAAGTTGCAAGAGAATAATGATGAAAAACACCCGAAAAAACACACCGTTGTTTTTAACAAATTTGTGTGCTTTCAGATGCCTAACAAAGTCTAGGCCAAATTTGTGTGGCATCTATGCTGCCGTGTTTGCCAAGAAAGATCCCGTCTGTTCATAGTCAATTTGCAGTTCTTTATTTGTACAATATTTACGGAGTTATCCTTTTCCTTATTTGTAATCCATGTTGTAGCAATGTAACCATGACTTAAAGACACTTGACACTATTGGTAATTGTCAAAGACCAATCTTCTCACTTGGTGTATCTCAACATATGCATAGAAGAAAAAAAACTGTGAAAATTTGAGCTCAATCGATCGTCGAAGTTGCGAGATAATAATGAAAGAAAAAACACTCCTGTCACACGAAATTGTGTGCTTTTAGATGCTTGATTTCTATACCTCAAAATCTTATTCTGAGGTCTCGAAATCAAATTCGTGGAAAATTACTTCTTTCTCGAAAACTACGTTACTTCAGAGGGAGCCGTTTCTCACAATGTTTTATACTATCAACCTCTCCCCATTACTCGTTACCAAGTAAGGTTTTATGCTAATAGTTATTTTAAGTTATTACCAAGAGTGTCCACTGCCTTTAAAATGATATGTACTAAACATAGCTGTGTTAGGCTGGGAACAAAATCAAACAATGAAGGTAGTGGTAACACTTGAAGACTTTTTAATAACTAAAAATCTGTATGAGCTTTCGTAGCAATAACTACTTCATCCAATGCAATGAATGGGACAACCCAAGTACATGATGTATAAATACAAGAAAGTAATGGGTGAACGAATCCAAAAACAAAAGGTATCTATTCCTGGATGGGACTAGACTTGATTCAAGTCCCATTCTCGTGTTAAAGGTCCCTATAAGCGTATCGCGCAAACTACTAGCAAACAAGCCGTATAGGTGCAGTGCGCGCTCGTCGTCAATGTGGCCCCGAGAATGTGCCGAACAGGTTGGGGAATGCAGAGCATTACAAAACAATAGTTTTCTGGCGATGGCACGAGATTGGGACTTGAGTCAAGTCTAGGATGGGACATAAAACAGTCCTTGACATTAAGATGTGTCAGTATAAGTTTCTTCATGCTTCATGGTTTGTCATGTCCTTTGAAATGTCCTTTAGTGACAGGTATATGTACTTTATGTCTTTCTATTGGTGAGCATATCTGCATGCTTGATATAATTTAATGAACCATTTTCCCAAGTTCACACTCGGCTCTATTTTGTTCATTCCGGACTCACAACCACAAGGCCGGCATCCTTTAACACACACGCCCATCCGTCCAGTCAAGCTTTAAACCATACATTAAAAACACTTTCTCTGCTCAGTCAGGAGAGAGAATGATAACCAAGTACCGTCATTACCTTTACCTAGGTCGCAGGTGTCGCCTGGGCACTTACATGGTGAACGAGCCCGCCACTAGGTGTCACTTCGGACTGAGCGTCCCGAAGCCAAAGAAAACCTCGAGCCCAAACTCAACACGTGAGATGCGATATTCAGAACACAGCACGCTCGAACACCGATGAGTATCACATAGCCAAGTCGACGAGCATCATCTTCCTCGGCATTTATGATTTTTTAATGGTCACCGTTAGAATAGGATACATCGGTGATTGGGTGAGATACATCCTGCATGAGTTCTCCCGCCAGGATTTCCCGCTCCTTCCCCCCCCCCCGCTTCTTTTTTCCTCCCTTGACGCAAAGCGAGAGGTGTGTGTGTGCTCAGAATGGTCAAAGAGAAACGGAACGGAAAGAATGAATCTACCAATTTGGTTTTTTCTTTTGGGAGGTAAATGAAGCATGCTTCTGTACTTGTTAGATAAAACGAGTTCGCCATCTGCCGTGGATCTTTCCTCCATTGTTTTTAACATGAGTTCATCCATCTTTTAAATTATTGAGTGGACTATCTTATGAATGATTCAAACAGTAAACCCATCATCTTCTAGAGTGAGGGCTTTTGTTAAGAAAGTATTTCGGCAGGTAGATTCAAACAAGAGTGTTTATTTCATTTTCATTTCATTAATTCTTGTTGTGAAGATAAGGACTCCCATAAAGCAAACTTAAAGACACTGGACACTTTTTGTGATTGTCCAAGACCAGTATTCTCACTTGGTGTATCCCAGCATAATTATGCACAAAATAACAAACCTGTGAAAATTTGAACTCAATTGGTCATCGAAGTTGTAAGAGAACAAAGAAAGAAAAAGCATCCCTGTTGCATAAACTTGTGTGCTTCAGGCCTGGAGTCTTTGAATATTTGATTAAGAAATGTATACATCTTTCTTAAAAATTACTTCACTTCAGAGGGAACCGTTTCTCACAATGTGATATGCTGCCAACAGCTTTTCAGTGCTCGTTACCAAGTAAGTTTTTATGCTAACTTTTATTTTGAGTAATTACCAATAGTGTCCAGTGCCTTTAATCACTCTATTAGTCAATTACCCATATGAAGCGAATGCACAAAAAAGAGGTTTCAGTTTTAAATTTGGGAGGCAAACCCCAGAGACTTTTTCCAGGGGAAAATACACGCAGTCCAGTAGGCTGTAAACCACATCCACAAAATGTCCCCAGTGGGATTCGAACCGGGTCCCGAAGTTGAAGGCGAGGTGAGATACCATGTACGCAAACCCGTCCACCCAAATGTAAAAAACAGTCAGACACAAATGAACATGAATGGCATCCATAGGAATTATTTGTAAAAAAAACAAATAATATGAGAACTGATGAACTTTATGTTAAATAGGAATTTGAAACTTTGCATTGTGGAAATACGATACAGTATAACAAGTATCATGTAGCATCAGAGTCCAGCTTTCTCCAGAAGACGATCAGAACATACTGATCGAAACTTCGAGTTGAAACCAACGGTTCTTTTCGAACTACCGCAACTCATTTAGAGATTTTTACATGGTGTCGATACTGTAGACACAATATAGATATTTCTTATGCCTACACAACTTGGTCCTCCATTGTTTTTGTTCCCAGGGGTTTGTAAGTGACAACATCAAGAAGTCTCCGTTCAGATGATATTAAAATAACCTCAAGTCCCTCAGGAAATTTTAATTGAAAACCGCATAAAGCATGATGACTTCTCGTCTACCGTTTGGTTTGAGACTCAGTGGATATTTTTCTTATCCCCAGGCTAGGTTATCACTCAAGCAAAATATTAATATAAAAAAATGAAATTTTTAAGATACACGCGACCCGGAACTCTGTGTCTCACCCTATCATCAAACCACCTTCCCGTTTTCCCATTGTATACTTTCCGTTTCTGCTTCAGGAATTTCTTCTTTCCCCCTCTCCTTTTCTTTCTTTCTTATTCTCTCTCTCTCTGAATGAAGCAAATTAATTTGAGTTGAGATGCTGTTTAATAGAGCTTCCTCCACGGTTGGGCATATCTCTTCACCATCTTGTTTAGTCTAAGATTGTCAAGTATTTTTCCCCCGGAGCAAAACTAGTCAAACGAAAAGCACTTGTTTCATCACAACTTGTGCAGCACAATAAAAACCAATAGCTCCTTACTTCGCGCCAATTTTTTTCCCCGCTCAAACCGGTGGTTCACGTGATGATTTTTATTTGGATTTCTAAAGGAAAAGTTCCATCACACTTTCGCTATTGTTGTTGGATTCTAAAGAGCATTGCAAACTGCATTCATACCATCTTTCCGCGAGTGTGCCTCGCTAATATAATTTATGAAACGTGTTTGTTCTGTGCAGTAGCGCGAGTTGCAGCGTCTTGATTCAAAAGGGTTCTGCTGATTTTGTGTAAACGTTTGGATTTCTGAGTCAGATTCAAAAAAAAATATCATCATAGTTCACGAGGCTTGCAAATAATTTGAACACTTCGAACTACGCCATCAGCAAATGAAATTGGTGACGAGTAGTTAGCCCATAGATTCTTGTCATCGTCTAAATTATCGACTGTTTTGCATTCTTCGTTCCCTGAAAGGGGTTTTGTGTCCAAACTGATTGTGTTTTTTAATCGGAAACCCTAGGTTTTTAAGAGGAGCGTAAAAGTGCTGAATATTGTGTAGATACATGTCATTATACAATCCCACACTCACCTTCAGAAACAAATTTACATTTTCTGAATTTCATTGAGTATTCTTCTTCGATTTTTCTTTGAGAAGGTTTTTTTTTTTTTTTTTTAAATTGTGAAGGGATTTGTGTAATTTGAGGTGAGCGTTGAAGTGCAAACAATTATAAAGACAATCTCAGCGTCTGGAAAATAGTACAGCAAAGTGTTATTCGTTAAGAAATTGAAATGGTGTATTCTGTTTGGGTAGATCTATAATTCTGCATAGTACCTTCCCAAACAATGTAGGTTTAATAGAAAGTGCATATATACTCGTCAATCATCTTGGAATATGAAAGGGACATTGTGAATGAAATGTATTCAAACTTTGTTCAGTAAGATTTCATTCAACATTGTCGCTAAACTATACTGTTCTCCCTGGTACAAACTCTAATGCAAGGCATTTTCTTCTTAAAATCGCTGGGATTGGAAAAGGCATTTGCGCTATCTCTAAAAGTGCAATAGTTATAAAGATTTTTTTACTCCACATTTTAATGTTCACATAATTATTCTAAAAGCCATTCTACGCTTTCGGAACAAAAAAAAAAAAAGGTTCACAGATTTACAAATAACTTACAGGCTTTACAGAAGGTAATGGTGAAAGACTTCTCTTGAAATATTATTCCATGAAATGCTTTACTTTTTGAGAAAACATTAGAACAATTTATCAATTCTCGATAGCGAGAAATACGGATTTGTTTAAAACACACGTCATGACACGGCGAAACGCGCGGAAACAAGGGTGGGTTTTCCCGTTATTTTCTCCCGACTCTGATGACCGATTGAGCAAACATTTTTACAGGTTTGTTATTTTATATATAGGGTGGGTTTTCCCGTTATTTTCTCCCGACTCTGATGACCGATTGAGCAAACATTTTTACAGGTTTGTTATTTTATATATAAGTTGTGATGCACGAAGTGTGGGTCTTTGGACAATACTGTTTACCGAAAGTGTCCAATGGCTTTGAGGATCGTAAGACAATGTTTGAAAATATACTCGTTATGCTACCAAATGTTTCCTGTGTTATGGACTGTTGGGTTGCCTTCAAGTTGCCTGTACAAGTTGCCTCGTGTGACAAGGCCCTTGAAAACACTGGACACTATTGGTAATTGTCAAAGACCAGTCTTCTCACTTGGTGTATCTCAACATAAACATAAAATAACAACCCCGTGAAAATTTGAGCTCATTGGTTGTCGAAGTTGCGAGATAATGAAAGAAAAAACACCATTGTCACACGAAGTTGTGTGCTTTCAGTTGCTTGATTTCGAGACCTCCAAATCAATTCTGAGGTCTCGAAATCATATTCGTGGAAAATTACTTCTTTCTCAAAACACAACGTTTCTTCAGAGGAAGCCGTTTCTCACAATGTTTTATATACTACCAACAAATCCCCTTTGCTCGTTACCAAGTAAGGTTTTATGCTAATAATTATTTTGAGTAACTACCAATAAGCATATCTTTAAAGGCACTGGACACATTAATTGGTAGTTATCAAAGACCAGTAGTCTCACTTAGTGTATCCCAATATATGCATCAAATCTTGACTCAATTGGTAATCGAAGTGGCAGATGTAATGAAAGAAAAAACACCTTTGTTGCATACATTTGTGTGCTTTCAGATGTCTAATAAAATGCTTCAGGCCTGAAGTATTTCTATATGTGAGTGAGAAACTCTCTTTCTCAAAAACTATACGTCACTTCAGAGGGAGCCATTTCTCACAATGTTGTATACTATCAGCAGCTCTCCATTGCTCGTAACCAAGTACGTTTTATGCTAACAATTCGATTGAGTAAATACCAGTAGTGTCCAGTGCCTTTAATATCGCCAAGTTCTATTTCGTCCATGTACTCGTACAGCCATACACCCATCATGTATTGCTGCTGATGATATATCAACTGCCCCAATCGAAAACAATCTCTTGCAAGTACACGCTTATCGGCAAAATCCATACCCAGCCGGTCCGACGATGCAGGCCCCGAAATCGACGTGTCCTTTATGCCCCATGCCTCCCTTCCTGTTGCGTCTTCGATCTTCAGGCCTTCTTCACGCTCGTCTTAAAGTACATTGTTGGTTGCTCTTTTTTTGATCTTGGTCAAAAGTGACCTTGTTTGTTGTAGGCGACGGTCTGGGGGATATGGGAGCCGCCGAGGATTGGAGATGATGTTGGTTAAGGCTTCGATCGGACAGAGATGGAGGTGAAACATTGAGGGAGGGGTGCTGAGGAAAGAGAGAGAGACAGACACACACAGATACAGACGAACAAACAGGCTATATATATGACTTATCCGAAAAGATAATAAATGATTTTGTGTGTGTGTTAAGAACCGGGTGATGTTGGTTAAGCTTCGATTGGACTGAGAGGGAGCTGAAATATTGAGGGAGCGGTGCTGGGGCAAGACAGAGAGACAGACAGATACAGACGAACAAACAGGCTATTATGACTTATGGAGGGACGATGTAAGAAATGAAAATGGTTTGTGTGGTTGGATGAAGATGGGGATGATGTTTGTTTAAGGTTTTTATCAGACCGATTGGGAGGTGGAACAATGAGGGAGCGGTGCAGAGAGACAGACAGATACAGACGAACAAATAATGACTTATTCAGGGGAGGACGATGTAAGAAATGAAAATGTTTTTTGTGAATGGATGAGGATAGGGGAGGATGTAAGGTAATGTTTCGATCAGACCGATTGGGTGTTGCAACAATGAGGGAGGGTGCTGGTAGGGGCAAGACAGAGAGACAGACAAACAAACAATTCAGGGGAGAAAAATATAAGAAAACTGTTCATCATCAGCTGCAGAACAAGTTCTAAAAAGTGACATAATCTTGATAGCATGAAGATGCACACACGGTGTTATCGCACACCAAATATCTTTTCATGTGTTTTCTTTTAGCCTTCGAGAAAGAATCTGCTAGGGTCGAAACGCCAGGCCATTATTAACCCTTTTTTTTGGCAATTATGCCATAGGTCCTTTTGGTTGGTAAACAGATTGCAACAGCTTATTATATATTCTTGAAGAATGTAATAAATTAAAATGGTTTGTGTGAATGAATGAGCATGCTTGCCAGAAACGCTGAGTATAGGAACTAGAAGATTGTGATGAGGATAATTGAAAAAAATAACTTCTGGCAAGCGATTAGAATTGAGCAAACACCAAGTCTGAAACATCAGGTTCATGTCTTTATCGAATGTAATTTGTCAGATATCATTGCATCAACTCATGAGTGTTTAAAATTAAGAAACCTTCATTTCATTTCCTCTATTCTACACGCCTGACCGAAAGTCCAGTAAAATTTCACCACACCGTCGTCGGCTCAAATCAAGAGTACATAGCGATCAACATTGCGTGCGTCACCAACACAAAATGCATTAGGCTCCAACATCATAACCGACAAATAAGACGAATTTATATTCATACAGAGATTTAAGTTACGTCTCTTAAAAAAAAAAAAAAAAAAAAATCAGTGAACAAAAAAAAATGCATTATCCTCCCAGCAGTTGCCTTCGAGGGAGCGCTGATTCCGTAATATCGACCCTAGCACCGTGTCCAAGTAGGGGTTTTAGAGGGGCAACACAACTGAGCACACAGGGCCTCGTCTGTGCTGCCAGGGCAGAGCGTCTCCACTAAACTACCACGGGAAATTAAAATGCAAGCACCTGTCCAGCTAAACTAACAGGGGGATAGAGGGTCGTCTAGGTGCTTTGGTCGGCTCTGACTGGAAGACTCTGTTGCATCCTAAAGATAGAAACAACATTTCTGTCTATTCTGTTGTTGGGTTTTAAGGCAACTTGTTGTTCCGGGTTAATTAATGTGGGTTCTTTGTTTGTTATATATGTGAAGACAAAATGGTGAACAAAAAGAGGGTTCTTAGATTGAAGCAACGTTAGCTCTTCCTTTGTTGTGTTTAAGGCCGCAAACACTTTCAGTTGGTTTTAGGTTCTTTGTTTGCTATATTGTGTGAGGTGTGACAAATGGTGAGAGAAAATAGGGTTCTTAGATCGAAACAACACTCTTTAGTCTTTGGTTGAGTTCAAGACAACTTTTTGTGAATTTATGTGGTCCAAACACTTTTCTTTTCATTTGCTGGAAGACTCTGTTGTATCCAGAAGATAGAAACAACATTTATGGACACTGGACACTTTTTGTAATATTGTCAAAGACCAGTATTCTCACTTGGTGTATGCCAACATACGCATGTAAAGTAACACATCTGTGAACATTTGGACTCAATTGGTCATCGAAGTTGCAAGAGAATAATGAAAGAAAACACCCTTGTTGCATTACTTTGTGTGCTTTCAGATGCCTATAAACGGCTTCAGGCCTTTATAAGTCGTTTAATATTTGAGTGAGATATTACCTCTTTCTTAAAAACTGCGTTACTTCAGAGGGAGCCGTTTCTCACAATGTTTTATACTATCAACAGCTCTCCATTTCTCGTTACCAAGTAGTTTTTATGCACAATTATTGTGAATGATTACAGAAGGTTCCCAATGTTGTAATGAATGTTGTCCAAACACATTTTATTTTCGTTCGCTTTAGGTTCTTTGTTAGCGATAATGTGAAAAGAAAGGGTGGTTGAATTTGAATCTATGAGCTTGACAGTCATACAAACCAGCACTAATGAATTTGAACTTGTTATTATTATCTGACTAAGTTCCAAGTGAAATGAATTGCCTTAATTTTGAATCAATCGATCATGTATCATTGCTACAGTGATGGAGATAGACTGTTAGGAGTCCAGTTATTGACTAGTTAGAAATTGTGATGTAAACAAATGTGATCATGGCCTATTTTCATAGAGCTGCTTAAGCACAATAGCACAAAATCATTATGCTTACCAGAACAGGGTTACCAGCAAAAATACCTTGTATGTACAATTTGTCACTGGTATCCTGCTCATTGCTATAAGCAGACCATTTTTAAGCAATATTTTCTGATTCAGCAGGTCTATGAAATTGGGCCCTGCTGAGGTCCAATATTTGAGGGGCAGTACAAAATTGGACAATAAATCTTTTGTTTTGTTGTTGTGTCTTATCTTTGATTCATTTACCATTCATTTACAGTGGTGTGGCCGTGATGGAATACACTCGGAGTTGTCACATGTGGTTTGTCTGAAGAAACACACACGAGACTTTCTCCACGGACATTCTCAAGACACTAAACGGTAAAAAGAATATGTTCTTTTCTTTCACCATGTTGTTCTCAAAAGTCATGTACGAATTAATGAAATAAAACGAATGGTTCTGGCGTGGAACTTGATGTAGTTGTCTGGAATGATGTATATTGCAGCTACAGACAGTGCTGGTCCATTACTTCTGTCCTTCGTTTCTTCTGCCTGTTCAAAAAGCTAGCTTTCTAGAGCGACTTTGAGGGTAGAAACGTCAGGCCAGTATTGTTTGCAATTATTTAGGTACTTTTGATTGGATAAGCAATTTGCAAAAGCTACAATGTACACATGTACAAACCCCCGTTAAGGGACTTTATATTGTACGGGATGAAAAACAAATTCCCGGTAATTTTGCTGCCACCAAACAAATAAAATTCCGTATTCCTGCATCAAAATTACCGGGCAAAAGTGGTTCATTCCGTAAAATATGGAGTCCCTTAACGTGTACATGGGCACACGGTTGTGGCTGAAACAAAATGATGTACTAACATGTACTTTATTATGTGTAGGTGTTTGGGCAAACGTGGTTGAGTGGTGGATGAGCCCGGTAAAATACCGATATACAGTGCATTTAATGTCCTCATTTTGTTCAAAAACATATCATACAAATTTACTGTGAAAGTCTTGTAAAGTGAATCGGGGATCTATGATCCAGAATGCGCATATTATATAATTTGTATTATTTTATTTATTTATTATTGTAATGATAAAATAGTGCGGTGTTGCACATCCGAATTGGTTGGTTGTCTCAAGGAATCCAAAACACATTTGCCAATCTGCATAAAGTGTTATCCATTTGCGCATTTTCATAATGGGGGTGTGTCCGCACCTGATACAACCACCATCTCAGAAGACTATCAAATATCTCTAGATTTCTCACCTACAATCTCTTTAATTGTGGCGTGAATGCTGCATCAGGGTTTAGAGTCCCCTCAGAGGAGCCTCGAGCCAGGAGGCCTCAAACTCTCGCGCCGGTCTTAGCGAGTTAGTTACGGGCACAGCGTGATCGGCGTCACGACCCGTTCGCAGAGGTCTCCCGTGTATTGCAACGTGTTGCTCGCATCCTCGCACTGGCTCCCAACGTTCATTAATTTTTCAACATTGATTTACAATCGATAAATATGGAACCGGTTTTTTTTTTTTTTGGCGGGGAAAAGGAAAGCTCATAATATGCGAGGACGACCACAAAGTATGACCGAGTCCATATTTCACCTGGATAGGGCATTTGGGTTTGCTCTGGATATCCACATAGGTCGGTACACTTTACCAGAGGTCTTTCGCATAATAATTATTGCTTGGATGCGTCATTGAAAATTTCCAAACATGAATTATTCCACTTCAGTAGTTTCTGCTTTTCATATTCTATTTTCTTGGTCAGACGAACTAGTTCAATATTTTCTTTAAGTTTGGCAAAGATAAGAGTTGTGAGACAACACTCAAAATGTCTCCTGACAAAATTAATGTCTCGGATCCATACATTGATGGGTGGATGTATTGTGATCACAACCATAATTTGTCACATTTAAGCAGTTTCTTCTTTTCATATTGAATTTTTTTGTCAGACGGACCAACACTCAAAATGTCTTTAAACAAATCGTCTCGGAAGCATACTTTGATGAGTGGAATAATTGTGTCTCTTCTGCGATTTTAGAGTGATCCTATACCTTATACTATACTGACAATTACAGCTCTCAAATCCTTTGAGTGTTGAAATTATGAAATAAGTTTGCCACTTTAACCATGCCGGTATCAAAACCAATTCATAAATCATCAAACTTCAAAACTTAAAATGTTGTTGTATAGTATCTGTCAGACATACCATTGTCAGACACTTCTCTCACCCATATCTCTTAAAAAATCACAAGAGTTAACTAGAAATAATTTTGTATAATGCATAGAAATGTATAGGCTCTACTGCAAATATTATTGTAGACTATGAATTTCATCATCTGTTGATTTAATTCACGCACGTACTTGCCCAACCAGCGTGTTCAGTCCATCCGTTAATAGGTCCCATGTTAATGATTTTCTGTGTACAATGTGTGAGTATTTTGGTATGTGGCGCGCACACGTTGCCGTCTGTGATTTTATTATAAATTACTTTCCCGCCTTTTTTAATGAGGTGGTTCTTAAAACCGTCCGTTGCTAGGCATGGATGCCGTTTCGACATACACTCACCTCTCTGTGTTTTTTAATCAATATTTGTGTGTCAATCTTTTCCCTGTTGCTGTGTTTTATTGTTAACTCCCTCTTCAGATGAGGTCCTGACTTTATATCAGAATTATCAACTTGGATCTCAAGGGGTTATAACAAAACAAGGGTGACAACAAGTCTGGGGCTAATTTCAAAGAGCTGCTTAGCGGCTAATTTTGTGCTTACTGCGCGATTTCCATTTCATAGCGATGCTAACCGTAAGCACATGAAAAGGCATGATAACCTTCCAGGCATCAATTTCATAGCGCTGCTAAGCACACAAATTTGCTTAGCATAAAATTTCTCCCTTGATAAAAACAGGAATGCCAACCAAATGTCGACGTGATTTTCAGGACAAGCAAACACCAGCTGAATACCGGCACGAAGCAACATACAACAAATAGAAATTTGTTTGGTAATCCTGTTTTTATCATGGAAGAAATTTCATGCTAAGCAATTTTTTGTGCTTAGTAGCTCTATGAAATTGGGCCCAGCACTTACTGCACTGGAATTAACGACAAAACATTACAAACCCATGGTGAACGTGCAAGATGACCGCCAAATTTTCTTGTTAACCTGTGAAATACGTTTACAGTAAGCACGACAACCGTCAAGCAGCTCATAGATATGCTTAAGCACACAACGTAGCTAAGCACAACAAAGTGCCTACCAGAATCAGAATACCAGCTATGTACAATTTTTAACTGGTATCCTGCTCATTTCTGCTTGGCAGGCATTCGTTAAGCAATATTTTCTGCTTAAGCAGCTCTATATGAAATTGGGCCCTGCTCGCAGGCAAAATCCGTTTTTCCTACTTTCTTTTGTTTCTCATAACTCTGTGGCCATCGTCAATTGAGTTTTCCTTTAAACCTGTTAAATTAATAAGCATACCTGTTACTCTTGGGGCGGCATATAACTGGTGTGTGCTTCCTAATATCCAAACCGCTGATTCGGGTTTATACTTGTCCATGTTGCCTGCAGGTAATAAGTGGAGTCGACAAGGGGAAATATAATTAATTAAAGCGAATAATCTCGCGCCATATAACCCGAAGGGGCAGTTTGCTTAATTTAGTATGAGGAAAACCGCTGTCTAATTCCAAATGGATGCCCCCAGATTGCAACGGAATCATATTAATTTTCTTGCTCTGAGAGGATTATTTAATTTGAGTTTTTTTTTTTTGCGGGAGGCAGGCAAAATCTTTCAATTTTTCATTTTTAAGAACATCATGTTTTATTGACCTATATCAGAGGGCATGTTTTAGCACAGGAAATGTCCTTTTGGATTCATTATTGCGTATAGTTGTATATGACATGCTGTGTCATTTTCAGTTTGAACTTTATTAGTTCAATAAACTGTAGCTGTTTTACTACTTCTAGTGTGCTTTGGTTGTACCGAATAAACCTCTCAATGTTCACAAAAGCTTGTCCCAATATTATTTTTTTATTTTTTTTTATTTTGTTATATTTAGACATCGTATTGATTAGGGGATGTCAAGGAAATTGAAAGAGATTTGAAAGAGAAGTACAACCAGGGCCCAATTTCATAGAGCTGCTTAAGCACAAAATTGTGCTTAAGCAAACAAATCCTTGCTTAGTAAAATCAGATTACCGGTCAAGACTTCACTCAATTGTTATGCTTAGTAAATAACAGCTAAATACCAGTAACAAGCAATGTTTATGGCATGAAACTTAGGCCAGTAACATGTGTAAAACAAGCGAACTATTTTCGTGCTTAAGCATTTTTTTTTTTGCTTAAGCAGCTCTATGAAATTGGCCCCTGACCCCTGTCAACAACAAACAAATTATAATTATATGCAAATTTGGTTGTACAATTACATGTACTCCCTGAAAATTAAGACAACAGTGAACTACAAATTAAACGAACAATCTTGAGAGATAGTAAACCAGCGTTGGGTGTTTACCACTTGACTCTATAACCCAAATCTGCCTTACTTCAAATTGGATTTTAGCGTCCGTAGAAGTTAAAGGCAGTGGGCACCATTGGTAAGTACACAAAATAATTATTAGCATAAAAACTTACTTGGTAACGAGTAATGGTGAGCTGTTGATATTATAAAACATTGTGAGAAACGGCTACCTCTGAAGTAATGTAGTTTTTGAGAAAGAATTAATTTTCCACGAATTTGATATCGAGACCTCAGAGTTACCGATTAACATTAAAGGAACATTACAGAATTAGTTTTTGCTAGAAAAACAGTCGCTGGTAGTGTGAGCAATTTATGTAATCCACCATATACATAAGCTGTAAAACCCGTAGAAGTTTGAGATCGATCGGCCATCTGGGTCACGAGAGAATAGTGAAAAACCGATTACAAATTTTGCATCGCATCGATGGCAAAACAAAAATGAATAAAACGCTCCCTGAGCGATAAACTCCAAACGCGAAATTATATTATTTATTTCTCATAAAAAAAAAATGACATTCCAGACAGAAATATTTCAATGGATGTTTTCTACTGTCATCATCATTAGACCGTGTAAGTTTTATGTAAATCTGTGATCTTCACGATTTTTTTCCTTACCAATTCTGTAACGTTCCTTTAAACTTTAAACGGTTTGAAGATGACGGTGGAAAGCTTGCCTTAAATAATATATTATTTTCTGAGGTGCTGTAGTTTTTGAGAAATGAGTAAAACAATGTTAGCATGTATAACGTATTTACGCGACTCTCCTGAAAACATGGCTTTGTTTTTTTCCTCAAAAACTTGACGACTAATGAAGCTGAACAAACTTCTACAGGTAAATTATATTAGATACATCTTCATCACAGGGAGTAGGAATTCATGCCATGGCCAAAAAAACGTGATATACAAAAGGTATCAAAACCCTTTAAAATGTGTTTAATGTTTAAAACCATGTTTTTAATTCCAATATTGACTCTTCATTTTACATTGGGTTTTTATTTAGTAAGAGCGGCAGATGTGACAAAATACGTAGCGTAATCACTGCCTATACTGCCCGAGTACGTTCCCTCGAGGAAAAAGAAAGGGAGACAAAAAGATAAAATAATTTGTTGAGGTGCAAGTGCAGACTCTGAACTGTAATTACTCAGAAGTAAATTAAGTACGGTTGTGGTTCATCTTAGATATGATCAGCACCAAAGGCGAATCAATTGTACAAAAGCAAAATAATTATATCGCATGGCTTTTTATTCTTTCTGTTACGACATTTTAATCCTAGTTTCTATGTAGGCCTATACTGTGTTTTAAGTGACAGTGTTATGCTTATGGCACGCTGCAGTCGCTGCGTCACGAGTCGTGAACAATGCAAAATTACAAACAAATGGCACAAAATGGCGCGTTGTCTATATACTACTTGGATGTCGCATCTATGTTGTGTACATTTTCTATTACTCGCAAAATAAACCACACTAGCAACAGAGCAAATTGCTCGTGGATAATTTAGGCAAGTAGTAAACCCACCGATTGGAATAGAGTAAATAGAATTCACGACCGAAAGCTTCCACAGTAAAATTAATCTAATGTACCCGATATAAATCATGTAGCGTATATTTTCTTCAGGGGCTTTTTGTACGCCGACTGAGTAGTAGTAGTTTTTCCCATCTTAAATATTGTCTTCTATCTTTCGTCCTTAAGATACACTGTGGAGTTTAATTTCGGTAATAGCAAAGATGCTCAGGGCGCGTGCATTCTAACGTATCTTAGAGCTGGACCGATGCAATAATAGGCATACTGGTTGTGCTTGGCGAAATAAACACCAATTGGTCAAGTGTTGTATTCGGGTTTACATGACGTAGCAAGCGGGCCGCTGACTGAGACTGAAGGGTACTTCTGGTATGAACTGCGGGTACGATGACTGCTCGCCTGTTGAAGATTTTCAGTAATGGCCCCGGGTTATTAAAGGCTGGTGAAAATGAAACAGAACATGGAGAAGAGGGACAAAGGACTCTGCAAACACGCAGCAACAAACACCCTGGATATGATACAAAATTCATTTTAAAATTAATTTAGTTTCGGTGTATCGGTTTGAAAGGCTGGCTTTCTCTCTATTTCTTCGAACTGACGAAAGAAATCTTCTACATTACTTTCCTGTTTCATGCTTTGAGTATAATGTAGCAGTCGAGAATTTCAAGGTTCGGTTTGGAAATTCTGGAATGTGATTTCTTTAAAACCGTGTTAGTCACTTTGTAGTATGAGGATATTTTTCAACAAACTGAATTTCTATATTTCTTTATTGTATTTGGTAGCATTACAAGAAAAGTGATTACGTACAGGATTATAGACAGTATTGGACGGTCTTAAATCACTTAAAATAAATATAATAGATGACCATCAGACAATTAAATAGAAGTAATTTGTGAAATTTCGTTTTGCTTTTCCAATAGACTGGTGCCTATGTTTTGAGAGGAGCTTGAACATGTGGAGACGTCGCAAAACTCTTATGCAAACTTTCATCTACAATTGATCATACTGACACGTAAGTTACAGTAACTCCTTGTGAGTTTTCTTTTTAAACAAAGGACGGGACCGAGAAATTGTGAGTTTTTTCCTCTTGTGATTTTTTTTCTTGCGATTTTTTTTCATTGTGGGTTAAAAAAAGTTAAAGGGTGCATTGAGAAATGTGCATGTTGCATTTTAAAATTGTAAAAAAATACTATAGTATTCATTTATAATATTGTTGTTGCTGTTGTTTCATATACAAACAAAATTCGCGACGATATTTAACCGAGAAGTATATACCCTTGTCGCGGTGCCACCATTTTGTTTTTCCCAACCACTCAAATGAATCTAAACCAAAGCGAGGCTGGAAGGGTAGACTAGTCTGGCACCTTTCCGGAATGAGAGTCAATATGCAATAAACATATAATTGTGATATAAATAGGCCTCATTGGTTCTTAGCCACCCCGTTGTTTGTAAATTAATTATGGTGACTGGCTGTACATATTTCCCGTTTTTTTCCTTGATACCTTCCCAAATCATTTGCTTCTATTTTTTTGCTATAAACGGATTTATTTAAACGTTTGTACTCGATGCCTCTGACGAAGGTCCGCTTTGATACAAAGCTAAGGCCAACTCCCCTACTAGTTTCATAATAATAGATCTAAGTTTTTCCCCCAAGAGATATGCAGTGTAAAGTGCTATTCACACGACAGAAATTTAACTGGGATCCCTTGTTTAATTTTAGCATGGTTGTAAAATGTAACGATGTTAGACAAGATTTTGCAAGAGAACTTGGACAGTAGACACAAAATAATTGTTGTCCTTTCACACGAGGTACATTTTGTAAAATTGTACAACCATGCTACAATTTAGCAAGGGACCCTTGCTAAACTGCTCTTGTGTGAAAGGGGCCTTAGTCTGGCAATAGGTTAGGGTTACAAAAGCTAAGACTCCACCCAATCCTAAGTTTTACCCTTCTGATCTGCTAATAAAGTTAGCTACTGTTGTCACTGTTAACATTATGAAACGTCAAGTGTGTATTCGTTCCATGCGAGGGCAATATATCGATAAATGTTTTATTTAATTGATTTGAATTGAATTGGGATCTATAATGGTTACTGATGATCATTATAATTTACCCAAGCATCAGACAAAAAGTCATCTCAACAGTTTGAAATGTCCAATAGCTACACAAACTAAAAACTGAAGAGTCCCATCTTTTTTTTACAAACAACAAACGCCCTGACTCTCAAACGACCTGTTACTTAGTTCCCCCGTTCATGTAGACATTGGCAAATCAATTTGGCCGTGCCTGTTTTCCTTTGTACACGTTCTTCCCAAGATGCTATATTGACTCAAGATATGCGCTTATGTTGACCCTGATGGAAACTTGCTTAAAGGTACTGGACACTGTTGGTAATCAACTCAAATGTTTTATGTAAGTTGTGTGCAAATTTTTGAGCATTTATATTGTTACTCTTACCAATGTTAAACACCATTTAAAGGCACTGGACACTATTGGTAGTTAATCAAATATTTAAATGATTTGCTATATTTCTCAGAAACCACTTTGCTTTTCAAGCTAAATATTTCAGAGGGAGTGTCCCACCCTGACCATCTTTATGTAAGTTTTGTGCAAATCTGTGAACATTTTTATTGTTAGATACCCTTACCAATGTATGCACATCCATTTAAAGACACTGGACACAATTGGTGATTGTCAAAGACTAGCCTTCACAGTTGGTGTATCTCAACATATGCATAAAATAACTAACCTGTGAAAATTTGAGCTCAATCGGTCATCGAACTTGTGAGATAGTAATGGAAAAAAAACCACCCTTGTCACACGAAGTTGTGTGCGTTTAGATGGTTGATTTCGAGACCTCAAGTTCTAAATCTGAGGTCTCGAAATCAAATTCGTGGACAATTACTTCTTTCTCGAAAACTGAAGCACTTCAGAGGGAGCCGTTTCTCACAATGTTTTATACAATCAGCCTCTCCCCATTACTCGTCACCGAGAAAGGTTTTATGCTAATAATTATTTTGAGTAATTACCAATAGTGTCCACTGCCTTTAAAGGCACTGGACACTATTGGTAATTACTTAAAATAACTTTAAACAGCGGCTACAGAATGCTCAGAAATATATAGTTGTTACATTTTTGTAATAGATGCAGTCAATAGGAAACAGAAAAAAAATATATAACGAGTCTCTTACCTCACGTTAAAACATGGTAAAACTGTTTTTTCCTCGAAACACTCCTAGCCAAATTTCTGAAAAACGTGAGGTCAAACAAACCCGCGCGACAAAGGAATCGTGATGTCATAACAACTAAACGAGCAATGGAGAGCTGTTGCCAGTATAAAACATTGTGAGAAACGGCTCCATCTGAAGTGACGTAGTTTTTTCGAGAAAGGAGTAATTTTCCACTCAAACAAAATTAAAAGACTTCAGGTCTGAAGCGATTTGTGATGTTTAGCCTTTTGAAAGCACACAAATATGTGCACCACTGGTGTTTTTTTCTTAATTTCATTATTCTCTTGCAACTTCAACGACCAATCGAGCTCAAATTTTCACAGGTTTGTTATTTTATGCATATGTTGAGATACGCCAAGTGAGAATACTGGTCTTTTCCAATAATACCAAAGATGTCCAGTGCCTTTAACGCACAGGGACCGACGCACGTATTCTCCGTAGGGTGCATATTGGTACCACACCGCGTTTGGCAACAATTACAGATTTTTTTAAACATAAATTTGATCATTATTTTCTTATCAATTGCCGGGATGGAAATTTAGCGCAACCTTCGAGAGACTGGTTGCCATGACAATATAGGACATCAGAGAAGACAATTCCACTATTAAGACGCGGAGTTTTGTTATTCAGTGTAAGAAAGAAACACATAATTTTATGCAGTCTGAAGATGCAGACTTAACTCTAACCTTCACGTCTTCATTTTAGTTTCTAGACAGAAACGTCTTCAGGAAATTAGTCATCTTGGTACGTCCCAGAAACAGAGCTGGATAATAATTTCATATTAGTTATTGTTATTGTTAACTCAAAACACTATATTATATGCATGATGCTCTGTTAAATGACAAAGGAATAAGACATTTTCAGATTCTTATCTCAATTTATACTTGTTTAAATGTCTGCCTCGTAAAATAGAGTAGCTGGTTTGTTTTCTTCATGTAAAAAATGTCCTACTGTTTTTATAAACTTTTTTTGGTGGTGAGATACTGTTTTCCGAAATTTCAGCATACCTCCTAAAATTTGAAGCTTGGTTTCAGACATTTTAGTAAGCAACTGTCACTCCTGATGACGCCATAAAACATATTGGCTCAAGCTGGAACCATGGTGTACACATCAAGGGGGGGGGGGGTATTGTTTTCGTCTCGGTACTAGGCTGTGACTAACGAACTACATCAAAAACACGAATTGAGTTTGTGTTTTGCCATTTTTCGGCATTAAGAAGGTGTCTGCGTCATTAAACACTGTTCATGAGAATCTATCAGGTTTGTCAGTTGTCGCGGCTCTGCCAGTGTTACTAGGTTTTACTAGAGCTTAAAAAAATGACTTGAGTTGAGTTTGTGTTTGTTATTTTTTGACATGAAGAAGGTGTAAGTGTCTTTAAACACTGTTCCCGAGTAGAGTTTATACAAATTATAATAAAACAGACTTGTAAAGCGCATTTCCCAAAGATACAATGCGCTGCTTAAGGAAGCTACAAAACGGTCAGTTTATGGGCAAGAAGAGAACAGATGCAAAGTTTTTAATTGACACTTGAAAGTCTGGAGTGATTTGATGTTGCGAATGTGATTTGGTAGAGCGTTCCAGCATCGGGGACCAGCAATTGAGAAAGGATTGCCTCTATAAACTCTCTTTTTTTTTCACCAATAATGTTACCTTTATGGCAGATATGCAGCAGTGATTCGGACTTTAATCGTGTTGCATGCTGATGGCATGTCACACCTGATGACATCATCAAACACTCATTTTTGTCTCATTCTGGTATCATGATGTGAACATTAAGGATTGAATATTGTTGCGGTCTTGGTACTAGACCAAGAAGTTCACCAAACCACGAGTTTACTTTGTGTATGGCCATGTTTCGGCATAAATATGGTTCCAGTGTCATAAAACACTGTTCCTGTGCAGAGTTTGCCTTTACTCTATCTCTCTTTCACATATATCAAGAATATTACCTTTATGGGGAAAAATACACTTGAATCTGACTTTATCAGTGTTGCATGCATGCTGCCAAACCCGCCACAAAACATACAAAAAAAGAACATATTATACAAGACCTCCACAAGTCTCTCCCTTGAAGCCTACGAGCAGCAAGTGTAATCTTAGCCGGTTATTCGGCCCCATTCCCTCCGGCTAGTCAGCACAAGCATCATCTCGCTTACCACTGTTTCGCCTCACAGTGGCCACAACGAGCGTGTAATGACTCCTAGAGTGTGTTTCAGTCGTTCATATAAGCCCTAAGTGTCCCCTTAACGGGACAGCTTGTGTTTAGCTATTGATGTTTATACTCTCAGATTTTTTTCCCCGTCTCTACTCTCTCTCTCTCTTCCTCATCCGTGTGTTTCCCTGCACCGTCCTTTCTTTCCTGTTTAGAATTCGGTTACAAGACTAACCAAAAAGAGAAGTCTTTTAGGTGTATCGGTTGTCACGGCTCTGACAGTGTTACTAGGTTTTAAGAGAGCTTACAATTACTGTTTTTTAATATCATTATAACTTAGCTACACCTTAATCAGGCCCGCTCTTGTTTCGACCAGTTTGAGGTGAAGGTCACGTTATTGCATAGAAGTATAATACCTAGTGACTCGGGTGCGGAACTTTGCAAATTTTAATTCAAACAGTTTTCCACAAAACACCTCATGTCAAAAGCATTTATTGCCTCACAGCTGAACTTTCAGTTGGTGCCTTTCCCTTTTTTCTTCTTCCTTTGTTACTGTGTTTTTGGTGGATTTGTACGGTTTATAAGACTTTTTTGATAGAAGTAAAATACATGGCGACTCAGGTTCATAGTGTGCATGCACCTTTTTGTCATGTAAGGCTTAGATTTAAATTTTCCTTGTTTTTACTGGTGTACTTTTCCCTTAATCTTTTCTGTGTCATTTTCTTTGTTTTTTTATTTTTATTCATTTTTTATTTATTATACTTTTTTACTGTAATGCACCCTCGAACAGGTCCCGGAGAGAGCGCAATATAAATTCAATAAATTATAATCATTATAATTAACACTATGAACCAACTCAGTTGCCAAAAGGAATTCAGTTTTGGCAACTTGGTATGCCCAATATTGTATTCTGTCTTGTGACGTGTTTGACTCCATGGCGCCGTTTTCTACATCGCAAAAGTTGCGTGAGTTTATGTCAGGTGGCAGGATTGAGGTATCTCCCAGTCCATCAAAATGTGTTCAACGTACCGTGAAGAAATACAATGTACCACACCCAACAAAACATTATGCGTGATGGTTGTGCTCAATGTCATTAGCTATTAAGACCAATGACAAAACAAAAAAGGGGTTAACAAAAGGACCTCATAGTAAATGAATTCTAAAGACTGGCAATCCACAGGTAAAAATGTGTGTGAAAAGTCTACGGGAAACTGTAAAAGTGCAGGGACAAAGGAAAGAACAAAAGAATGCCCGTAAAAGGATGCATTTCTGAGAATGTGTGAGCATTTATGTTTATGATGAGTGTTGCTGTTTGTTTTAATTCTCCATAAAATACGAGAAATGGGTCGCGTATTTAGACCTTTGTCAACATTGGTGTGAACAATGTAGCAACTCAACAAGCTAACAATGATATAGGATTCGAGGCATTGCATGGTGAGATATCAATATATATTTGGTTTGCGGTAACACCATGTGTGTATCTACTTGCAAGATATAGATAATGTTCTTTTGAGAACTTGTCTTGCTTTATATTCTACTACCGCGGAGTATAGATTGTCGGATTTTCTGAAGACTTCTCTGTTCTGAAAAGAACTGTCCTGCTTTTTAACTACTACCTGGGCGGAACTGTTCGACTATAGCTTGCTCTAGTCATCGTCAGGAGATAACAATTATTTTTTTTCTTCTTCAGTTTAACTATGATATACCCCAATCCTAATTGATATTCTAGTGAATCTAACACACACAAAAATCACGTATATCTAGTTGCATGTAGACTAACCCCTTCCACACGAGCACTTTGTAGCATGGTCGTAAAATTTGACAAAATAATGTTCCTCACGTGAAAGGACAACTGTAATTGTTTCTACTGTCTGAAACCTCTTGCAAAATATTTTCAAACATTGCTACATTTTACAACCATGCACAAATAAAGCAAGGGACCCCAGTTAAATTTATGTCGTGTGAATAGCACTTTTATAGTCAGAATTTTGCATTCAGTTACAAAGTCAAAAATTATGACAACAATCGGAAAGGCAGATATTGTTTCATCAACAGTGCACTGCTTGCCCTGAAAAAGATGGTTCAATAAGTAGCTGTTATAACACGTACGGTGAAAGTGAACAGTTACCAAGAACCTTAGGACGAATTTACTGAAGCTCGTATGTCATGGATTAATTTCATCATGAATGTGAAGTTGACAATGTTTCTTAGAAAGATAATCAGAAAATATGAATTTGCTTTATACATGTTTTAAAGACACTGGACACGTTTGGTAAGTGTCAAAGCCCAGCATTCTTACTTGGTGTATCCCGACATGCATAAATAAACAAACCTGTGAGAAGCAATGTTTTTTTTCTGTGTAAATTTTTAATATTTTATATTAAGTTCACTTCTGTAGATTGTTATTAATTGGGATCCATGGGAGATCAGTGATTTTTTTCTTACTGAATGGATTTCCCAGGATAAACAAGAAAAAAATAAAAAAATAAATAAAAGGTATGCCTTTAACATTATATAGGGGCCTATGCGTATCTCCAAATATAATAGTAGTGACACAGGAGGCATTTATACATGGCATACGTTGCTTAACATAAGTGATATACATACAAAGCCATGTGCATATTCCTTCCTTCATCGTATAGACATTACGGTGTGGCTTGAAAGAGTAGGTAGTTGATGAAGGGGACATCAGTGGGTCGCTGCGACGCTATAGACGGGCTGGGTAGGGTGGGATGAAACAGGAAGACAGTTTGGGGTAGACTCGGAGAGAGGACGTGATGATAGAATGTTAGTAAAAGGGTCCTATGTTTGTGAAACATGGAAAAGGAAGAACAAAAGTCATATTCACCGATGTGTGTTAGCACTGTATACTCAGTACTTTCCCGAGTTCTGTGAAAAAAAAGATCACAGGCGTATTACTCGGTGGGATTCGAACCCACGACCTTTGCAATTTAACAGGAGTCAGTTAAGCATCCTGGAAGTTTCCACGAAGGGAAAGAAAAAGTGAAAATGTAAAAAGATAAATAACATACCTTTATGGGAAGGTAACGTTTGGCAAGCACTCTTAAAATTAATAAAAAATTTGGTTGGAACTAGCCTAACAGCAGCTTTCGATATAAAGCGTTTTGAGAAACATTTCACTTTAAAGTAATGTGGTTATCAAAAACAAATGCCTGTAAGTTTTTATATCCCAAAATTTGAATCAAAGAAGCGTTACCGCGCTAACGTTTCTCAGGTTGTGTTTCCTAAGCGCGAGCACTTTTGAAATGAAATGTTCATAATAATACATTATGTTATGGATCTACATGTATATATTATGAGTAAAACAATCCAACGGTTCCCAAAACCACTTGCCTTAAACGAATACTAAACTAGTTCTGGAAAGACTTGTTTGGCATCAAGATCACGTGGCTCGTTTTCCCTGATAGAAAGAGAAGGGGTTGAAACCAACAATCTAGCGCGGATAAATTGCTACTTCGACCGGCAGGGGGAAAATTGCATACGTGTTGGTGCTATGAGCTATACGGTATACAGGGGACAGATGGACCCATTAATACAGAATGAAACTTGTCATATCAGTCGGGTGAGAGTAAGAGATTTGAACGCGGCGCAATTACCTAAGAGTGACTATAGGGTAAGCTCTGAAGCGTAAAAATCACACGCGGGCATGCAGCCATGATGTGAAGTAAAAACCCATTCCATAGATGTGGGGGGGGGGGGGATGAAGGCTCTCTCATTATACATGGTAAGATGGTACAGTACACACTAAGCTATACAGTGTGGAGACACACTTGTTGAACCGTTTAGAATGTTATGGGTCATCTTTGATTTTGTGTAATTGACTTGGGCCACTGTCGTGAATGCAGATTACATTTCAGGGCAATCACCCATCTAGTTGTTGTTTGTTTGATTATATTTATTTATGTGATAGCTTTGCAGCGCGGATAAGGAATATAATGTTGTTTTACCCTTACACGTGTACGGAGGTATACACATTCAAACCGGGAACCTATAACAAAATAGGACAAGAAGGTCCTCGGTTCGGGAAAGGCCCACGGTTGGAAAACGTGTACAAAACCAATGGGAGCTGTTGCAAAAAGTATAAACAAAAGAGGGATAATGAGGTCCACGGTTGCAGGCGTATAAGCTTGTGTGTGAACCGCTGTAAAACTCAGTACTATCCAAAGTTCTTTCAAATGCACAGGATTCGATGTCGGCCAAAGAATACAACACACTAAAACAGGGCAACAGATTTATGAAGAATATTGTACTTTCCAAAGCTGTTAGTTAATGTTTCATTTTTTTTAACGGTCGACGTGCATTAATGATTTTGATCTGTGGTTACATGAGAATCAAACCGTAGAACACAAAGTCCGTTTAATCTACAATTTCAACACGAGTAACTAAACACTATACCCACGTAAATTCCACTTGAATTGGATTTATTTATTTTTCTGTTTTGTTAATATTTTTTTTTGTATACCAATAACCTTCGTTCCTTCTGTGAGATTAAACTATAAACCAAGTCAGGGCCTGCATCTGGATTAGATATAAATCTCTTATATTAAAGGATAGAAGGTCATCGGGAACAAATCGACGGCTATTTTCAAGTTAACTTCATCTCTTGGTGAAATTGCGGGAGTGTTTTGGCAAATTCAAAGGTACTGGACACCTTTGGTTATTGTCAAAGACCAGTACTCTCAATTGGGTATCTAAACATAGGCATAAAAACACAAACCTGTGAACATTTTGGCTCAATTGGTACACGAAATGCAAGAAAATAATCAAAAAAGAAAATTAAAAAAAAACCTTGCTGCACAAAATATGTGTGTGCTTTTAGATGCAGGCTTCAGCTGAAGTCTTTTATTATTTGAGTGAGAAATTACTTCTTTCTCGAAAACTACGTTACTTCAGAGGGAGTCGTTTTTCACAATGTTTTATACTATCAAGAGCTCTCCATTGCTTGTTACTAAGTAAGTGTTCATGCTAACAATTATTTTGAGTAATTACAATTACATCCAGTGCCTTTAAATGTTGACCCAGTGGATGTGTTCTCATCCCATCCAGTCACGGATCATGTCCGGCAACAAATCTTTTTATTTTTTTTATTTTGAGACAGCAGGACATTTTCAAATTGGTTGACACCATGCATGGTTTGTTTCGGTTCGAGTGTGGCAAAGGGTAACCATTTTTGTTTTGTTCGATTGTAAATACCATCAAAATGAACACTTTTCAAATGCAGATTCGACTAAATTAAACTTATATCTGATATAAAGCAGAAAATGTAAACTGAAAAGAATAAATCGATGTTTGATTATGGTTCATGAAATACCATAACATAAACACTTTTCAATGACCAGTTGAATAAATTAATCTTAAAGGAACACGTTGCCTTGGATCAGACGAGTTGGTCTATAAAAAAGCGTTTGAAACCGTTTGTTATGAAATGTATATGGTTGGAAAGATGTTTTAAAAGTAGAATATAATGATCCACACAATTCACTCAAAATTGCACGGTTTTCATTTTACGTCGCGAATTAACACGGTCGGCCATTTATGGGAGTCAACTTTTTGACTCCCATAAATGGCCGACCGTGTTAGTCGACGAGGTAAAACGAAAACCACGCAATTTTGAGGCATATTTGTGTAGATCATTGTATTCTACTTTTACAACATCTTTCTAACAATATCAATTTTATAGCAAACGGTTACAAACGCTTTTCAAAGACCAACTCGACCGATCCAAGGCAACGTGTTCCTTTAACACAGAAAGGCTAAACTGTAAATATTAGATCAAAGCTTTTGTTGTGAACAGTTACAAATACCATCAAGTAAACGTTTTTCAAATTGTTGATAAATTAAATTTAAAACAGAAAAGCTAAACTGAAACTATAAGGCTTTATTGTGAGCAGGCTTAGTTCACAAAATAAACTCTTTTCAAATGACTACCGGGCAACCTCGGTAGTCTTATTGGTAAGACACTGCTCTAGAATTGCAAGGGTCGTGGGTTCAAATCCCAACCGAGTAAAATGCCTGTGAATTTTTTTTTTTCACAGGATTCGGGAAAGTACACAGGACTCGGGAAAGTACTGAGTATACAGTGCTAACACACATCGGTGTATGGGTAAACAACAAAATAATATTCTTTTCAAATGCAAATTTGAAAAAAAATTAAACTTAAAACAGAAAAGCCTGAAAACTGAAATTATAAAATCACTTTTCAAAAACGGTTTGATTAAACAATAGTTACTTAATCAACCTTATGCTTCAAAGTGCACACACCTCAACCCCCAATACCGAATACACACTCTGATAACCCCACCTCCCTTCACCATTAAGAGGTTACGACTTGAAATGAGGCCAGCCAGCGACTCACTATGTGTAGAATATAAATCCATACAGTTTAATTAATTACCCCACACACCAAACCACTTGTGCCGTTAGAGGATGAAACGGTATAGTGTTGTACCACGTTGTAATTGATGGTTTGATGGCTGGGCCGCAGCATACGGCTCGTATTAATCAATACTTTGAGCATCGTAGAGGGCCATCAACTTGACACAATTCCAAAAGTGGAGTGGAGTTGAAAAAAATAATTACTCATTAACTATGGATAACTTTTGTGAATAGTTTAGTAGCATAGAAATTGAATATGATATGACTAGTCTTATTCCTGCTACACCGTTGAAAATGTCTACAAGTGAGGACATTTTGAATAAAACACTTAAAGATACACAGACGGTCTTAAGTTCAGACTTAAGGTTCAACAGTCAGTGTACATCTTCTCTCACCTCAGTTAAAAGCACTAGACACTTTTGTTGGGAATTACACCAAATTATTGTTAGCATAAAAACTAACTCGGTAATGAGCAATTAAAAGCTGTTACAATGGTTAAAAAAAAAAAAAAAAAATGAGAAACGGCTCTCTCTGAAGTGACAGAGTTTTGAGAAAGAGGTATTTTCTCACCCAATACAACTTCTGGCCTGAAGTCTTTCTTTAGGCACCTAACAGCACGATGACCAGTGTGAGTCACAGGTTGTTATTTTATGCATGTTGAGATTCGCCCAGTGAGGATAGTGGTCGTTGACAATTACCAAACGTGTCCAGTGGCTTTAACAACATTCACATCCTATGTACAAAATTAAATATTATCCGTAAATTTTATTTTCATTTAAAAATATTTAATGAGAGAGGCCTTTCTGAAAAAGCTGTACCGATAGCTTTCAATTATTCAATATTAATTTATTCATTTTGCTAGAAGTACCAACGAAACTCACCGCCGTCTGTGTGAGACATACTCATCTCTCAATGTTTTTCATTTGAGCATGCGTACTTAGCTAACAGTCCTACGTCAATACAACCCTCTTCTGCATCCGTTCTGGTAATCGTTTTGCTCGACTTTCTTTCACTCCATCAGTTCATATCAGGAATATCAGTAGCAACATTTTCATCACTGTCACATTTCCCTTCAACCAACGGCATTATTTCCTGGAGCGTCGTAGCGAAAAAAAAAAATGCAAGAATTTGACACCGAGAATTATGGTGGAAAAGATGAGGATTTTAGGGAGTGATTTTGAGAATCAACAAAACAGTCCACATGATTAGACAACAATTGAGTGATTAAGGCCGCTGGGTTAAAAACAAAACAAAACATGGATACCACTGTATATAGCGGTGAGGTTAAAGCAGTGAACCCGCCCCTTTTTATTGAGAACTCTTTTGAAATCGAATAAGTACACATTTGCTCTTTCTTAAAAACTGGTTTATTCTTTAAAACGTAACAAACTCATGCATGGTGTTTTTTTAATGTGACAAGTTTCAATGACTTGTGTCAAAGCATAAAGCCTCAACTTAGTTCAGTTGAGTGGATAGTCAAGGACAGGTTTCTTACTTTTTAATACAAAACGGGACTAAATAAGATGTATACTAGTTAAATATCGGTGATTTCAAAGAATTTCATCCGCCATTGCTACATCCAAAAATTTAAGAATGTGATCTGAGCTTGAAGGTTTCTGGTAAAAAAAAGTGACGCGTTTGATTTTTGAGCGGTGAAGATTTACCCAAGTATCTTCGAATCAATGTTCTTCTTCCTTTTTTAGATCAGTTTTCACAGAGTGAAACAGCTTGCAGGGTTTTCATGACAAAATCTTTCAGTGTCATAGAGGTATTCCTTTAAACAAATCCTATTTCATTTAAAGCAGTTTTCCCAGAGTAACAAAGTGTGCAGAATTTTCCTCATAATTACAAAGTTTGTCAGTGTCATCGTCTGTACACAGAACTATTCCTTTAGACTATTCCTTTAAACTATTCCTGTTCTCTTTTAGAGCAGTTCTCAAAGAAAGGTAAAATGTGCTTAGTTTTTAATAACAGATGCCAAAATATTTCAGTGTAATTGTCCATACATAGAACCATTCCTTGAAACTATTCCTTTAAACTATTCCCGTTCCATTTTAAAGCAGTTTTCCCAGAGTTTTCAACAGTTGACAAAGTGTTGCTGTGTCATTGTCCGTCCACAGAACCGTCCCTTTAAGATGTTGAACACTTGATGGTCACGTACAATCCTGTCACTTGTGGCATAAAGAGCGGCTCACCACAGAAGAATTACAAATTAGGTCTAAAGCAAAGCAAATTTCTCAAGCGATTTGGTTCGTTAATTTCGTTACAATAAAACAAAAAGATGGTTACGGGCTAATCGATTTATGTCACTGTTGTTTATAACCTCAAAGGGGAAACCCGTCATAACTAGAACTTTGGGGACGCGGGAAAATGTATGTAGATTTGTTGCGTGTGGTTGCCGATGTTGTCCGTACGGTCCCTTCTCGTTGCTTGTTCGGCCCCCGAGTCTTTTGTCGGCTGTCGGTAGACTGTCGGCAACAAGGTGGAGACAGATCTGCACCCATCCCTGCATTTTTATTGTGATAAATGCAGTCCCGAGGGAGCTGGCTTTAGAAAGAAGTAGATCTGGATCAAAGCATGAAGGATCCCCACATTATCATGTATTGGTGGTTTGTGGACGTGTTGTGTGAGACGGAACCCAATAAGATTGGTACACGGTTTGTGTGGAAAAGGGAATTCTTCAATATTTGGGCATGACCTTTTGTTTCCAAAAATGTAGTACTAAAGATGTAACCTATTTGTTTGAACTCGCATCTTATTTCTGTTCCAAAGTCCCGGTTTCGTGTTTGTGTCAATATCCTCCACAAAGAAATTCATTCTGTGATTTATCAAGTAAGCAGACAATTTTTAGGCGCTTTCGCCATGGATTTACACTGTTATACGTCACCGCGGGTCAGCATTTACCCTTGCTCACGGTAGACATGAAATATAAACTCTGCTAAGGGACGTTCCGTAAGCACCCAACGGCTGCTCACATGTTTTATGAAATTGGTGCCCAAGATTTATGTGTTCTAGTTTTAACAAACAGGTGTCTCACATACTTGAACCCTTCAATACGTAGCTCCCTGATGAAACAAGTGGTTCATATGATTTCATTAATTTGTTGCTATCTACCGAGATAGAGTTAAGGATGTGTCTGGATGCCACTCCAATCAATTCTAGCAAGTAGATATGACATCGTCAGCCAGCGGGATAAATTGTGTACAGAGCAAGAAGTGAATTTTACTCATCTCGAGTGATGACGACTAAGGGATAAGATAAACAGAATCTAAAGAGGCAACATATACAAATATGGCTTAGTTAATGCCCATGCAATTTAGCTCATTTTCCTGGCTTTCTGGCCCACTTAAAACGTCGGAAACGAGCAAAAAGCCTATAAAATGTGGCTGAGTGACACCAGTGGGTTGCACAGCCGGAGGTAGCATTATTTAAATCAAGACAGCCAACTTCGATTATCGTAACCTTGATTTTGAAGAAGGGTTGAATATGAGAGGTCATCGAAATCCCGTCAACATGACAGTCAACTGAAAAACAAAACTTCAAATCTCTGCCTTCAAAATTGACCTAAATTGGGGATTTCAGAAGATGGGGCAGACGTATTTCTAGGTCATTGTGAAATGAATGTTAAAGATTGTTGTACAAAAATCACCCGAAAAGCATGGCAATTTTTACTTTGCGTGTATGACATAACAAGGGCACTGCAACAGTAGGTTACATGAAAGGATGGTGATACTTTTTGTTCCCTGAATGTTTTTTTCTTCTTCATATTTTCATCTTCTGTAAATCATTTGTTTGACGACCACTTAACTAACTTAATGTATGTTAAATTTACATCGGGGATTAAGATTCTTTTTTGTTTTACCCTTACACCGATGTTAGCACTGGATTATACTCAGTCCCAGCTTTAGTATGTCTGTGGTTTTTTTGTTCACAGAACTCACAGGAAAGTACTGAGTATACAGTGCTAACACACATCAATGTTAGGGTAAAACCATTTTTTCTTCTTCAAATTTTGATTACATTGACAAAAACCTTTAATCATTTGAAACAACATGTGTTTTTGATTTAACTCAAATTAGTGTGCATAACAGGTAAACTAGAGAGTATCTTTTAATTACAGTTTGCGTCATCCATAAAATGCACGCTTGACCCCTGCAGGAAGTTAAGTCGCCCTCTGTAAAGGTCATGCTGAATTTTAAAAAAGCCTTTGTTCACTGACCGTGCGCGATTGACATAAGAAAACAGACGGCTCTCCTTCAATCAGCCAATCTGCTCTAGCATTGAACTTGTATCGAGCGTCTTGTATACATTAAAGGCACTTGACACTATTAGTAATTACCCAAAACAATTGTTAGCATAAAAGCTGACTTGGTAACAAGCAGCGGAGAGTGTTAATATTACAAAACACTGTGAGAAACGGCTCCCTCTGAAGTAACGTAGTTTTTGAGAAAGAGGTAACTTCTCACTCAATTAATAAAAGACTTCAGCTAAAGCCTTGTATTATGTATCCGAAAGCACACTTTATGCAACAAGGGTGTGTTTTCACCTTTCATTATTCTCTTTCAAATTCGATGACCAAATTGAGTCCAAATTTTCACAGGTTTGCTATTGATGCATATGTTGGGATACACCAATTGAGAATACTGGTCATTGACAATATTACTAAAGGTATCCGTAGTGCCTTTAAAGCGGCCTGTTGAATCCTGTAGAGTCATCAGACCTGCCTGACTTGAGAGATGAATAAGACTCGAGCAGATCGAATCAAATCCAATCATGCAATGCTTTGATGTAAGCACTCTTCACCACCCGCGTCTCAGGAGACTGACCGTGGCAATAGAGATAAGATTGGGGGGCCTTTGGTGACTCTCATACGGCAAAGGTTTTGTGAATGCCTTAGCCACTCTCTACGGTCTTTCTATCTCGGCAGGAGGCTACTCTTTGGTTGAGGACAATGGCCACTTAGACGGAGTAGCGATGTGGAGTCACCTGGGTACCAGTATGACAAACTGTTACTATCACTAACTACAATTAGTATACAATCAAACTCGTAGTAGGCATGCATAACGTTTCTAATCATTTTAGCTGATTGTTTAGATGTATGAAACACATGTGTACCATTATCTAAACTGGTTTCTTTAGATCCACACAAAAGAAGCATTCAGTCTAAACCTTCAATGGTTTACAATCATTGAATTTGCTTATTTTTGTATATATGAATATATATAAACCATTTGTATACCATCCAGTCCGACTTTGTCAGTTAAAGGGACACACCGGCCGAATTGGGCTATTTGGGCTTCAAAATAGACTAAGAAATGAATTCAAATGTCTTCCAGGAATGAAGAAGAACAGTCCATAAAAAAAATCATCAAATTTGGCCGTTTTTGAGCATTTTAAAACAAAAACGAAGGTCGCGTGATTGTTCTAACCAAAAAGTGGTACAAACAATCACGTGACCTTCCGGGCTAGTTTTACCTCCAGTGGTCTAAAAGTAACTTACCAAACCAAATTTAAATCTTTTTTTTTACAAAATTATTAACGAGTAATTGACGAAAAAGATCATGTATTCAAATTATCGCTACAAAATGTTAATAATGGTGAAAAATCTAACGTAAGATTCGCATTCAAAGAGTCCGTGTAACGGAAGCTTGTTATATGGCCCCACGGCGTGGAGCAATCGGAACGCACATGCCGTGTCTCGTGTGGGGCTGGAGGTGTAATCCCGGGCGCTATGAACTCCCAGCTTGCGGGTCTCGCCGTGAGCTTGGGAGGGGTCGGGAGCCAGACATCAGAGTACATGTTTGTCATCGTTGGTTTGTTAGTCGGTACACCTCGTGTCGAATCCATTATTTCGGTTTTGTCCGGCTATCGTCTCCGGTTATGGGAGACGATAGTCGGACGAAACCGAAATAGTTCTAGGAGTAGCACGTCGGGAGCATGTACGCCACGATCGCATTTCAAACTGCATCATGGCTATGCAGTAGTAGGCCTAGTTGGTGCCAAGAATGCTTTATTAACTTGTCACTGTCCCATCATATTCTGGGTTAGTTTTTTGTGTTTTCTTCGTGACGATCTTTGGATGTACGTCGAGGCACGACTACCTCCATTGTCGAAGGATTTGCCAGATCCGTATATGCTGGTTGTTTATAATTTATGGATAGACTGGATCCTTTGCTGCGTCGCAGTAAAACGCTGCTATAAACAAAGCACCAGTCTACTTACAACATTGTGCGACGATGTCACGAAGATTTGACAGTTGCAACGGCTGGAAACACGTACACGCTGGCCTTTTACCGCTTTTGGGTTTTTTAATAATTTTTCGCTAATTACGTGACATTTTGATGATTTTGTTTACAGCAACCATCTATAAAAACATTATTTATGATTCTACAGCCCTAAAATGAGTAAACGGTGAGCCGGTGTGTCCCTTTAAGAAAAATAAACAGCTTAAAGCAACCGGTATTTGAAGAAATCTCTTTCAAATACATGAAATGTTGGAAAAGGATACTTAAAATGTTCTATATGGCTGACCAATCAGCAGTGACCCTTAATGGCTGACCAATCAGCAGCGATCCTAACTGGCCAATTAGCAGTGATTTAACCACAACCCTGTTTCCCATTAGACGAAACGTTGCTTATGAGTCGCTAATGACATCCCAATGATACGCATCTATAAAAGGTGCATCAGGTGCCGCGGGACATGAAACTATCATAGGAGATTCAAAATTTTCTATATGGCTGACCAATCAGCAGTGATCCTAACTGACCAATCAGCAGTGATTCAACCACAACCCGATCTCCCATTAGACGAAACGTTGCTTATGATTCGCTAATGACATCCCAATGATACGCATCTATAGGTGCATCAGGTGCCGCAGGATATGAAACTATTTGGAGAGATGCTAATTCGTTTCGTCTTGTCTGCCATCTCAATGTCAGACTGCACCCAGGCGTAAGATGCATTATGTGACAAGATGTGATGCTGGAAAGAAGATACAAGTATGAGGAGATTGCAGTAATCGCGGAGGAGCATCTTATCCGTGAGGATGAAGGGAGATTTTTTTGGGTGCAAATCACAGCTTGTAGACATCTCATTATGGTCGTGTTTTTTTTGTTCGACGGACAAGTCAAGCTGAACGTGTATATTACAAAAGCTTTTAACTCGAGATGGATAATATTTTGTTAAATATAATATTTACAGACATAAACATGGTGGATATGTATTATTAAAGGCACTGGAAACCTTTGGTCATCGCAGCTGCAAGAGAATAATAAAAGAAGAAAAATCCCTTGTTGCACAAATTGGTGTGTTTTCAGATGCATATCAAAAGGTTTCAGGCCTGAAGTATTTTAGTATTTGAGTGAGAAATCACCTCTTTCTATCAACAGCTAGCCATTGTTTGTAAATACCAAGTAAGATTTTATGCTTACAATTATTTGGTGTAGTTACCATTAAGGTAAATTTGCCTTTAAAAGACACATTCAAAAGGAAACCGGCAAATTATGCACACAAATAAAACACTCTTCTAATATAATAAGCAACTCCAAGCCATTTTAAATCCATCTTCGAAGCATTACAAAAATAATTCCCAAACCAGAAACGGGAGTTCGAGGAAGGAAAATTCTAGCAAAATAGAGAAAACCAGCAGACGTTGTTTCACTGAATCATGCTCCATACCATTACACTGGATATCAAAATACGTGATTCATTCAACAGATTATGAGATGATAACTACAATAAAAGACTATACCCGATCGTTATAATCCCCCTCCCAGGGAAAACAATCCCATAAAAACCAAGATGACTGACTTTAATCAAAAGGAAGTAACAACAAAAAACATATGGCAGCAACTCGAGCACGATGTATTAGCAAAACAAGAACCAAGGTTGACAATGTGTATTTAATCAAGAGAGTGTAGTGATGAATAGAGGGTTATATGTCTCTCATAGTACTACAATGTATGATGCTATACTGTGGGACAATGGGCGGGAAATGGAAGAACAACAACTCGAATTGAAGACTACGATTTGAACCATCTGCACTCGGGGCTAGAGTACGCGAATTAATGGACTTGGCTCATGGTCAATGTCTTTTCATAGACTCGTTAAAATGACTTCAATGTTTTTCTTCGACCGAGCATTTCCCCATATCAAAAACCTTGAAACCTTCTAGTCATGACGAACAGGGTTACTTTTCGAAACTTCGATACCACGCCGGCTCTTCTCAGAGCCAACAATTCCCTACAAGAGTTGTTAACATGGTTGTACCGAGTTTAATATTTATTTATAGTATCATCTTGAAGTTTCCATTTAAAAGAAATTGAAGTTGAGAAGGGCAAAGATCTTGTTGGTCCTTTATACTTTATCACATTTTGCTCTCATATTTAGTTTTAAAAACGGAGGATTGGTAGATGGTTATATACAGTTTTTTCCCCGAAATGTACTCCCGAACGCAATTTTGTTCTGTAAGTATAAAATTGCCATTCTAAAAAAATTCCTGGATTTGTTTTTAAGGATTCTCTTTCTTGAATCAGTTCTAGAAAAAGGTCCCTATTGAAAAGCACTATACAACAGTGGCAATTCTAATGTGCAACAGAAATTGAGATCCGGTGTTGCATCTTAAGACTTTTCGGCATTCATCCATGTATAGGATTGCCATCCTCAAAAATTGTCCTGAGACATATTTAAGGATTCCCTTTTTTGAATTAGAAAAAAAAAAATTACCCATTGAAAAACTAAGACAGTGGCAGTTTCGATGTACAGACGAAGAAATTCCCCTAACCCTTTCCTCCACAATTTCACAACTCTCCTCCTCCCCTCCTCCTCCCGACCGACTTTCCAATAATAATAATGTCTACCTCATGAAATTCATGAGACTGAAGTTTTAGTACCTAACAATCGTGACTTCTTTTCCTAGGCCTAGCCTTGGAGTTATCCTTGCCGTTAATTTGTTCATATCTCCGGGTGATACCTGCCTACTGGACCGGGCATAGTTTTAGCAAGCGAATTATGAAGCTGTAATCAACGTATCGGTTACTGCTAATACCGGGCAAAATACTCGGGCAATCCTTGCTATTGGAAAGCATGCGATTCGAATTCACACGTGTGATGAGGCCCATTTAGTGTTACTGACCCCTGGTTTGTTTAGCATTTTCCCTATACTCGAATGGTTATATTTTGTTTTGGTTTTACCCGTATACACCGATGTGTGGTTGCACGGTATACTCCGTACTCTCCCTACCGAACTCTGTGGAAAACAAAAATAACAGGCATATTACTCAGAGGTTCGAACTTTGCAATTCTAAAGCAGTGTCTTACCAACTAGACCGCTGAGATTGCCCGGTAGCTAGAGGCAGTTCGAATCCTATATTTGGAATGGTTATGTTTTGGTCAATAAGAACTCGTACAACAATAGTCTGGTCTCAGTTATAAATCAGGAACTGACGCTTAATTGTCATTGGGCATACAGGATACGTGACATGGATGTCTACATCATTTTCTGCCCAATCTCGAAGCCGGACATTTGGACCCTGTTTTTATTTTAGTAATAACTTTGGTTCAGGCTTGCAAATCCTTCCAGGCAACTTCAAGATATTGATCGAATTACCTCACTTTATAAGGCTCAACAAGGATCAGTCACAGTGAGTCACATGATAAGTTGTTTACAGAATGAAGATGAAGTAAATGACCCGTAACATTATTGTTGGAAATCAAACGAACACATCAAAATAAACCCGTTATGAATAGTAAGGTGAATTTAATGCGGTAGCACCATGTGTGAATCTACTTTGAGTAGAGTTGGTTCTTAAAAGAACCGGTGATTCACAGAACCAACACTATTTAAAAGAGATTTACACACGGTGCTGCCATAACTCACCTATTTATACTCAATGTAAAATTTCAAATCCTACTTATAAGAATGGTTTGTTATCTTATACTTTGAATTCGGAACTGGGAAATCGTGTCAACGTTGCCTTGCAACCAACGCAGTATCCTGATTGTCACATTTTAATATCCTTATTCAACATTCATCGTCGTGATATTAATGACAATCTACTCTGATATCAACATGGTCATGTCTATATAGTCACACCTGTTTGCTCTATGCTTTATATCAATGAATCAACATCACTACGGCACGAATAGTAGATTAAGATCCCCTCAAACCGGAACTGCGAGCTACTCAACAGTGTGTTGATTAACTCGCCATTTTAAAAATAGGGTTTTAATTACCATGATACCTGTATGACAGCGAGATAAATTAATGTCTAATTAAAACGTCAGAAATTGTTATTGTGAGCTTTATCAATATGATGCTGAAGTCGGACTTTAAGGGTTTTGATACCTTTCGAAGATTATTTTTTTTATCGATGGCATAAATCCCTACTCACTGTGAATGAAGATGTATGTATTATTATTCACCTGTAGAAGTTTCAGCTTCATTAGTCGTCAAGTTGTTGAGAGAAAAAAAAAGGTGAAATCACAGAGCTATTTGGTATCAGGAGAGATGCGTAAATACGCGTTGTACAGTACATGCTACGTGGAATTGTTTTAAACATTTCTCAAAAACTATAAAGCACCTCAGCAGGTATTTTACTTTAAGGGAAGCTTTCTATCATCATTATCTATAAAGTCTGTGGAGTTTCTTGTTTTGTGTCGAACACAAAAAGTACCTAAAAAGCCCTTAAGATAAATAATGAAATGAGTATTGTATTGAACTGTGCAGAAGTAAAAAACAAAGGAAGGATTTTGTTCATTTGCTGCTTATTGGCGTTGGTCCAGTCCTGTTTGCACAGCGAGCGTCGTATAAACGTATAATTGTAGCAATTTTTTTCATGCGATTATATTTTTAGTTTTTCTAATAGAGCAAAAAAAAAAAAAATTATAGTGAACTTAATAACAGTATTTATCATAAAGATATTTATCATATCTTTTTACCTTAAAGAAAGACCACTGTCTTGGCAAATTTTCATCGAAGATATCCCACATCAAAAAAATTATAATGAAAACAGAAAGGTATGGTCTCGCAACCTTGTCACCTTATCTTCCCACCACTGGGAATCGTAAAATCATTCGCGAAAGTAATCGTAGTTGGCTCCACTCCCGCCAAAATGGCTAGCGTAGCAGTCCCCAATGACCGCACCAATTAAGTCCGCCATTTTGCATCTTTGAGTCACGCATCTGTTGGTTAATACGCAAGCGCGTATATAGGGCCATCAACAACTGTGGCGCGTGTTGCTGTGATGTGATGTCCATACGAGTTAGATATGATTGCGTTGATGATATGGAGGAAAAATACAGGAATTGCTTCTTGTAAGAGATTGATTGTGTCATTTGGTGATGTTCTACTTTATTTGCGTTGGTTGTTAAGACCATTGGTGTAGTCTGATGGTGTCTGGTACCCAACCTTGTCGACCGTGCGTTAAACTAAGAACACTGCAATAATAGATAACTTGGAAAATAGTGATGATGTTCGGCTTCATTTGCGTTGGTTGTTAGGCCGTGTCCGAATTGGCGACTTCGGCTACAGCTACGGCTAGATCAGCACGCCTGTCAGTGTTGAAGAATAGCAGACGCGCGCGCCCTAGCCGTAGCTGTAGCCGAAGTCGCCAATTCGGACACGGCCTTAGTATGGGCTGATAGTGTCTGGTACCCAACCTTGTCGACCTTGTCCAGCCGTGTTAAATTATATTGAAGTACTGTAGATATGTTAAAAAAATTCACATATTTTGCAGTAATTTTGCACTGACGTCTCATTTTTACCAGTCTTATGGTTTCTGGTATCCCAACCTTGTCGACCGTGTGTTCAGTTAAGGACAATGCCCTTTTCAAATGAATGATAACAAATAAAATAATGTAGAATACAAAATACTCATCTTGTCAGTCATTTTGTAGTGTTTGGTTATATAAAGACCCCACCAATGTCATGGATACTTTATACGAAGTCATGAAGTTACGGCTGCATGACGTCACATTTGAACTTCTCCATTTTGAAAATGCAAGTGGCATCATCCCTGGGACCTTGCGTCCGTTCACCGTGTAAAGAATGTATACCCGCCACCATGCATGGCCAGAGCTATAGCACGAGAGTTGTTAAAGAGTGGAGACGCCGAGGCCCGTCCCCAATCCAACCCCCGGAAGGTTTTACCCGTCACTTGAAGAAGAAAAAAACCCGTCAATATGTAAATTGCAATAGATTCCTGGCAATTTGGTTAATTGGTCCCATTAATGGTGCCACCTGAGCTCACCGACTCGGCTAGGGGGGGGGGGGGGGGGGGGTCCTGCCTTCCATCACACCTCCACATGAGCTGTTTAGGGCCCGGTTGCAGCGGGGGCTAATTTTTCGCTGGATTGATCACAGTAGTCCAATACTGACGCGACTATTAATTTTTTATAAATAGTGTCTTCTTATTTTAGAGTCAACTGGAATTTGATAGCTGTGCTTTTTTTTTTTTTTTCAAAAGGTGTGAAAGAATCTAGTGCCCCCCCCCTACGAGTTTTTAAATGTTACCTCAACACTCCTGGATCTAATGACATCAATTGTACGCGATATTTCGATATTTAGAGTTGTCATTAATAATAGCTGGATTTGAGTGCCCACCTGTTAGGCTTATTATAGTGAAGATGCATGACTAAATAGTTAACCTTCATGTACAAGCACCAATCGATTATCTAGCTAGTCGATACCATCCCTCCGATCCCAAAGGTAGCCGCTTTAAAGGCACTGTACACCTTTGGTAATTGTCAAAGACCAGTGTTCTCACTTGGGGTAGCCATTCATATGCATAAAAATAACAAACCTGTGAAAGTTTGGCCTCAATAAATTGGTCATCGAGTTTGCAAGAGAATAATGAAAGAAAAAACACCCTTGTTGCATAACTTTGTGTGCTTTCAGATGCATACTAAAAGGCTTCAGCTGAAGTTTGTTTTATTATTTGAGTGAGATATTACCTCTTTCTAAAAAACTATGTACTTCAGAGGGAGCTGTTTCTCACAATGTTTTATATACTATAAGCAGCTCTTTAGCTCCCCGATGCTCATTACTAAGTAAGTGTTTATGCTGTAACAATATTATTTTGAGTAATTACCGATAGTGTCCAGTTTCTTTAAAGGGGGTTAATGGATCTGTTCCAAAGAGAGAAGTGGAAGAAGAAGTAGAAGAAGAAAAAAAAATCCACACCTGAGTGCAAAGCTAGCAATCATTGAAACCCATCCTCTAGAAATGAGTCGATCCACCTGAATCATTTCAATGAACCAGCGGGCAAAATCGTGCATATTCGGGGTATAGAGTAACCGATCGTGGTGGGCCCCGAGCAATCGGTGCGTGTTGCGTCGATACCATGTTTGTTGGGGGCTCTCATGTCCCCGATGCAAAACTTACCCTCAATACACTCCCTCAATAAAAGCAATTACTTATTTAATATTTGGGGGTGCGCGATTTATGGTGAGGGTATTACGATAGCCGTAGGGTTTGTATAATACGAAGAAGACCCAAGGGATCTGTATTGTTGTGATATGAAAGCCAGACTCAGGCATGTCGGGGGAGTCACAATGGATAGACGTGACTCAGTCTCTGCCATCTCTACTTCACCTTCCCCCCCCCCTCTCTCTCTCTCTCTCTGATCCCCCCCACCCCCCCCCCCCGTACATCTTAGATGAGACATGCTCTCTCGCAATCTCCGTAAAATCACAATCTTCTTATACGGGGCTTGTAGTTAATAACTAATATCCAAAATCATAGAGGGGGAATGGGTGAGAAGCCATGCGTACGCCGAGTCCAAGGCCCAACCTGCCAGACGCATCGCGGCTTTCAAAGATTGTCATTTTTATATTTATGATGAGTTTCTCAAAAAAAAAAAAAAAATCGTCTTCACTTTTCTCTTTCATCATGCGAGTGCAATGGAGCGTTGAGACAATCTCTCCAACCCGTCCTCTCCGACTTGGCCTTTTCAATTTCTAACCCCCCATACTATATAACCCAAGCTCTTAGAAGATGCTGCTATAATATGAAGGCAGGCAGCCGTGCCATTTAATACCGGAACATTTTTTCCCGGCTACATTATGGCGGGAAGCCATGCAGAAAGAACATGATTAAAATTTCACGAGACGGGGATCTAGTGCTCAGCAGGTAGTACAGCCAGTTGTTGTGCCATCAACAGAGCCTGTTGAATGGCAACGCAATTGGCACAGAATATGGACACCTTTTTGTCTCTCTCCTTTCCGAATTGACGCTGTGTTTCCTCATTAGATCAGAATGGCATGCAGCTGTGGTGCTGTGGTTCAAGTCACTTTGGTGGTCACGCCATACTAACGATGGCTCGGAGACCAGACTCACGATTCACGCCGTAAAGGTACCGGGTAGATAGCTTTCGTCATACGTTCAGTTAACTGCGAACTTGTACTTGCTACTTCAAACTTCGGCACGTGCAGAAAATAAATAAATATGTAGTTTAGGACAGATTGTTTTTAGGCTTGAAATTTAGAACTAATGGAGAATCTTTGAAGTGTACGTTTTGTATGAGGTTTGGCTTTGCAAAGAGCCGGTGTGGTCTCGACGTTTCGATCAGTATTTTCTGCTTGTCTTCATGAGAAAAAATGCTACTGATTTGTATAATACATGATCTAATTGCTCGCAGTTCTCACTTCAAACTTATTGCTAACCCAAGGCGGTTCTTCAATCAAAGTTTTATTTAAATCTTATATGTTTGTGTTTTTATGTCTACTCATAAAAATATTTATAGGTGCAGTATTTTCAGCTTAATCTGCACTAAACGCACCCACGATGAAGCTTTCGCAAAAATTTCAATTCAGTTTAAGAATTAAAGTTCAAACAATTGTAAAAATCATGCCGGTCAGAGGATATATCGATTCATTCGTTCTTTCTAAATTTCAATCAAACCTTCTAAGAAATTATGCAAAGAATATTTCGTTGTGTTGTAGGTTCTTTCCGTCATTCTATTGTTGTTCTTCGTATAGAATGACATTTCAGTCGGTACAATGCATGACATTGATTCTTTCTCATGCAACATGTCACCTTATAAAATTGACTTGTCTCTTCGGCAAGCTAGACGATGCATTACTATAGACGCAAAGACACCCACGCTATAGTCTCCTAATACAGTATCACAATCCACAGTTACCTTCCACCCAGAACGTCCGAACAAAAAAATCAAAAAAATCCAACAATACTTAATTCAGCATACCGCACCTCCGTTTCAAGTCTTTAATTCCCAACTCACAAAATAATTGACATGTTGATAACATTGTGGTGTGCCGTCCGGAGCGCGGTCTTTCAAATGCTCCGCGTGACGTCAGAAGAAGGACTGTTTTTTTTGTGAGAGCGATTCCGCGCCATTTTCTTTTACTCCCACTCTCCCGCATTCAACAAAAGCATCAAGTCTATTACGCGGTAATATTCGACCTTGGCGGAGACTTAACTGTCAAGAATGCAAACAAAGACAGGGGTAGAAGGATAGATACTGCATTAAGGAAAGAGAGAGGGTTTCTTGCCATGACAAGGAAAGAGCTTTGGCGATTGTGAAAGGTTAATTGCAAGCAACGGACAAAAGAGCTCTTGCTTTTAACCGCCTTCAAAATGAAGATGAAAGAAAAAGAACTTTTGTGCCTCACACACAGGCGGACCACTCATCCATGAAAATCATCTTCACCAAGTAAAAAATGATGAAATTGATGATTTTGTTGTAGCAAAATGAGATTAGGAATTTTCTCTTTGCAAGTGCTGCAAGTAGTCCTTAACATTCTCGTGTGTAAGTACAGTCATTGGAAGTTTGTTTTATTTCGAAGAGATTGCGATGGACTCTGACTCGCAAGAAAGCACTTTAGCCAAATAAAAGGGAACAAAAGGAAAGAATTCCAAAAAGCAAGACAACAAATAATTTAATTAAAGCTAGAAATAGAAATAAGAACTTATCCTAAGGACTTCTCTTAGACTAAAGTCATACTCAATTCATACATAAATGCGTCATGCACTCTTTCAGTTTATCGAAACAGTATCGTGTCCTTTTCATCTTTTTTATATTTTCATATATATTTTTTTTGTCTTCATCTTTCTTGACAGGCTCAGTCAGAGTTCTAACCATAGATGACACTGATAACATATGATTGTCATATAGATACGTCACCTTAAAGAGAAAAAAGGCCCCAAAGTCAATCTCACAAATCTCATTATAGGTTCCAGAGGGAACGACTGTAATCGTAAGATGGAAGAAAGTAACTAACATTGCAGCATTAAACTAAAATATAAAGAAAGAAAAAAAAAACAGCCGCAAGGCAACAGTTTGACCATTCCTTTTTGAGGGGACATTTTTAATTAAATCTCATGGTTGTGACAGTGAAGTAAAAGCGCATTTTAGCATCTAAAAAATGTGACTTATTTTTGACATGTTCCGTTTCTTTACATCCTTTGTCTCTTAAAGGTTATGGACACTATTGGTAATAACTCAAAATAATTGTTAGCGTAAAGACTTACTTGGTAACAAGCAATCGAGAGCAGTTGATAGTAATAAATTGTGAGAAACGGCTCTCTCTGAAGTTCCCTGGCTTTTGAGAAAAAGGTAGTTTCTCATTCAAAAACACTTCCGGCATAAATCCTGTTTTAGGCATCTGAAATTTGTGCAGAAAAAGGTTACCAGCCAAAATTACATAAGTCTACATTGCTGTGACTAGTCCCGCACTATAGCAAGGAAATTTGTCAATCATTTTGTTCTGCCTATAACAGCTTAATGAAATTTGGCATTGGTCGGGATTAAAGAGCGTAGCAATATTATAGGTGATTCTTGTTTATCTACTGAATGGTCATTATCTTAAAACGATATTGTCAATTAATCTTGAGCTCCCAATGAATATCCTAAGGGAGGCTCATGTTGATTAAAACAATAGCTTGATAAGTAAGGTTTGCGGTCACACCGTGTACAAATCTCTTCTGTGAGTGGTGGCTCTCAGAAGAGCCGGTATGTTTTGCTCGACGTTTCGGTCAGTGCTCTGGCCGTCTTCTAATACTCTCCTCAAATCAAGTACAAGATTCTATCAGGGTCACTGTCCTCTCCTCTTTCTTCCGGTTGACTTATCTTATCCTCCTTCATGCCCTGAATGACCACGCCCACTTCATGACACATCCATGTCACACTAGTTACATTTCACAATATTGTTCCAGTAACACAATACTGATGATAAAACAGTGCCCTATTTAATCTAGTCAACTTGGCATTTACGTTTAATCATCAAAGTTTATCTCGAGTGCGTGTTGGCCGTGAGGTCCTTAATGACACTGGCCACCATTTAAGATAATTTCTCACTTGTGGTTATTGAGTTGATCATAAACCTTACACCAAGATTCATCAAAACCGATCCAAAATCTGCACGACTCGGCATCATTTCAGCACCTCGTAGCAACACATGCTCAGTTTGGATTTCCCTCCAATTTCATCTCGACTCGTGCGAGACTGGCCGTCCGGTTGGCTCCATTAAACCGCGGCTGTCCACAAGTACACCTCCCCTCAGTTGTTATTAGAGAGAGGAGGAGGGAATTAGAAGGGGCGGATCAAGGTTTAAGAAGAAGGGGTTCATGGAAAAAATGAATACTGAAATGTAAGGAGTGAGAACTTAAAGAGTCATTAAAGGCTCTGGACACCTTTGGAAATTGTCAAAGGCCAGTATGTTCACTTGATTCTCAACGTATGAATAAAGTAACAAATCTGTGAAAAATTTGTCATCGAAGTTGCAAGAGAATAATGAAATAAAAAACACCCTTGTTGCACCAATTTGTGGGCTTTAAGATGCCTAATACAAGGCTCAAGGCATGAAGGATTTTATTATTTGAGTGAGAAATTACCCCTTTCTCAAAAACTATACGTTACTTCTGAGAGAACTATTTCACACAATGTTGTATACTATCAACAGCTCTCCTTTGCTCGTTACCAAGTAAGTTTTTATGCCAACAATTATTTTGAGTAATTACCAATAGTGTCCAGTTTCAAATTGTCTTGAGAAGTTGATGTTAGCTTTTGAGGCCCTATCAAGATTGAAAAGATGATTGGATGTCATTTTCTTCACACCATCTTAGTTGTCAAAGTGCTTACAGTATTTCCCCCAGCAAATTTTTAAAGGCTGTTTGTACTGTCTCTGATTTATTAAATTGATTTTAGAGCTAAGTAAATTATCTTGATTTTAACTAATATGATGGAGCCAAGAGCAACGGATTGCTAATTATCTTAGTTGGTCCCAAACAGAATATACACTACCGTTTGTTATAGTGACGACCTCTTGGAACTCAAAAAAGAAGTTTATATTTTTACCCTTCGAAGCAATCCATAAACAATGTGAAAGGGTTCAAGGGAAGGTATACGTTTGGTTATTATTTGGTTATGGATTCCACTGTTGGCTTTTTATCAACAATTTGCCCCTTTGTTAACGTCTATTTTGGTTAAGTCTCATTATAGTTTTAAGTGCTGGGTGATTGTTTTTTGTTTGGATTGTTTGTAATACTTACTCATTAGCTATTGTGTGTTTTAAATGTTTAACCTTTAGCTCTTTTTAAAGTTTTTGTTTTTATAATGTACATGATCTAGTGCAATGGGAGACTTTCTGGGACGATAGAGGGCAGCAGACTTACCGGGTAAATCCATTGTTCTCAGAATTATGCGCATGTTCAGAACTACGTAAACAATGGAAATTTACCCGGTATGTCTGCTGCCACCTAGCGTTGGAAAGTCTCCTATTCAACCGTATCGGTTGTCATACTGTTCATTTTTTTGTAATGTTTTTATGAAATAAACCAAAAAATATAAATATAAAAAATAATCATAATAATATATCACTCTTAAAATTAGTGCCAATTAAAATATTTGGTTTGAAGCCCATCAGCAGCTTTCCATAGAAAGCATTTTGTAAAATATTTGACTTTGACGTAATGTGGTTATGTAAAAGGTTATCAGTTTTTAGTGCCCAGAAATTTGAACCTCAGATTAGGGTTTTTTGTTCCTGCGTGGACTTACGATTCGTTCCGGATTTTCGAGAAAAAAAAATCTCAAAAACGAGGCCACCTTTTGAAAAGAAATTGTCACAATGCAAGTTTTATTGTGAACATCTACATTTATATTGGGTTAAAGGCAGTGGACACTATTGGTAATTGTCAAAGACTATTCTTCACAGTTGGTGTATCTCAACATATGCATAAAATAACAAACCTGTGAAAATTTGAGCTCAATCGATCATCTAACTTGGGAGATAATAATGAAAGAAAAAACACCCTTGTCAGACGAAGTTGTGCGCGTTTAGATGGTTGATTTCGAGACCTCAAGTTCTAAATCTGAGGTCTCGAAATCAAATTCGTGGAAAATTACTTCTTTCTCGAAATCTTGGTCACTTCAGAGGGAGCCGTTTCTCACAATGTTGCATACCATCAACCTCTCCCCATTACTCGTTGCCAAGAAAGGTTTTATGCTAACAATTATTTTGAGTAACTACCAATAGTGTCCACTGCCTTTCAAACAATCAAACAGTTAACATAAACGAAGGGGACACTTTGCCTCAAATGACAAAGCTTTGACATTCCGCGTCGTCATGATTTTATAAGAGAGCTTGCGTTTGTGTTCTGAATATTCTCGGTTATGTCACAAGCCCTAATATTGAAATAATTATTGTTACCATTTGAACCAGCTCAACGTTGATGATACCGTAGTCATGCGTTCTGTGAACAAAGTTTCTCAGCTGCCCAGCCTTGGATGTCAAGTGAAGATAAAGGGAGTAAATTACATTTATTATTTATTTTTCGTTTCCAAGACGTCTGTGACTTGAAGGTGTTTCATTTAAAAATAAATTGAAGAAGATTGTCTCGGTCTTTATTTGTTAATCGTGGCTTAATATACAATTTTAGCAAAAGTAATGAATTAATTGGCATTTAATGAGGAAAATATGAAGACAATGAGTTGGTACTGCCTATAGGCTTTGATTACCGTGGGGCAGTCTTGGCTCCTATACACACCTTACTAATTGATTGACTTCATTAATATTCATTAATTAGACGCTTTAATTGGACTGTTATGATTTGTAATGGGGGAGGTTGTTGGATTGCATCTTGTGTGATGTCTGCTGGTTGTTAAATTGAGCGCATCTCTTGTACTTATACTCCCATCTAGACATTGAGACTCGTAGTCAACCACTGTCTGTCTTAGCCAGTCATCTCCAGTTAGGCAAAAAGAAAATTATGTTATGCGTACTGCCTTTTTGAAAAAAAGTAATGGAGGATTTTTTCTTTCCATTTTTTTTCTTTCTAAATGGCCACAAGACACGTTTTTAACTGGCTGTGCTTGTTTGTGAACTCGCTAAAATGTATCATTTTTTTAATTAATTTGTTAAATCATTGTTCTTAACTTTCTCGACACTGATTTGGCTCAGCCTGTGTAAATAAAGAAAAATAATGAGTAAATAAAAATACTTCCTTTTTTGTTTATCAAAAAAAAAAAGAGAGAGAAAAAAAAAAAGGAGGCTGCCTATAAAACGGAAGCGGTCGGTGACGCTAAACATATTTTATTTTGTATTGGCCTTAGTTCACCAACAGCAATCCCCTAATCACGTAAATGATATTTATGTCAATATACATAGCGGCATCAGACAGTCATTCCGTCCACTCGTGTGTGTTTAAGTTTTACCATTACTGTCATTGCATATGATCATCTGCAAACATACAACAGGTATCACAGATGGGGTACCTTGTCAATTAAACAACAATAAAATATGAAATTAGATAAGCATATCCAGCGAGTTGGAAAATGAAATGAGTCAAGCTTATAATATTCATCGCATATATTGACTTGTTGTATTACGATCCTACTGTGTCAATATTTAACTTTTAAGATTTCTTTGTCAGCGGGATAGAGCAATCGCCGATCTGACTCTAAGCGCAATTCATTTGTCAAGATTATTTCAAATCAAAACAAAAACATTGTACAACAAAGAACATACTTTCGTTTGTATAAACTAAACGAAGTTTTCCAAATCCTTGTTGGAAGCTTCTTTTTAAAAAATGAATTAGAATGGGTGCCTACATATTTTTAAGATTCCTTTATAAGTGGTTGAGAAATCACCAGTAAACGATGCATTTGCTTATAGGTTAAAAATCAAAACAAACATTGTGAACAAAGAACACATTATTTAAGTTTTCTATAAACAAAGGTTTTCCAAATCTTAGTTGGAAACTTACAACGCATAGACTGTCTTAATTTCTTAAGATTTCTTTGTTAGTGGTAGCGAAATCGTCGATCTTACAGTAAGCAATTCATTTGACAAGATTTAACATCAAAACAGAAATATTTTACAACAAAGAAAGTACTTTCGTTTCTATAAACTAAACAAATGTTTTCCAAAAAGGTGTTGGAAATTTACAGTGACATTTAATGCGAAATTGTGAATATTTAGGGTTTCTTTGTTATAGTGTTAATGAGAAATCGCCGATTTACCCAGCGAGCGATTTATTTGCCAAGATTAAAAAACGGAACAGAAATTAATATTGTACAACAAAGATCATATTGTTGTTTTTGATGTAATACCAATTCTCCACAAATTCTCTCATTTGCGAGTCATTTGCCAATATTTTAGAATCAAAACATTGTACAACAAAGCCCATATTTTTGTTCCTATAAACTAAAAAAAGAATTCACAAACCAGTAATTGAAATTGTGCAGATTAATTTCACAAAAACCATGCAGCGAGAAACACTCCATATTTAGTCGTGGCGGGGCTGTTGTTATTAAACAAACATCAGTATTTTAGGTATTCAACCATTGTCTCGTTCAGAAATATTGACAGATTTACACTGGGTGAGTTTTAAAGCTATATAGCTACACCAATAGGGCACATAACTCAAACTAGACCCAAAGACCTAGTTTGATCGACCACTAGACCCATCATTTCCCAGAAGAAAGAGAAAACCTCGGGGCTAGTTTCCACTCGTTGAGGCTAGAAACCCCGAGATGCCTGGACTTATGGCAACGAACTCACGATGGGGACAACTATAGACAAACAAAACAATCTTTAATCTTTGACTTTAATTGATGAAAGGCACTGGACACCTTTGGTATTTGTCAAAGTATTCTCACTTTGTGTCCCAACATATGCATACAATAAAAAATCTGTGAACATTTGGACTCAATTGGTTAATGAAGTTGCAAGAGAATAATGAAATAAAAACTTGTTGTGCTTTAAGATGCATAATAAAAGATTTCAGGTCTGTGTGTGAAGTTTTCTATTATTCGAGTGAGAAATTACCTATTTAAAAAAACTACATTACTTCAGAGAGAGCCGTTTCTCACAATGTTTTATACTATCAACAGCTCTTCTTTGCTCGTTGCCAAGTATAAGTTTTTCTTAAACTAACTTTGTCAACGAAATTCTAAAGATGACTTTGTGCTTCAACGCTGAGGTCGTATCCAATGGGTCACTCTGAATTATAAACACATTGTTTTTATTTAAATTACTAAACGTCTTCGTTTAAACAGTTTTGCATTATACATAAACGTCCATACAAAGAAAGCTGGCCGCTGTTAAGAGCTCCGAATTCAAGCTCTGCTGTTTCTGTTCAGCAGAGTGTGGGTTCGAATCCCGGTCGCGACACTTGTGTCCCTGAGCAAGACACTTAACTATTATTGCTTCTCTCCACCCAGGGGTAAATGGGTACCTGTGAAGGCAGAGATGGTTCTTGCGATTGATTTAGCCGAGTAGCGCATTTGTTGCAGGAGGCTGTATACTCCCCAGGGAGCTGAGATGGTTTAAGGAGTGAATTAAGGCCCAGTGACCAGGTGTAATATCTTGAAGCGCTCTGAGACACCCGTAGGGAGTGAAAAAACGCTATATAAAAACTCAATATTATTATTATTATTAACATTACAGAATTTGTTTTTGCTATAACAAAACAGTTGCTGGCAGTGTAGACACTTTATGTAATCCACCATATACATAAACTGACAAACCTCTAGAAGTTTGAGATCGACCGGACAGCTGGGTCACGGGAGAATAGTAAAAAAAACGATTACAAATTTTGCATTGTATCGATGCCAAAATAAAAATGAATAAAACGCTCACTGAGCGATAAACTCCAAACGCGATGTTAAATTATTTATTTCTCATCAAATATGACATTTCAGCCAACAAAATTTCATGGGATGTTTTCAACTATCATGGTCATTAGACCGTGTAAGTTTTATGTAAATCTGTGATCTTCACGATTTTTGTTTCTTACCAATTGTATGATTAAACATAATTATAGAGAAACAATTTGAACTTTTGTAATTTATAACGATGACGGAAAAAAAAACAGTGTGCTATAATGCCTGAGGTAGTTGTTACACAATTTTTGCATTATACAAAAGGAATATAATAAAGAAAGCTGTCTGCTGTTCAGCCATTCTGCCATAATTGTTATGCAAGTCGTACTATCCTACATACGGCACACTTCCTTTTCATGTAACTGTAAACAGCAAAAGTTCAAATTGTTTCTCAAATATAATAAATACACACAGCTTCCCTAAAAAAAGCACAATTTGAGTATTATAAAAAATGTCCATAATAAAGAAAGCTGCATGCTGTCCAGTCATTCTGTCAGAACTCTTAAGTAAGTCGTACTACACTACAATGCAGCACACTTTCTTTTCATGTAATTGTAAATTACAAAAGTTCAATTTGTTTCTGTATCTGTTTAAGTACATAGTAATCCCTGGGTGGGAAGGGAATCTCACGTTTTGTTGCAGCACTCTGCAGTTACTCTTTATCAGCAGATCACGCGTGAATTTCCGAGAGCAGAATGAAAGAGTCTACCTTAGCAGTCATGATAACTATTATGCTTTTACCCTTTGCAGTAAGTTTTGTTGGCTTTTATAGGATTATTTGTTATTTGAGCGCCTTGTTTTTGCATAAGACACGTTTTGGTTATATATTGCATGAATCAATAAAGAGTTTATGTTTATCCATCACAAGCAGTCGAAAACAATAAATAAAGTAAAACAAACTTGGTCACATAATGGCGGCAAAATGAGATCTTTAACCAATGACGTCACGATTGCAAACTCGCTGTTGATTCTGGCCGTGCACTGGTGACGGGGAAAGTGGGGCATCAAGGGACTATTGACTTGTAAACCTAAAATGCCCGGGGCAATATAACAAAACCTGACTATTGCCCGCAATAATTGCCAACTCTGTTTCTGAACGTGGAATGTGGCTGGTTTAATACGATCATAGGAATTAAGGTCTTGATTGTCCTGAAAGTTTCTCAGGGGAGGTTCGTGGGTGGAAGGAGACTTGAGAAAGACTTATCGGAGACTGGAAAATAAGCCTGGGGAGGTGGAAGGGGAGTTGTGGATAAAATAGATGACGCAAACTAGAGGTCGGTGTAAGGTGTATGTGTTGTATTGGACCGTAGAGTGAAGGTGTTTTAGGTGGTTGTATATTCTAGGCTTGGCTGGGAGAAGTTATACCACACCAAAGACATTTATTCATATTTCACATTAAATAGCACTGAAAGTTCCAACAACTTCGAAAATATTGGATTTGTTGTACGTTTTTGTTATTATATATTTATAAGTATGGTAGATGGCCTTAGCTGTTGATCAAAACCGGACCTTCTTCAGAGGCATAAAACAAGTACAAACAAATACATATCCATTTATAGCAAAGAGGGGAAAGTAGTCTAAGGAAGGATCCAGAAAAAAGGGCGGGAAAAATGTATTTTAAAATATATAATTTGTTCCACCCATGGCAGCCCATATCTGAGCACAGGTTTTGTTGTAATGGGATTTTCAAAGTGAACAAGTCTCGATTGAACTCAGAGCGTTCCAGGGGAGCTTTCTTCCTTATGTAGTTCAAACCACTGAACACGGTTCATCCACATACTCCACAATGAATCTACAATCAATTCACAATAACGTTCTGACATCAGTCTAAGAAGCTGACTCAGCTAAACATTAAGCATAGAAATTGCATTTTAGTCCAAAATAAAAACCAGGTAATCCTTACAGCATTTACCTCCATTTTCCATTGAATTACAGAAATACAAAATTACCTTCACGGTTGACAAAACTCTTTTCTTAAATCCTATAAACAGACTTTCCTGAATTTGAAAACAGATTCCCTTTGATCCTGAATCCAAACCATATCTATACCTTTAAGTACTCAATTTCAATTATTATCCCTGTGCCATGTCTTCAACCAACACCGAGCCAGAGAGGATACAGTTGTGTGGTAATCAATGCTGGACTTCGTAATAGGGCGTATTGTCTCAATACAGCCCTTGATTTCCCTATACAATTAGCGCAAATTACCAGCCGGAGGGCTGTTAAAGTCCCGAACTGGAGCAGGATCAATTTCTTCATAAATTGTCTGATTACACTTGGGAAATGTTCCCCGGAAACGTGGCTGAATATTGGCGAGGAGAAAACATCGAGGCGAGCCGTGATGATGGGTCTTATGGTTATTATTCTTGAGATGGTTTGGTGACTGAGGGTGTGTTTTGTTGAACGTCTTGCATGCCTCTGATACAACACAGTCATGGCTTATAAAGGGAACAGACTATTGTCAGTGTGGTTGATGCTATGAGGAAAGTCTGGTGCCCATGTTGGTACGCTTCGAGTTGTATGATCGAATTCACTTTGATTTTTCCTTATAATGAAATTAGCCACATGTTGTATTTGCTTTCTTTTGGGGCATGGTTATGCGAGGTATTGAGTACTGATGATGATAGAATAGCTACCAAACATTGCAAAAATTCATGTCTATAACGTGTTTTATAGACAATACTAAAAAAATTCAGTGTTAGTCTGATAGTGGGTTAGCACTTAAAGACTAAACAATTACATCATAAACTACATGAGCTTTCTTAGCAACAGCTCTTTCTAGTGAATTACTTCTTTCTTCTGATGAAGTAGTTGGTAATAATAATAATAATAATAATAATAATATTTGCAGTTTTGTTGTATAATTAGTTATACTTTAAGTAGCTACCACTAACTTATTGTAATGGTTTGCAACGGCACTGGCAGTACACTGACACCAATGGCTTTTGAGGCATTGCATGGCGAGGTCAATATATATTTGGTTTGCGGTAACACCATGGCCCAATTTCATAGAGCTGCTAAGCACAAAAATGTGCTTAGCATGAAATTTCTTCCTTAGGATTACCAACCAAATTTCCACTTATTGCATATTGCTTGTTACTGGGTATTCAGCTGTTGTTTGCTTATCCTGAAAATCACGTGGAAATTTGCTTGGTAATCTTGTTTTTATCAAGGAAGAAATTTCATGCAAGCAGTTTGTTGTGCTTAGCAGTTGTATGAAACTGGTGTGCGTCTACTTGCCAGGTAGATTCTGTTCTATAAGAGAACCGTTTACATGCTTTATATTCTACTACCGCGGAGTAGATTTCGGGAATTCGGGAGAAATATGTTTAGCATTTACATTGATTAGAATGTAGACGTTTTCAAGCTGAGATATCTCCCGTGTGATGGTTTTTACATGAAGTAAGGCATTTTTTCTTTTTTTCTTTTTAAACGAATTCTAAAACTCTTTAAAGGAACGTTACAGAATTGGTAAGAAACAAAAAACCGTGAAGATCACACAGATTTACATAAAACGTACACGGTCTAATGATGATGATAGTAGAAAACATCCCATGAAATTTTGTTGGCTGAAATGTCATGTTTGATGCGAAATAAATAATTTAACATCGCGTTTGGAGTTTATCGCTCAGTGAGCGTTTTATTCATTTTTATTTTGGCATCGATGCAATGCAAAATTTGTAATCGTTTTTTTTTTACTACTCTCCCGTGACCCAGCTGTCCGGTCGATCTCAAACTTCTAGAGGTTTGTCAGTTTATGTATATGGTGGATTCCATAAAGTGCTTACACTGTCAGCAACTGTTTGGTTAGCAAAAACCAATTCTGTAACCACTTCTCCTCTGTATTGGATTTGTTCGGATGTTGTTTCCTTTCCCCATTCCTTTTAAAGCCATTGGACCCTTTCGGTAAACAGTATTGTCCAAGGCCCACACTTCGTGTATCACAACTTCTATATCAAATAACAAACCTGTGAAAATTTTGGCTTAATTCGGTCATCGGAGTCGGGAGAAAATAACGGGAAAACCCACCCTTGTATCCGCGCATTTTGCCGTGTCATGACAATGTGTTTAAAATAAATCCGTAGTTCTCTTTTGTTTTAATGTTTTCTCAAAAAGTAAAGTATTTCATGGAATAATATTTCAAGAGAAGTATTTCACCACTACCTTCTGTAAACCCTGTAAGTTGTTTGTAAATCTGTGAACTTTTTTTTTCTGTACCGAAAGGGTCCAATGGCTTTAACCGAGTCAAAAGATTACTAAACAAAGACTAACCTACAGTGGCTGTATCTTCATCAAGAAGCCAACACACTAAACCCTACTCTATGAATAACAAACTACACCAAAAGATAACTTCGAAAGCAGGGTATCTCATAATACACAGGAAGTTACACTGTGTTTAACAGATGTCTTAATCTCCCAAGCCTTTTATACCATCGATCGTAACATGCGTATAAACCAATCGAAGAAAGAAGCACGCGCGTGGCGATCACAACAATAGCCATTGTTGGTATCTACGCGGCACGCGACCTATCATCAATGTCGGAGGATAAGCTCCCGCATGCTTCTAACAAAAAAAAAACCCAACAACATCAGAAGTCAACCAGATATTGAATGAGTAAAAAAAGAAAATCAATTTTGTTTCATCAGAGGGTTGTTCGTGATGAGTTATTACAATATTGAGTAAAGAAAGCTACGAGAGATTAGAGTATGTATGAGGCAGATGTTTTATCTGTTTATTGTTGTGTGTCAGGATTACATGTTGTAATCTACGGAGTTTTACAAGACTAATTAAAGCCAGTGGACACTATTGGTAAACGTCAAAGACCAGTCTTTTCACTTGCTGTATCTCAACATATGCATAAAACAACAAACCTGTGAAGATTTGAGCTCGATTGGTCGTCGGAGTTGCGAAATAACTATGAAAGAAAAAACACCCTCGTCACATGAAGTCGTGTGCTTTTAGATGTTTGATTTCGAGACCTCAAATTCTAAACTTGAGGTCTCGAAATCAAATTCGTGGAAAATTACTTCTTTCTCGAAAACTACGTTACTTCAGAGGGAGCCGTTTCTCACAATGTTTTATACTATCAACCTCTCCCCATTACTCGTAACCAAGTAAGGTTTTATGCTAATAATTATTTTGAGTAATTACTAATAGTGTCCACTGCCTTTAAGATCAGAGGTTTGTAAATTGCACAAATTGACGGCCATAAGTTTGCCACCCATGGCAGAGTCTTTCTCATTGTAGCCTTCGAGAAAAATGCTGCTATAAGTGTCGACACGTCAGGCCATTAACTATTAGTTTTCCATGGGTACTTTTGGTTGTTAAGCATTTTGCACAATTGTTTTCTTCTCAGGTTTGTTACTAAAAATTGCGGGGAAAATAGTTGATGACCTGACGTTTCGACCCTAGCAGTCTTTCTCATTTAGCCTTCGAAACGTCAGGCCTTTAACACATTTTGTTTGCATTTATACCATAGATCATTTTGGTTGGTAAGCAGTTTTTCAGCAGCTAGTTTTATTGTCGCAGGTTGATGTATTGCCAGAAAAGAATGAAAGAAAAAACACCCTTGTTGCACAACTTTGTGTGCATTTGATTGAGAAATGACCTCTTTCTCAAATACTATACCTCCACAATGTTTTATACTATCAAGAGCTCCACATTGCTCTTGCAAGTCAGTTTTTATGATAACAATTATCTTGAGTAATTACCAATAGTATCCAGTGTCTTCAACACATAAACAAACATTTTTAAATTTACAACAAGTCAACCCATACAGCGTCACTGGATGGGTTATCACCAACGTTTATTCCCCTACACTTATTTTCTGTTCAACAACACATCGTACTTCATTAATAAAACATGTAACATTACAAATCCTCATGTACCAATTAGTAAAAGATAAATCGATCCGAGGATTGCTCGATTCGATGAACATTCATTAATCGATTCTTATGTATTGATTGATGTCTCACACATTACGTCACTATGATTCAAGTGGTGGTCGGTTAAAACCATAAGACCATCTGTTGTGCTTGATTAACCGTCTTTGAAATACAGAAATTTGGTGTATTGGAAGCAAATGGGGTGAGAATGAAATGGAATCTTATTTAGACTAAAACAGTGTTTAGAATTGCAGCACATTTCTAAGCGTAAGTTTTGTACCCACCTGTTATCGCGATCATATATACGCTTAAAGGCACTGGACACTATTGGTAATTACTCAAAATAATTGTTAGCATAAGAAGTTACTTGGTAACGAGCAAAACATTGGTACAACATTGTCAGAAACGGCTCCCTCTGAAGTAACGTAGTTTTTGAGAAAGAAGCAATTTCTCACTTAAATGTTTGAATTGAATGCGAGACCTCAGCTGAGGTTCCGAATTCACGCATCTGAAAGCACACAACTTGTGCGACAAGGGTGTTTTTCTTCCATTATTCTCTAACTTGCAACTTCGACAACCTATTGAGTTCAAATTTTAACAGGTTTGATGTTTTATGCATGTGTTGAGATATACACAAAGTGAGAAGACTGGTCTTTGACAATTACCAAAAGTGTTCAGTGTCTTTAAACATAATTCAGATTCTTGTAGATGTCAAGGTTGGGTTCTACTTTCCCCTGTCTAAATATGTCCGTCGGCTCCTTTACTATATCAGCCAAGCAGAGTTTCGTGAAGGGCTTACTTCAACATTTCATAGGACAATAATATTATCTAGAATATACCCTTCTCTTAATCTCTTCACTAATATCATTTTAAAAATGACTATTTGTGACCCACTCTGTGAAAATGAGTCGGATGTCGCCCAAAGCATTTTTGAGTAATGGACAGTTGAATGTGGAAAACATTTTAAAAAAATTTAAAAACTTTTTAACATTTATATTTGCATGGTTAACCTTTAGAACACTTATTTGTATGCAATAAAGCTATGAAAACAACAATTTTATGACCATGCTGCAGTCTAATTTGTATCCTTTTGTGCGAAATGTTAGTTTAAAACATCACTTTACTTGTATTTCGTTTTTAACAAAAAATGATATACTGGCTAATTTCAAATGGGAGTAACTCAGCAACGCAATACACCCCATAGCTTAGACATATACCAAATAACTGCTGCTGTAGTGTTCTTTCCAGCAATGCATATTCAAATAAATAAAAATTGTTAACATCTGACTCAATTTCACAGAGCGGGTCACATTTTTGCTTCAACCCTCGGTATGACAAGTGTGTGTTTTTTTCAGCCTCGGTTTACAGCTTTGTGTTTTCCTTTCAGCCTCGGTATGACAACTGTGTGTTTTATTCAGCCCCGGTTTACAGCTTTGTGTTTTACTCAGCCTCTGTTTGACAGCTTTGTGTTTTCCTTTGAGCCTCGGTTTGGCAACTTCCTTCAGCCTCGGTATGACAACTGTATATTTTCTGCAGCCTCAACGGCAACTTTGAGTTTTCCTTTAGCCTGGTTATGATAGTTGCGTGTTTTGCTTTCAGCCTCAGTTTGACAATTCCTTGTTCAGCCTCGGTTTGAAATATTTGTGTCGAATTGAGAGAAAAGTCTATACATGGTAAAGGTTGAGAAAGTGTTCAAGTGTTTTGAGGACATTTTTTAAGTGTAAGGCACTATTTGTTAGGTGTAAAGTCTACTCCTTTGGTAAATGTTAAGCCTTATAGTTTCTTTGATGTATTCAAGACAGTGCACTCCTGGCAGGACCTGGCTTATCATATCGATGTTTTCTTCTACATGGTGACCCGGGCACTTTCTTAGTTCACTCTTTTGTGAATAGTTGTGTGATGTAATAAGTGACGTCATGTATTCAGCAGTTTTCAACGAAGATGCAAACTTAATGATACAAAAACAACGGAAGTTATGTACACAAAGTCTTGTTGTCATTTGATTTGTCTGATATTTATAGAAATGGTCTATATTGCTGGTTTTTTTTTATTTGGCTTGAATTCCTTGGTGTCTAATTTTGGTGCCCAATTTCCTGAAATCGGTTTTGTATAAACTTTAATCAGGAAATTGTTCTTTTCTTTACGAAAAGTATGTAGTCTTTTGTAAACACCAATAAACGTTCCCTCTTCACTATTGTATACTTGTATTCCAATCGTTTCCACTACAATTACAAAGGCCTACATCCGTTTCTATAACCAAGTTAAATGCGGTCGCAAATTTATTTCATCTAAAAATAATTTGATTTTTTATGAAACTACAAAAAAAAAAATACGCGGGTAGGATTCTTATATTTTGTCCGGACGACATTGTGGTGTATTTTTGGCGCAATTTGTGCCACCTTCGTAATTATACCACAAAAACTTGATGGCGGGAAGGGCCTTTGTTGTGCTTATTAAATTGAAAACTACTTGCTATAAAGCAATGGGTATCTGACTACGTATATAGCTCGAATACAAGTGCCAGACCTGTGGAGAGTATGAGGTCTGATATTTAATCTATTCTTATCCTCTTATTAACGTGTCTTAAATCTCTCCTTAAAGGCACTTGACACTATTGGTAATTACTCAACATAATTGTTTAGCAAAACTGACTTGGTAACGAGCAAAGGAGAGCTGTTGATATAGTATAAACATTGTGAGAAACGGCTCCTTCTGAATTAACATCGTTTTTTTTTTTGAGAAAGAGGTAATTTCTTACTCAAATAACAAAAAGACTTCAGCTAAAGCCGTTTATCGGGCGTCTGAAAGCACAGGAAGTTGTGCATCCAGGGTGTTTTTCTTTCTTTCAATGTTCTCTTGCAAAATCGATGACCAATTGAGCCAATTAAAAAAAATGTATTTTATTAAGAGTAATAAAAGGCAAGAAAACAACATCGTTGATTTACTTAATGTGGTTTCAGATGTCTGATAAAAGGTTTCTGCTGAAGTATTTTATTAATTGAGTGAGGAATCTACTGCTTTCTCGAAAACTACGTTACTTCAGAGGGAGCCGTTTCTCATGCACGTTTTATAATATCAACAGATCTCCATTGCTCGTTACCAAGTTAGTTTTTATGTTAACAATTATTTTTGGGTAATTACCAATAGTGTCCACTGCCTTTAAGACAGAAGCAAGAGCTGCTTCTCCTTCTTCCATCTCCTCTCACATCTCTCTCATCAAGCTCAGGCCGAGCGTTAATCCTCCCAAAGATAACGTAATTACAAAAATTAACGGCCAAGAAGTAATCTGCTTACGGTAGTATTATAGGAGTTGGTATGATAAGAATGATCACTCATGCCTCAAATGAAAGAAACACAAATGAATCACCGAGCAATAAATCAAAACTCCACGCCGCATTTATCAATGACCAACAAACCTTACCACTGCCGGTAAGATTCGTGGAGATATTATTTCATACTCCAGCCAATTTTTCTAGATAGAAAAACCACGCTTGATTTTTCCTTTTTTAAGGGATGTCAAAATATAGGGGCAAACTATTTTCCCAAATTTTGGCAAGCTTTCTTCAAAGGGGGATAGCGAGATCTGTTTTACAATAGTTGCAAGATTTTATCAAAAGGGGAAATTTTATGTTGTTTTTAAAGTCACAGTAACTGTTGATATTATTTCATACTCAGCCAGTTTTTTGTATAGAAAAACCACGCTTGGTTTTTCTTTTTTAAGGGATGTCAAAACATTGCGAGTAACCGGTTTTTTCCAATTTTTTTTGAGGTCTCGAAGTCAAGCATCTGAATGCACACAACTTCGTGTGACAAGGGTGTTTTTTTCTTTCATTATTATCTCGCAAGTTCGATGACCGATTGAGCTCAAATTTTCACAGGTTTGTTATTGTATGCATATGTTGAGATACACCAAGTGTGAAGGCTAGTCTTTGACAATTACCAATAGTGTCCACTGCCTTGGTCTAGTGGTTAAACTGCATGACCTGCAGTCACAGCAGTTGTGGTTCGAATCCCCCGGGCTAACCGCTAATTTCACAATGACAACTATTGTCGTCCAGTTACAGAATCACTTGTCTTGATTTGTGGGATTCATAATCATAGACTTTAAACCAATGTTTGTATGAGAGAGATTGGCTGTTGCCAGCTCCATGTTTTATATCCTCTTGCGGGAGTTTCCCTTGACGGGAAAATCCTTTAAAAAAAGTCTTTAAAGTACTTTTTTCAGGTATCGATGTAAGACACCATGGTAAACTTGTCAAAGTGGCATCACAGTATACGAAGCTAACCGCCGATTTCACAATGACATGAATAAGTGTATTGTCGTATTGTTACCCAATCACAATGTCTTGATTTTGTAATTCATAATCATAGATGTTAAACCAATGTTTGTATGAGAGAGATTGCCTGTTGCCAGCTTAGTGTTTATATCCCCGAGTTTTGTTTGTCGGGAAGTAAAAAAACAAAAACAAAAATTTAAAACACAATATTTGTTTTCTGATATCGACGTTAGACACCATTGTAAACTTGTCATAGTGACATCGCAGTACGAAGCCTTTGTTCTTTAGCGCGCCCATCATCGGCTATTGTTATAGGATTGCTTTCTATTGTTATCGGAAGCGTGAGCGGAATGCATCATTCTCAATCACCCGGGGAAAAAGGAGAAAAATCATCAAAGTCCATGTCATTTAAATCTCATCGCGGCAAACTTTATTGAATTATGGGTCAAATATAAATAACATGCGAATTACACCCCCTGCTACGCTTAGACGCGAGATGGAAGAATGAAACAGACAATCAAGAGGGAGAAATCACAAAAGTCTTGAAGTGGTTGACTCCGAGCACGTACGTCTCACCCTATTATTGGTATCTTAATGTGAACTCAAGGAGTTTCAGGAGGCAGTGTTTTGGTTTTTGTGGAGAGAGATTTTACATCAAAATGTGAGTGAGTTTAAACAACCACAATAAAATCCCATGATGCGCAAAAAGGGACCTGACACAAATGGAATGTTTAAGCTTACCCTGTATATAAAAACAACAAAATTAAACTACTACTTAGTACAGATTTCAAGAGAATTGAATTATCTGTCATTGTTTTGTTTAAAGACACTGGACACCTTTGTTAATTGTCAAAGACCAGTATTTTCACTTGGTGTATCCCAGCATACGCATGACATTCCAAACCTGTGAAAATTTGGACTCGATTGGTCATCGAATTTGCAAGAGAATAATGAAAGAAAAACACCATTGTTGCATTACTTTGGACATGTTCTTTCAGATGCATGGAAGAGGCTTCAACTGAAGTCTTTTTATTATTTTAGTGAGAAATTACTTCTTTCTCAAAGACTACGTTACTTCAGAGTGAGCCGATTCTCACAATGTGCTATACTATCAACAGCTCTCCCGTTGCTAGTGTCCAGTGCCTTTAATTTCATTGAATATGTTTAGATATGTCTCTACTCAAATACAAATTTTTAACAAAAAACATTATGCTGTTTTTATTTCGTGATTATCATAAAACCAGTTGTGGTAAAAATAGAATTCTAAATAAATCATTGTCACAACTCCCCTTTAAAGATGAAACTTGATTAAAAAATCTTGTTGAATTCATAAAAATGTCAAACTAATTTAAAAGTGAGAAACTGATATGATTGCCGACCTTCTCGTTTGCACCTATAAGAAAAGTTCCTCAATCTCTAATGAAGAAAACCTCGAAAATGAAAAAAATGCAATCATTTGAGATAACTCAGGCAAAATGTAAAGATTCATTAAGGCGGAGAGAAAAGCACAACGAACAAAGGGTGACGTGAATGTGGAAAGAATAGGAGTTTTAGAGACACAAGAAGGTATGGAAATATTAAGTTTGCATGTTGATTGTCTGAGGCTCCGTGGACTTTTCTTGAAATGGCGGTGAGTCTTAGTAAAGCTTCAGATGTTCATATTTTCCTTCATTGATTATTTGTAGTTCACGGCACAATGAAGAGAGAGAGAAAAAATCAACGTCTCGCACTCTGTGCCCCTCTCTCTCTCTCTCTTTTCTTGAGACATCCACGGTCACAAAAATTGAAAGACAATTTCCTGGCACTGCATTCACCTTCAAAGGAACAAGGCAACTGTGAAGAATCCATTCAGGAACAGCTTTTTTGTTGTTCTCAAGAGGACATTATTCTCCGAGAAATATAAAACCCTCAAAGAGGAGTGGAGTCAATTTTGGTCCCAGCTCTCTCCGGAACACACCTTTTCTTCATCGTCGCTCATTGCCCGCCGTGCTTTTCCCTACCCACTGCCTAATTTTATAAATAAATTCGTTTCCGAGTGCATTAGGAGCTGCATTACAATAGCTCCCCAACGATCTTGCAATCTTGAAGATGCTTCAGTATACTTTATCTTTTCAATACATTTTTTTTTATTGACGCAAGAACATGCAATTTGGTAAAAGAAATCCTCAACCCTTTCGATTGAGCGCTGAAACGGCAGGCTTTTTTTTTTATAATGACATTAAGGAAGTCTCGGCCCCGCGTTGCGAAGAATAGAAATCACGCAGAGGGTTACGGTGAAAGATCCCCATGAGATCACGTTCTTTTCTTGTCCCCGACATTATTCAAACCTTTCAAGAAGAACTAACAGAATATAAAGAAAGGGGGAAAAAAAAAGATTGTCAATCCTTGCAATCTCTACTCTCCCAAAATGCATCCGGCCTGCCCCAACGATCCGCCACAAAATTGTTGTGTCGAGTCGGAGCATGAATGGAGAGTTTTTTAATTGAATTAGAGTTTGCCATTGCACAATACCGAAGCACGATGGCCACCTGTCACTGGATGCGATACCGCGTTACAAGTGCACTACTTGTCGATATAAACATTGCTAGGTGAAACAAGTTGCATTTCAAATATAGACCCTCTCTCCATCCTCTCGCCCGCCGGGGTGGGCCCCCCTTGCATTGATGCCCTGCCTCCCCCTGCAGTAGTACATCGACGAGGGGGTCCCGGACTATACAGCATCCACCCTCCAGCGGATCAATATGCTGCTAAATTAAAAACTGTGTATACCTTGGGTTTTGTACCTTAATCATTCGAAAGCTCATTACACTAGAGGAAACTATGAAGGGAAATAGTCCCTCCCCAGGAGTCGGGGTAAACTCTAACTCGTATCATCATCAAGATAAAGATGTTGTGACAAATGTCTTGAAGATTCATCTTAAGATTGTCCTATAGATGTCTACCACCTTACACTCTCCATCTGTGCCCATAGTGACGGTGTACAAAGTGAGTTGAAGTATCACTGTTTGTTTTAGGGCTGCAGGACGGGACACAGTACATACCAAGACAGAGCGTGGCAATTAAAGGGTGTGTGCGTAACCTTGGTAACAGTATAAGCTTTTGAGAAATTAGTAAAACATTTAAATTTGAAACATGTATGTTTGAAAACTGTTATGTTCTAAGTACGTTTCTAACATTTATTGTCTAACTCCATTGATCAAAACTGGAACTAACTTTGATTCACAACTGAACTCTTATAAAAAGTTAGAACAACTGAACAGCGTGTGCGCAAGTCTTAAAGTGGCAGGCGCGACTTAAAGTGACTACACTACAAAAAACAGTGGAATTAAAGGAGTTGCCCATTTTTTTCCTCTCGTGACAAAGACCGATTTAGCTTAAACTCTCACGGGTTTGTTATTTCAGGTTTGTTTGGTCACATAAATTGTGGATACTTGACAAATACCATTGTGACACATGTGGTTTAAGCAAAACGTGTGTGTAAAAATAACGAATATTGATGTTCCTTATAGGTCTATTAAACTGTCAGACAATTAACTCAACAGCGAAATGAGACATTATAATCAGTGCATACATCAGTTTTGCACCCCATCGCACCTTTTTTTGCATTGATTATTTCCAATTGGTTCCACCTACAAGAGTCAATCAAGAAAGAACAATAAACATCTCAATTTTCTTCCAACTGTCGAATTATAGCTGCGAAATAAAAATAGTTAATGGCCTGACGTTTCGACCATAGCAGAGTCTTTCTCGAAGACTAAAATGACAACACAACAAACATGAACAGGTAACGAGGAAATGGTAGCTGTCTGCATTATATTTCAAAGCTGTTTTCTTGTTTCGTTTCGAGTCCGCCCCCCCCCCCAAAAAAAAAAATAAAAATATATATATATATATGCTTTTAAATAACATAAAAAAACTGCGATTGAATTTCGGCCTTGACGGCATGTTTCCTACGATTAAATTGCTCGTCACAATTGGACATTGTTTGGTAAAGTCTGGCCCTGGCTTGGGTGTTATTACATTTCTAGTTTCCCATCATTTTCATCCCAAAGATCGAAGCTGTACGTTGACGTCTCAAGACGATCCATCGCCAGCAACCTTGTGCTAAAAACTAATGTAATTATGTGAGAAAATTACAATTGTACTTGCACCTGTGGTTTGCCCACAATCGGCGATATCATCTAGGAAAATACAGAAGTGTCAAAAAGTCGAGAACAAAAAAGTCTCCGTCTTTATTTATAGAAAGAATGATAAGCATACAGACATCCGAGCCACGTCTGATGATCTTGACATGTGATTTTTCATCGAGTGTGTGTTTCGATCTGCCGCATGCTGTTTTCTCCATGGCTGAGTGAGTCAAATTTGTAAAAAAAATTACATGAATTATGCTTCGTGAAGATCTTTGATTACTGTGTGTACAATTGGACTCTGCTGTACTGAGCAGAGAAGGAGGTTGTGATGTGTTGCTTGAGGTTAAAGGCACTGGACACGTTTGGTAATATTGTCAAAGACCAGTATTCTCACTTGGTGTAGCCCAACATTATGCATGACGTAACAAATCTGTGAACATTTTGACTCAATTGGTCATCGAATTTGCAAAGGAAAAAAATGAAAGAGCAAAGGAAAAAAATGAAAGAAAAACACCACTGTTCATTACTTTGAGTGCTTTCAGATGCATAATAAAAGGCTTTAGCTTACGTTTCTTTGAGTGAGAAATCACCTCTTTCTCAAAAACTACATCACTTCAGAGCGAGTCGTTTCTCACAGTTACTATCAACGTCTCTCCATTGCTCGTTACCAAGTAAGATTTTATGCCAACAATTATTTTGAGTAATTACGATAGTGTCCAGTGTCTTTAAACAGGACGCACATTTCTGTCTGCTTTCGGCCGTATGTGTTAAGATGGCAGGCGGGGGAGATGTGACACTTGACGGCAAAATTGCCTGTCAAATAACATGAAGAAAGGGAGAAATTACTCCAGTAATGACCCTTTTAAATAGGTCGATTGCCATCTTGGTTTTCTTTATACGGTTGTGTCTGGTGCCCTTGTTATGGTGACCCCGTTTGTATACGGTCTTCCCTTTGTCCTTGGCCTTTAGAGAACCAGACTGTTATGATGGCTAACGCCTTGGGGGAAAGACTAGAAGTCGTAAAAAAAAAGGAAGAGGATATTTTCCCGCTTAAAGTGAGGGTGCCGTGCGTTAAATAAGAAGTGACTGTAGGTTAAGGCCCTGTCTGACGAGTCAATTTTTATAGGCAACTTGGAGGGAACCAACTGCATTGCTTGAGGCAAAAAAGAACCTTTTTCTGCAGTTACTTCTGTCCCAAGTAAATTATATTCAAATGAACATGTGGATGGTTTGTTCTTCTTGCCTGAAACTGGTTGCAAGTAAATTGCCTCATGTAACATGTCCCGTACAGCATCGATGACTCACAACAAACAGAAACAAACAACTTTATTTGGATTGTTTTGGTTTTCTGTTTGCTTAATCGCTTATCGGAATGTAAAGTTAAACATTGTTTTTGAGTTTCAACCCTACCTTTAACAAAGCTACAGCTCCCATGTGAATTCAACATTTAATTACAAAATGAAACCAGAGAAAAGCCTATGACCGATTCGCCAATTTATAATTCCTTAATCGTACCCTCATGGGAAATCCACTAAGCGTCTATTTCTGGCAATTCCCTAAGATGTCCGTATGTCAATAAGACAAATATTGCCAGGTAAATAAATAGACCTTTACATCACGGCAACATACATCCTGCATGTTGGTTTCTCTGTTACAGGCACTGCAAATTATTGGTAATTACTCAAACTAATTTTTAGCATAAAAACTTACTTGGTAACGAGCAATGGAGATCTGTTTATAAGTATAAATTGTGAGAAACGGCTCTCTCTGAAGTACCTTAGCTTTTGAGAAAGAGGACATTTCTCACTAAAATATTTGAATTGAAATAGAGACCTCAGCTGAGGTCTCGAATTCAAGGGTGTTTTTTCTTTCAGTGTTCTTTCGCAACTTCGACGACCAAATTTTCACAGGTTTGCTATTTTATGCATATGTTGAGATAGACCTACATCAAGTGAGAGGACTGGTATTTGACAATAACCAAAGGTGTACAGTGCCTTTAAAGACTTGAACAAAATAAAGTCCTTCGAGTTATTGAAGCATTCGTACAAACATATTCATTTAGATGGATTGTATATAAATGTTAAATTTCTTGAATGCTTTCTAAAAGTGGCAGACAATTATTATAGGATGTTCTCTTGTTTCAGTTTGTAATTAAATCTATAACTCGCTTGGGATCAGTAGCTTTCTTAAAGACACTGGACACTATTGGTAATTGTCAAAGACCAGTCTTCTCACTTGGTGTGTCTCAACGTATGCACAACATAACACACCTGTGAAAACTTGAACTCAATTGGTCGTCGATGAGTTGCGAGATAACAGAGGAAGAAAAAACAGCCTTGTCACACGAAGTTGTGTGCTTTCAGATGCTTGATTTCGGGACCTCAAAATCTAATTCTGAGGTTTCGAAATCAAATTCGTGGAGAATTACTTTTTCTCAGAGGTAGCCGTTTCTCACAATGTTTTATATCAACAGCTCTCCATTGCTTGTTATCAAGTAAGTTGTTATGGTGTCAACTACTTTGAGTGGTTACCAATAGTGTCCAGTGCCTTTAAAGGAACTGTTTAAAAACATAAACAATTATTTCCTCTACACTCACTGATGGTATTTAACAGATTAGGTGGATGCGACAACTAGGTCTTAAAGGCAGTGGACACTATTGGTAACTACTCAAATTAATATTAGCACAAAACTTTACTTGGTAACTAATAATGGGGAGAGGTTGGTAGGATAAACCGTGGTGAGAAACGGCTCCCTCTGAAGTAATGTAGTTTTCGAGAAACAAGTAATTTTCCACGAATTTGATTTCGAGACCTCAAGTTTAGAATTTTGAGGTCTCGAAATCGAGCATCTAAAAGCACACAACTTTGTGTGACAAGGGTGTTTTTCTTTTATTATTTTCTCGCAATATCGATGACCGATTGAGCTTAAATTTTCACAGGATTGTTATTTTATGTATATGTTGAGATACACCAAGTGAGAAGACTGGTCTTTGACAATTACCAATAGTGTATAGTGTCTTTAAAAAAACAAAAGGATTAAACAATTCCTTCATACCCGCTGCCATCCATAGTTTTAATAGTTACGTAGTTTTATTTTACAGTTTTAAAAATGTTATTGCCTGGTATTTTTTTCTTTCCATTGCGTATAATCTTGTGATTTATAAGTGTAGGTTTTATGTACATTTCTTAAAGATGGACAATGGAAAATAAATTTCATGTGTTTTCATATATGATGAACAAATAAATTGAATTAAATTGAATTGAATAGAATTAAAGGAGTACAATTCTCAGATTATATCGCTTCATACAAATAGGACACTGGGGACCTTTTCTGTATGAATTTATTCAATAACTCACAAGTAATAAGGCTTCGAAAATGCTCAGTAAATATCTTTACGCTTTTCTTTAACTCCACGCATTTCCCCTAATTAAAACAAGTATGACAACAAGAATTATCCCATTTCATTACTAATTAAGTGAAATAACGTATGTATTTATTAACTTATTTATTTATTTATTTGATCACACATCCAACAGTACAATGGGCCACATTTTTGACCGCGTGAGGGCGCTCTCAATCACTTCCGGGGTATATTCATTCGTGCCCAAAACAAATATGAAAAACCGGAACACACTAAGAACACAGACATCTAATCCATCACGGACAATAAGACGTTTGAAGGAGCCGATTCAACCCACCTCGAAAGCAACTTAAAACTACGGTGCAACAAAAGTGACAGAACGCCTATTGAAACTGTGCACGACAAATCGCATATACCCCCGAAAGTGATAAAAATACTCTTGAGGGCGCCCACACGCGACCAAAAATACGGCGCATTAGCGCCAATGAAAGAATGAACAGGAAACGAGAAGAAATTTTTTAGTTTTAGATGTGAGAAGAAAACTCCAACTTGGAGTCAAACCAACGCTTGCAGGGACTGAAAAGCCAACACACATGCAAGGCTCAGAGCTGCTTAGCACACAAATTTGCTAAGCATGACATTTTTTCCTTGATAAAAACAGGGTTACAACCAAATTTGCACGTGATTTTCAGGACAAGCAAACAACAGCTAAATACCAGTAACAAGCAATATGCAACACATGGAAATTTGGTTGGTAATTCTGTTTTTATCAAGGAAGAAATTTCATGCTAAGCAAACTGTTTTGCTTAAGCAGCTCTATGAAATTGGGCCCTGGTCTGGGGAGGGATTCAAACCAGGGCCCAGTTTCAGCTGCTTAAGCACAAAACAACAGCTATAAGCACATGTGCTTACCAGAATAAGGTATCTGCCAAACTACTATGCCACATGTGCAATTTGTGACTGATATAGGCCTGATGCTCATTTAGATGCTTAGCAGAAAATGTTTAAACAACATTTTCTGCTTAAGCAGCTCTGTGCAATTGGGCCTTATAGTCTGAAGTGGGATTCAAACCAGGGTCCACAGAGGTGAAATTTAGGGAAGGAAACCACTAAGCCAAACTGATCCCCAACCTGATTTCTTGTTTCTGATCTTGATAATTTTGCTTAAAGGCAGTGGACACCATTGGTAATTACTCAAAACAATTATTGGCATAAAACCTTTCTTTGTGACAAGTTATGGGGAGATGTTGATGGTATAAAACATTGTGAGAAATGGCTCCCTCTGAAGTGCCATAGTTTTCGAGAAAGAAGTAATTTTCCACGAGTTTGATTTCGAGACCTCAAGTTTAGAACTTGAGGTCTCGAAATCAACCATCTAAACGCACACAACTTCGTGTGACAAGTGTGTTTTCTTCTTTCATTATTATCTCGCAACTTTGATGACCGATTGAGCTCAAATTTTCACAGGTTTGTTATTTTATGCATAATGTTGAGATACACCAACTGTGGAAGGCTAGTCTTTGACACTTACCAATAGTGTCTACTGCCTTTAATTAATAGTCCCTGGATGTATCGCATCCGGCTGGTTCGCCATAGAACCCCCAGTTCGAGAAGGCACGGTGCGTTGCGCATCTCACTATATGAGGTATCTCGCTACACTCGTGTTGATATTGCAATTTTAGCTTGATATTATTTTTCAGCAGGGAGATTTAATATATTGCAGTCGCTCGTGTAGGCTGAAACTATGAATGGGCCAAGCTCTAGTAGCACAGAAATTACTTTAAAACAACATTAATTATTATAAATATTAAGTATGATTTTAAACTTTGCAAGATGTATAAGAACCAAGAGTCATTCTGGCAGCTTTATTCCACGTACTGCATCTCTTTGGAACTCCTTACCTGGTGGATGTTCCCCCCCCCCCCATCCTACAATCTGGATTGTTTTAAGAGGAATATCAATCACTGCATCCAGCTCTACTGAGTTACTTCCATGTTTAAGTGTTCGTTTACGAGAAGACCATGCAAAATCTTGAAAAATCGACAAGGTGGGGGGTCAGCGATTTAAACTCAAATCTTGGCTATTTGATCCCCACCTGGGACCATAACACCTGGTGGAGCAGCTCGCTCAAAAATCTTCCAGTGGCCGAGTACGGGCACCAACTAGTTTCAGCGCAAAATTGACACTTCCAGGGAGTTAATTTGTAGTGTTTTTGTCGTACAGTTAGAGCCCCGTTAACTCCATTAAACTTTATCAATTTTTGTCGACTTATACATCAAAAGAAAGAGCTCATCGTCCTCTTCACGATGAAATTTAAAAAAAAATTGTGAAAATGTTCACTTTAGATATCTAGGCATTAGGAAAACACTTGACAGTTCTACTAAGGAAATAAGCCATCTACGCAGTTAACCACAACTTAATTAGTGCAGGGCTGAGTGTCAACAAACTTGGTCCAAATATAGTTTAGATATCCAACTACAATAATAAAAAATAAAAACATTGCCAGCTCTTCTTGATTTTGATTGCCAAGGTTCAACAAAGATGGAAAAGTTCATAAATATCTGTATCAAACCTACATACAGTCATGAGTAAAGTATTGCTTGCCCTTAATTCACGTCTGGAATAGGATGTTATTATAACATTAAACAAATACATCAACAAATATGAAACATAAGTTTTTGCAAATTTTGTGTATTAAGGTGGATGGGAGAGTTTTGTTTGCAGCAACAACCGTGATATTATCGAAGTGGAACGTCCAGAACCGCCACCCAGCTAGCGCGAAGTACCGCAAGAGGGCGCCCCACATTGCATTGCAAACCCCCCCCCCCCCCCCCAGTCGCGAGCGATGTCAACATGTCAGCCATGGATATGGCGGCTGTATCGCTGCAGTGTGATTTTTATAATCTTGAGCATTGCAAAGACATCGAGTGTGGTGTATATCCCTCTTATCCGCGAGAGAGCAATACCGTGCATCTTCGTCAATGCACAAAAAACATACGGAGCCATTTGCAGAAGTGGAAAGTTGCTGCACATGATGTGAATGTCGAGTGGAAGTTGATCCTCCTGCGATGTGGGTTATTCGACGTTGATGCTTACCACATGTTCAGTGATAAGACAATATGCCCGGCACATCGGTACAAGTTAGGGTTGAGTTGGACATCAACAAGGAAATGCTGTCATCCACTCCATGAAGGGAAAGGCAAACCATATCGTGGTGCGAATAAAACAACTAGTCGTGAGGTGTTTGTTCGATGGGGTACCCTGATACCAGTCGGAACAGGTAAGAAAACAATTATAATGTGTATAAAAATAAATCAAACCCAATGCTTTCCATTGCATTTCTGTTTTCTGTATGCGTAAAGTTAGATCTGATCAGCCTTTTGTTCTTCCTTTCTGGGTAATTTATGTACTTGAACATTGAACATTGATTACATCCCTTAACATGCAGTCGACTTGGTATCATTTATATTTAATATTGTCTGAAAGGGTTATTATTAATACTGCTGGTTGCAGTTAAGTTGAGACAGCCCTGGATCACAGTTAATTCTCACTGTTTATTCGGGTTTCAGGTATCTGTAGAGGTTGTTTATCTAAGCACCCACTAGCAGTAGCAGTTACACAACGGACAGCGGAACAACTACCACCTGGTGATATGCCCTCTAATAAAGTGTGTGTGCTCCCTTCACTTTAAAAAAACAGTACATGCATATATGTTTATGTTCTCTTGGTTTATCAACGTTTGTAACAAAATAAAAAAAAAACTCTTGACTTGTTGTTTTATAAACAGGAAGAGCAGCAGCGCACAGTCAGTGATTTCTCATTGCCGGCTGGTGGACTCCTATCTCTCCAGTCCACTGACACAGAGTGCACTCAAATTCAAGAGGTATAATTAAAGGGGGACTACAAATTGAACTCTTATAGCTGGCATTTCATTTATCATATGAATTATAACGGGTTATGAATTATAACGGGTTCTCCGTTACTTTATTGTTTGGATTCCGCAAACAGGACAAAGGCTACAACGGATTTGATAATTACAATAATTACAGATGATTTATTATATACATGTACATGTACCTGTGCTCAGCTCACAGGAGCCATCTTGTCAACACCGTGCATTCAATCCCACAATGCATTTGGCATTCATGGTGCGCCTAATGGGCAAGTACCTCTCAATAGCAAAGTATGAATACAAAGTGTCCGTTACAGAATTGTAAACACGCTTCTTCATAAGCACATACTTGTTTCATCCTTGCTTTATGCAGCATATCTCACTGGATTTATTCAATTTCTCAAATTTTCAGCAAACGCGTGAGTCTTCATCAACTGATGACAATGTTACACAGGATCTGGGTGCATTTGACTCTTCTTGGGCTCCAACCCCCCGACCAAAGAATGTGGAGTTGCAATCCCTGAACTCTTTCCTTATCCAGAGTGGAAGGTCTTCTGTTGATGGACAACTTCGTCGACCATTAGAAGAAGCATCTGATAGTACCGTCCGTTATTATAGAAGAAAGGCAAAGGAAGCTTTTGGTTTAGTTCTCCATTGTTTGGCACCTGGTCAAGAAGATGAGCTTATGAAGATCACAGTTGGTGAAAAAGCTGCTGACTTATCACAAAGTGATCAAGATGTTGACAGCAGTACCAGCTCTCTAGTTGTGTGCTATCAAGCTGCAGACAACTGGTGTACCAAACGACAGATTTTATCAATATTGGCCCACAACATGACAAAGCAAAGACTCATGGTAAGATATTATTTGAACTTCCTTTTATGCTATTTGATCCGTTTTGTCAAAGACTACATACAAAAAGTTTACAAAAGTTTGCCACCTTACTGCATAGTGGTCCTTTTTGTGATTGATTGTATTTTTCTTGAAACTTGATGTTTTTTGTTCCATTGTTACAGCAACTGATTCCGGGGCTCACCATCTACAGGATAGATGCAGCAAGAAAGCATGCTAAGGAAAGTGGTGGAGGGCAACCAGTAGAGTTGGAGCCAATAACAAGATCAAGACTACAGAAGAGCAAGGTTGATCACTTTATTCAATTCATCTCACGCCCAGAGTTTGTTCAAGACGTTGCATTTGGGACCAGGAGACTGAAGCTCAGTCATGGAGAAAAGATTGAAATCCCAAATGTTGTTCGAACCGTCGTCGTGTCTCGTCTTGTTGATTTATATCAAGTTTACTGTCAAGAGATTGGAATCACTCCACTTGGTCGTAGCTCACTGTTCAGTATCACTCAGGTGAGAATTATGTGTTATTCAATCTTGCCAGTTGCATCAATTTTTGGTTAATTCTTTTGTTTATAGTATGGATCGATTATGTACAGCATCAATATGGTCAATGAGTTGCACATTGTAAAAGTGCAGTTTAATTCTTTCACAGGTGTGTGCTGCTGCCAAGAAGAAATCTCTCTCTGGTCTGGATAACATTGCTGCCGAGGGCTCGGAAGGGTTTGATGCTATGGATGGATTGATGGGATTGCTTGGTGAATGTGGTAAGTTTTCAAACTACTAATTTAGAGCTGCATTTTTTACCAGTTTATCAATAGTCTCCAATGAGTCAAGATCTATGGAAAGAACCACACAGACAGGATCTAGAGTAAACCAATTTACAATTGTTGCAAGCTGTAAAGGGATCCATGGTGTTTTGTACACCCGAGGGGCAAAGCCTTGGGTGCCATTTGCCTCCGAGGGGGGGGGGACAAACATTACATTGTTACTTTTTAGAGTATAAACGATGTAACGTGCAATGAATGAGCAGAGACGATAACCTAAACAAAATTGAAAAATTGTGTTGCCTTTTACAGAACTTGTAGCTTCATTGTTCCGAACGGCACATTGCAGAAGAATGTAGATCAATTTACCTAGTACCAGCGTAATTTCAACCTCATACCCTTGCTCTGCTCAAACCCGGGCCTATTTCTTACATTGTACAGGGTGCTTAAAACGACCAATGGTGGGAATGATCCAGGTGATGTACACCCGGGATACAAAACTCATGTTACCCTCCGATTATGAGCGATGTTAAACACGTCGTTGCTAGATGCGTAGTGCACATCCTTATAAATAAATATAGACGCTAAGCAATGCTTTTTTATGGATAACGCAGTACACAATATGCGTGTATTTTCATTTTTACGCGATGCGCGTTACGCACATCCAACTCATGACGAACATGTGGATTTCTGCACTATTCCATGTTACATGCGTCTTTGTATCACATCACGTGATTTGTTCTTGACCAATGAAAATTCACAATCTGTTACCGTGGTTTAACAATTGTAACTGTTCACCTTTGCTTTTGATTGTTGCAGGCTTTTCAGCTTTGTGGGTAGATGAGCACAAAACTAGGTTCCGAACAGTTCGCCAATACCTGAAATCGGACTTCAAACTCCATGTTCAGGAAAACAATTCCTGTCCTGATCACTGTTGGACTTATGCACTGAGTCCTAAAGATTCTTGCAACCATCCTCATGACGTCCACTGTGAGATATGTGACGACCTACGTCTTCTGCTAAATGAAGTTGAGTTCTCCATATCAAGTGTCGACACAAAGTACAAGTAAGTTTCTTAGGATGGGTTATGGAACCTCTCCGACATCAATTCTTAGAGAGTACAATTTGTGTGCACAATGGTTCATATTCATGACATTAATTTTATTGTGAGGATCTATGTTTTATTCTAGGTACCCATCACAGAAGGACGAGGTAGCATATGATTTTGAGTCCGCCAAGGACCGTATCATTGGTCTAAAAAATCATCTTGTGCGTACAATGGCTCAGGAAAAGTGCAAAGAGGATATTCTTTCGAACCTTACCTCTTCCCAAGCACTTTTGACTATGGATTGGGCAATGAAGTATTTGCCGAGACGATTTAGAGAAGCTCAACAAGATTGGTTTGGCAAGAAAGGGATATCCTGGCATGTGACGGTTGCTGTGATGAAATCTGGCAGTGAATTTGAGGTAAAAAGTTTGATCATGATACAAATCACTAATAAGCCATAATTTGTCATTCACATTTTTATTTTATTTGTTTAATGACTCAGCAGATTTAACAAATAAAATACACAAAGACCTGTGCGAAAGAAGCACTCATGATGAATTGTGAATAATAACTTGTATAACCATGTGTTATCCTTGGTTCATCACTTGAAGGGAATGATACTTGTTACTTACACAGATGTGTGGTAAGCAACACATATACTTGGTGTTTTTTATGAGATGAAAAGAAAAGAAAAAGCAACAACACATGCGTGTCACATGGGACTCATATTGTTCAAAAACCACCGACTTGACTGCATTTTTCTTTCACACATCGGTATACAACAAAAATTAGAAATACTTTATCTTGATGCAAATCTTACATCATTAAAATAACATTCATGTCTTTCTTGTTATCTTCAGATTTTGTGCTTCGTCCATCTAATCCAGCCATGTGTCCAGAATTGGTGGAGCGTACTGTTAGTACTAGAAGCCTCGTTGCTTGAGCTGAAACGAAGGCGTCCAAACATCACCGAAGTCTCTCTTAGGTCTGATAATGCAGGATGTTACCACTGTGCACCTCTTATCCTGTCTATGGCAGATCTTGCTAAAAAAGTGGACGTCATCATTTCAAGGTATGATTTCTCTGAGGTACAGGCCGGTAAAGACATATGTGATCGTAAGATAGCACCGATGAAGGCCCATATCGAGCGGTACGTCAATGAAGGCAACGACGTACTCACTGCTGAAGACATGCACACTGCCTTAGAGTCATACAATGGTGTGAGAGGATGCTATGCATCTGTTCTGAAGATTGGAGACATGCCCTCTTCTGATGAAACTCTGAAATGGCCAGGTGTCACCAACTTTACCAATTTCTCCTTTGAGGAAGGTGGTGTGCGCTCCTGGCTCGCTTACAGCATTGGCAACCAATTCCATCCCTACGCTAAATTGATCAAGCAACCACCTGGACCACTGATCACCACTTACACAGTTGGACATTATACTGAGCCCAAAGTCTTGACGGGAGCAATTCGTCAACAAAGGGATGATGTTCAGTTCTCCTGTACAGAATCAAACTGTGTCAAAACTTTCCCCACCGATGAGCTCCTAACACATCATTTGGCAGCTGGACGGCATATGTTTCGTCCCCTTAAGGAATCTCGTCTTGACAAGATTGCACGTCAGTGGGCTGAAAAGATTGGCGAGATGCAAGCTGGCCCTTCTTGTTCCAGTAAAGGTGTTGAGACTGTCGGTTCGGGAGCAGCTTCGGCCTCTATGTCCCAGGCAATCCTTTCTGGCTGGGCTCGCAAGATTTCCAAGGCAAGGAAGAGGTTTTCACAGCAAGTGAAGGATTTTTTGCTAGCTCAGTTCATGATTGGCGCCAATACAGGAAAAAAGGAAAACCCAGAAACTGTGTCGCGGCGATTGAAAAGTCACTTGCACAGAGATGACTGGTTGACTACCCAACAGATAGCCAGCTATTTTTCACGTCTTGCTCTCCTACACAAATCTGGGACACTGCCATCAAAGAGCTGGACTGATGTGCAAAATAATGCTGTAGAATTGGTAGAAAGGCAGGTTCTCGTGGATGCTGTACAGAACCAGTGTGAGCTTTGAGGCATTTAAATGCATGATGCCATCGGACGCTTATCAAGTGTTCGTTTTTGATTAAACAGTCAGTACTACTCATCCATTTTTTTATTTTTGTTAATCTCAAAATGTTGATGTTCCCAAACTACACCTAGCCAATTAGCTTTCCAATTGTCTCGTTACCATCAGGGCTGATTTTCACACCCCAAAAATCCATAATGGCCAGTACTGCTTTCAACTGTGATGCCGTTTGAGTATTATCTATGGTGTAATACTTGTACCACTCTATCTTGTGTGAAGGTAAAAACTAAAACATATTGAACATATTCCACTCATTATGTCAATAAATAAAACCATTGACACTTATTGTGTTATTATCTAAACTATAATAAAGTCCTGGTGTGTTTATTTTGTTATCTAATGTTTTCTAATTACCTTATTCTGAAGAGGATCTTGGCTTTGCAGTACTGCAAATGCCTGACAAGGACCAAATAACTTGCACTGATAGCTACTCATGTGATCATACAAATCAGAAAGGGTGAAAGGCTTGGAGGAAGGGGGATATAATTAAAATATGAATCAGGATTTGAGTATGACAAACTAAACAAAACATTTAAATATAAGGTCAGTGTCTGAATCCTGAGGAAATTGGTCATGTTTACCAAAAACACTTAATTAAGGATTCAAGGACCAACATAATTGTTTCATGTAGGGTGATTAGAGGTTTGCTTCATGTCCAATGCATCGAGACTACCGTTGAAAACAAACCACAACAGGTACCAGTTTTGAACGAAGCAATGCTAAACCGCCATTATAAGGCAAAAACAGGCACCTGCCATTTCAAAAAAAAAAAATGCTGGCAAATATTTTATTGATGCTACCTAAGGGCCATAATAAGACCTCTCTTTCACCCAAATGTCATTGCTCACAGACCTGCACTAATGACTCTACAGCGACTCAAAGATGTGACGCAAATTTGGGGGTACCCTTAAATGAAGAAGTACTGTTGCCTCTTAAGAGTCTTGGTTTTTCAAAATTTTGAGTTCTTGGTTTAGGTCAGGATACTAACTAAAGACCCTGCAAATTTCATTGCTCTACTGTATTCCACCTTTCAGCAGCAAGCGTTTAAACTTTTGTAGTCAAAAATCATCAAAAACGCAATTTTCCCACTAAAAAACACATTTTTTGCTATTTTTTCTTCTAGGGAGGTCGGATTGGCCAAATATTGTGCACAGCCTCAAGGCTACCTATGACCCACCTACCACCAAAATTTCAGCCAAATCCGTTGACCCCCACCTTATCACTGTCTGCATGGTCCTCTCGTGGACAGGCTCTTAATCATTTTCTTGTTGTAGCCCCTTACCTAGAGTGGCTGTAAGCATTATTTGGGGCGAACTTGCAGGATTTGTGTTTGTTTTAAAGTAGGTGATGTTGGCGGTAGCACCATGTGCAAATCTCTTTATGGTATAGTGTTGGTTCTGAAAAGACTCGGTGGTTGACAATTTAACGTTTTGATCGGTATGCTTTGACCATCTGCAAGATCGTCTGCATAAAGACGATAGGAGCAAAATGAGTTGTCAACGACTGGCTCTTTTCAGAACCAACAATACTCAAAAGAGACGTTCACTTGTTACCACAAACCTCGCCTACTTTAACAGGGGTGGATTTCACAAAGAGTTAGGACTATAGTATTATCTCGAGTTAGGACCATTTTACTCGTCCTAACTTAGGACTATCCATGCAATTTGTATATCTCCTAGGACTAGTCCTAAGTTAGGACCAGTCCTAACTCTTTGTGAAATCAACCCCAGTATAAATAATTATGTAGTTAATTCACAGTTGTCATTTGCACTCCATAGACAGACCCTTAAAAACATAATTAATTCATATTTTATTCAATCGAATAATGCAAAGAAGTACTGAACAGTGACCTTTCGGGTACAACCATTGTGTAATATCTCTATTGAGGGAGTTTTGGCTCTAGTGTGGTATCGACGTTTCGAACAGTATACTCTGCTCGTCTTCAAGAGATGCAAAGAATCGTCAAGTGAAAATAACAAGTGTCTTCAACCACCGTCTCGATTCTGTATTTGTTTTCCTTCCTATTTTCTACAAATTAAAGTGAAAGACCAACCCTTCATCGATTGTAAATATTCTATCTTCCCACTAATGAAATGAGTTTCCGCACCAGACAGGAGGTCCGTCCATCGCACCAGCCGGAAAACACGCTGCAAACGGAAATCCTGTTTCGACGTAGCTAACAATATTGGCCCGGTGGTCGGTGTTGCAATTGCAAAATCAACCACTCCTAAGATTTGTTTAATTTTATCAATTTGTAGGGATCCTAGCTGTAGAAAAAGGGGCGTGTGTTTCTCTTGATTACAAAATGACCAATCTCGCCCATTGACTTAAAGGCAGTGGCCACTATTGGTAATACTCCAAATAATTGTTAGCATAAAACCTTACTAGTAGTATAAGACATTGTGATAAACGACTCCCTCTGGAGTAACGTAGTCTTTGAGAAAGAGGCAACTTCTCACTAAAATATTTTGAACTTATAATCTTATAGCTGTGTCTCGAATTCAAAGCATCCGAAAGCACACAACTGTGACAAGGGTATACTTTTTTCTCCCTTCTCTCGCAACTTTGACGACCAATTGAGTTCAAATTTTCACAGGTTTGTTATTTTCTGCATATATTGGGAACACCAAGTGAGAAGAGTGGTCTTTGACAATACAAAGAAAGGTCTCCTGTGCCTTTAAGTCTGACAGCCACACGTTTGAAACTACATGTGGGTAGAATTAGTAAATCGATACCAGGCTTAGTTGAGGTGATGTCACATTGGTAATGATTGTTGGGGTGCTGCAAGTGATGTAAAACAGCATGTCCCAACGGCACAGTTTGTAAAATAGCAAGCATCAATCACTGTATACTAACCTTAATTTTTGTGATTATCACGCCAGATCATTAGCCCACATAATATCACTATTCCCTATTATGACAAATTAAGTGACAAGTCAATTGAAACCCCTTATCCTGCACTGTAAGCCAATGATCAGCTCAGATGGGGATTCGAACCGAGCAGAGGGAAAGTAAGAGTGCATCTACTCCCCGGTCTACTAATAAAAAGAAAGAAGAGTGTCCTATAGGTTCAAGTACTGCCACAGCTTTTGGCTGCAATGGACGTAGTTTGAATGTTGTACGTTATAGACCTTATGCATTGACGTCACCCAGCGGCCATCTTAGTGGGAAAATGGTGACGAAACAATCGAAACGCACGGATTTGTACGCGCGGCGCACAGGATTGGCCAATGAACAACCTCCTTTTGACCTCTAGGTGAGGGCGCCCTACTGAAATGACGTCATGTGCATAAGGTCTATTGCGACAAGATTTGGTAATGACCGTGTACTTGAGTGTCCGTGGTAAGTCTATACTGTCCAAGCGTTATGTTATGACAGATTGATTGCTCAGTGCAGTTGCACTTTAGGACCTAATCACCAAGACCTGTTCCGTTATGCCAAGTCACTTCTTGATCGATCGCCAGCAAAACCAGGGAGGTAAAAAAGCTGTCGTAAAAATTAGTCAATCAGCTCTCGTACATAACATTGGCCTCCTACACCACACACCACGCCATGAACATACGTCACATTAGTCCGCATCAGGTCACATTCACAGTGACCCGGAAGTACTACAAAAGACACACCGGAAGTGATCGTCGACAGTGTGTCGCCTGTATTGTATACAAAGTTTTGTCACCAGTAAAGATTTGACAAGGTATGGTTTTTTTTTTACACCCCATGTGCCACCTGGATAAATAAGGAATGTCATGATTGATTGCTGATGTCTTAAGTTCTATTCAAAGATGCACGCATAGTCTGGAGGTGACATACACTAAGAAGAAGAAGTCTTCTTCTTTTCACATACTTATATCCAGTCAGTTTGCATTCTGGTTTATAACTTGCTATTTATAATTGCAAAATACCATCACCGGTTGCAGTAGTTGATCACCGATTCAAAATGCCATAATCACTAAATTTGATCACCGATCGCTAAACACCATCACCGATCCCTAAAGTTGATCACCGATCAAAGGCCAACGATTTACCATCAATCACATTGAAAACTGCATGCATGTTATACGCAATCATAGCAGTAACGCTGAACGGATAATATAAAATTAGTTTGTTGAACTATACTCATGTTGAGGGCGCTCTTTGCAACTAGAGGGTCACAGTTGACGTTGATGATGCACGGAATAGTTCTTCAGCATCTTCCATCGGAAATTACATCTGAGCCTTAAAAATACTACAAGTTGATTGGATAACAATTTTGAATTTTTTGTGAGTCCCAGTATAAGATGAAATAGTTGCTACAAATAAAAAGCTTATACATACATTATGGTTACACTATATTGGTAATTATTAAAGACCAGTCTCCTCACTTGGTGTATCTCAACATATGCATAATTGAGCTCAATTGGTCGTCGAAGTTGCGAGATAATGAAAGAAAAAAACACCCTTGTCAAACGAAGTTGTGTGCATTCAGATGCTTGACTTCGAGACCTCAAGATCTAATTCTGAAGTCTCGAAGTCAAATTCGTGGAAAATTACTTCTTTTTTTGAAGTATTACTGTTTTCACAGTGTTAATTACTATCAACAGCTCCCCATTACTCGTTACCAAGTGATGTTTTATACTGATAATTATTTTGAGTAATGACCAATAATGTCCACTGCCTTTAAAGATGATGGCTAATAATATTATTCAAAGTAGGCCTATAAAACCGGACCAAATAAAACAGAGACTTTTCACAACGATACAGTTTTGTTCATCTTGATATTTAATTGAAATAAGATGACACCAAGATGTAGCGCCAAGATCTTGAACTTGAAATGATATATTATTAATGCACATTGCACTTTAGACTTAAATAGCTGACAAGTTTCTTAACAAACCCATACAGCCAATTTAAAGCTCCTTTTCTTATTGACATTTCCTTTTGTATTTTAGCTTCTTTAGAATTCATTCCATCGTTGTTTTGTAAAGGCTTCACAATTGCTCAAATTAACTTCGCATTACCGTTTTTTAAAAACCGTTGAAGACATGATAATTTCGTTAAATTCTCGTTAAAACATGCACCTAGATATAGTTATTACGACGTTTAAATAGGGTGTTCTCTAAGTGGTTCGCCCGGAAACAAACTTGGCGTTTTTAAACGTTTTTTAATTGACCAATTGTTCACAGCTAATGCTTTCATTCAAAATCTTTGAATGTGTGTGTAATGTCTTCGCCTATGGCGCAGTGCAGCGCGCTAGAGTCAAACAGCTCAGAAACAGATGGGGTTCTTTTCTTTTATTTCCCAACCTTGAAAAAAAATATGAGTCACACAAAAATTACCTCTAAAATCCAAGGAAATCATCCAAATTTGATTTAGGAACTGACAGAAGTAAAGCTTATTCCAACAGTTCCACGAGACTCGTTCATTACTACTGAGTTCCTAACAATAGTCGAATTAAATTGCTCCCACGTGCGCACAAAAGGCCATGTCTGTTTAATAATTACTCGTCGAGATCTCAAACAAATTACCAAGGTTTTTCGGCGCTCTCCTCTTCCACTTTCCTTCAATAATTCCTCGAGAAAAGAAAGACAGACATGACAGTGAGAGTTCGTAGCCCTGATCGAGGCAGATTGTTTAGCTCACTTACGGGGTGATTTTGCTAAGGGGAAGGGGTGAAGCTGGAGACATTGTGACGTCGAGGGAAATCACATGCCAATATTGTTGAATTTGTATCAACAACTGGGGGCGCAAACCTAGTTTTATGTTAGTAATAGTGTGTGCGTTCGTTTAGCTTCCCCGGGTCGACCCCGGTGTGTGGCGGTTTTTTTTCTTCCAGAACGTATGTGTGCAGATATTAACCCACGTTCGTCCTGGAAATAAAAACCGCCACACACCGGGGTCGACCCAGGGAAGCTAAACGAACGCACCCTATGTGTCATAAATTTTGCATTTCAAGCGTTCTTATGTGACCATTCGTGTTGTAAAGTGGACAGGAAAATGAACAATTAAGGCGGGTAAAGAAATCTGTCTGAGATGGCATTCAGAATGACCTTCGTAGGTTGCAGTTTATTTTATTCTCATGCAGAGCCAGGGAAGGCCAAACTTCTTGTGTCTGTTAGCTCATTTGTAGTTAAGTGGGGAGGAAAACAAACACACTAGAACATGTTGTGATTAATGTGTAAAAGGAAAGAGACGAGTCTTCTCAGACAAAACCCTACCAGTAGCACTCTACCGCGCTAAAGTCTATCTCAGTCAAAACCACTGGTTATATTCATAATGATAAAAGCACACGACACCTTTGGTAGTTGTCAAGCATTATACTCGTTTGGTGTATGCAAACATTAAGCATAAATTGACAAACCTGTGAACATTTGAACGCAATTTTTGCATCGAAATTTCAAGAAGATACAGAAGATAAAACACCATTGTTGCTCAAACTTGTATACTTTCATCTGCCTAATATTTGAGGGAGCCGTCTCTCACAATGTTTACTACTATCAATCAACAGCTCTCCATAGCTCGTTTTTACCAAGTAAGTTTTTACGATCATAACAATTATTTTGAGTACTTACCAATAGCGTCCCAATGCCTTTAACGTGTACCAGTATTTCTATCGATGCTTCAAAATGTTTTGGGGAAGGTTTCTATGTCCAAAACAGATTGGGAAGAGGTGGTGGAAATACATAACATAGTTTTTTTTTTTTTATTAACTTTATTTTTGTTGTAGACTTGACGCAATAAAGTGCCATGGCATGTAGTATTATATATTAAGATTTTTAAATCTGATTACTGTGTCACACGCATAAGGTATGATAGCAAATCGTGTAAACACACTGTATTAGCTGTCCTAATTGGTTTAACGAGGCGCCAAGCAAGTTCCATCGCGGGATTTTTATCCCCACAATTTGCTAAACCATAGACGGGAAATGTTGGTGGGTGCTTTTGGCGGTGCCCGGGGGTAGGTATAAGACGTGATGTACCCCCTCTTCTCTCTATCTGTAAATGCCGCCTGGAGGGGGGATACGACCAGATGACAGGCCGTAGGTTCGGGGGCTGTTTCTTATGTTATGCCTCGAGCTAAATGTTCTCGCAACAGTTCACAACCCTCTGTTGACTTGGCAGGCGTGAGTAATGAGAGTAGAAGCGCATCTTTTATCTGTGATCACGATAACCAAAGCTTCCCAAACAGGATTTACATATTCTTGTCATTTAGTTTTTTTTTCTCACAACATCTTAGTGATTAATTTTGCTATACATCGTGAGAGACTTTTTTCTTGTAAGTAATTTTCAGGCGTCTCTGAGCTAGTGTGGAAATAAGTCGTGCGTAAAGTTCTTAGCACTATGCTTTTGTCAGTCGTGACAAGGATTGGGGTTAAGGTGACTGCTTAGCAAATGGTGCCATGGTTACTTACCTCTCAGCCTCGGTTTGACAATGTCAATTAAAATGTTGTGGAAAACAATGGTATGAGATTAATCATGTAGCCCCATACCGGCATGTTGTAGACTCAACTCATTCAGTGTCATTTTGAACACTTTATAATCTACTTTGGAGTTCACTGAATCCGTGGTGGCGACCATGAATGGTGAAGGGGTGTGACACAGTTCCCACGAACAATATTTTCATTTGGCACCTTGAGCCTCAGTCGGCAAAATGAAACACAAAGTCAAGAAGAACAAGGGAACAATCCATTTATTTTGTTATCTTAAAATCATTGTTTTACCTTTCAGCACACTAATTTTCACAAACAACAACAAAGACCGAACTTGAACAACAACAACAACAACAACAACAACAACAACAACAACAACAACAACAACAACAACAACAACAACAACAACAACAACAACAACAACAACAACAACAACAACAACAACAACAACAACAACAACAACAACAACAACAACAACAACAACAACAACAACAACAACAACAGCAACAACAACAACAACAACAAGCTCAATAACAAGCACAGCGACAAAGACAAAGACAACGACAACATCAGAAGCAGCAGCGACATCGACAGCGGCAACGACAACGACAATGACAACGAAAACGACAACGACAACAGCAGCAGCAGCAGCAGCAACAGCACTGTTTCATTGAATACAGTGAGATTTCGTGCATTCTGGGCCCAAGTCTTACTTGAAATAGCGGAGAATCATTGGTGGTCGGTGAGTTGGCAAAGCGGCTTCCATGCACCCCCTCAAAATCAATTAAAGTCGGTAAAGTAATTGGCTTCGATACGCGCTCCCAAAGAAAGTTATGGCCTTGACGAAACCAACGATAACAGCTTACGAGAACCAGGCCCAATTTCATTTGTGCTTACTAGAATAAGGCTACCAGTCAAACTACTATAATGTCACATGTACAATTTGTGACTGGTTTTCTGCTTAGAAAATATGGTTAAGAAATTTTTCTGCCTAAACAGTACTGCGAAACTTGTCCCTCGTTGGTTATTTAACGATACCTTTGATGTGTTTGAAGTCAAAAGCAAAAGGCTAGCCAGCCTTCTGACTGAAGTATGTGAAGTAGTTTTTGAACCACGTTCAAAAGTGGTGCACACTTTTTCATTTCAGGGCATAATTTCATAAAGCATGTAAGCACAAAAGCTTGCTAAACACAGAAATGTTTGCTTAACAGAAACAGGTTACCAGCCAAAATGACGTTAGGTTTACATTGTTGTGACTGGTGCCCCACTCGATGTTTGCTTGGCAAAGATTTTGTCAAAAACTGTGTATGCGATGGTTTTCACTCTATGTCCTCAAATAATGGCATTTTAACGCACATGTGATCGGTATGTTTTATGTTGACTGTACTTTCCCTGGTAATAGGCTTGGTTGCTGTATCGGTTGAGAAAATTGCAACATGAACAATGTTACAGCAGAAGGCATCGCACAATGCACACGGACAGAAGTGATGGTTCCCTTAGATCGGAGGAGTCAAAGCGGGTCAAAGAGCCAGCTCTCACGGCCATTAATCTCCCTCAGTAGATACAGAAATGGCACCTCGCAAATCACTACCTCTCCCCCCTCCTCTCCACTCGCAGTCATTATTGGCCGATGAAAGGACACAATGCACGGCGCGTGTCGGTCGCGTGGACGGCACACACTGCCGGCCGTGGAGTGCGCCATGGTGCATGGGCTGTGCGTAGCTGTGTATCGGGTGTTTGGTGATAGCAGGGGGGGGGGGGGGGGGGGACAACCAAAAACAATGCACATTATTCAGGGGTTATTTCAGCTATGTGTGTTGTAATATGGAATACGAAGACAATGATAAGAATAGCTCACACATTTAATAAACTTCTTTAAAAGTATGCCTATAAGCGTTAGCAATTTGCTTCTTGTTCATTTTGTTATGACATAGGCCTAGCCTGTAGTTAGAGAGAAACGTCAAAACTGTCAAATTTGGGAAAAATGTATGAAATCAAATATTAATCACTCTCAATCGAATTTTGACTAATTCAAACGAAAACAGTGACCGAACTATTCACTCAACGCAAAAAATAGCAGGCGGACCGTCTCAGAACGACCGACCATCGGGCCAAGAGCTTGGCGGGAGAAATGGTTCCGTGTCATAGACAGGCGGGGCTGGGGATAACAACAAACGTAAAGGCAAAGTTTATCCCTTTTTTTAACCGTTCAATTATTTCATTATACAGGTAGATGTATACAAACATTATGCATACAGTATATACCAAGTGAATTTCATTTTAAAAGGTGTCTTGTTTATAAATTTCGCAAAAAAATCCGAGACCCGAAGCCTTGTAATTGTGCATCTGAAAGCACATGACACGTTGTTCGATGTTCGATGACCAAATGAGTCAAAAAAAACATCACAGATTTGTTATTTTATTCATATTATGTTGGGATACACCAAGTGAGAATACTGGTCTTTGACAATTTACCAAAGCAGTCGATTGCCTTTAAAATGGAAAAGACAAAATTGTTGTTCCGCTTTCGTCGTTGCCAAAGACACACGTAGGCCTACCCCGAGTTTGTTTGGAGGCATTTTCGCAGTGTTTCCCTGCCTGCAACCGCAGCGCACTGGCCCACTACGGGACCATCTGTCGGACGGGAGGGACCCTTCAAAGAGCCTCCACCAGACTCCATCACTCTACCCCCGGGCAAAAAAAAAAAAAGAACACCAATCTACTCTTTTGAAATCATCAATTTTATGCGTAATTTCTCCCGAGGAGCATTTTCTAGCATCCATTTTTTTTTTTTAAGTTGTACATTTTGTTTAGATAAACAGTTAACCATTGAGAGGTAAGTGGTTGGCCTAAAGGGATACGAGGTTTTCTTTAGTCGTTGTGGTTGTAGTTTTTGTTTCTTTGCTCGTGGGCAGGCCAGAGGTGGGATTATGCAATATGTTGCGTCGCTTGATTCTCGAACTGGTTAGAAAATGGTTCAAGTTAATATGCTTACAGGTGGCGATGTTTGTACAGATTAAGCGACGAATTTATCTGTTCTGGGTTCCATGGTTAGAGGAAGAAAAGGTAAAATCTACTCGACTGTCTGTTGATGGAAAGATAAACCGCCTGGGGTTGTACACGCTTAAAGAGTGTTTTAAGAATCTAAGCCAGATTGGGCAAGCAAATCATAGGAACCTAATGGTATAACTTCTAAAAGAACTTAAATGCAGTGGACACTATTGGTAATTACTCAAAATAATTTTTAGCATAAAAACTTACTTGGTAACGAGTAATGGGGAGAGGTTGATGGTATAAAACATTGTGAGAAACGGCTCCCTCTAAAGTGAAGTAGTTTTCGAGAAAGAAGTAATTCTCCACGAATTTGATTCCCAGAGCTCAGATTTAGAATTTGAGGTCTCGAAATCAAGCATCTGAAAGCACACAACTTCGTGTGACAAGGGTGTTTTTTCTTTCATTATTATCTCGCAACTTCGATGACCGATTGAGCTCAAATTTTCACAGGTTTGTTATGTTAAGCATATGTTGAGATACACCAAGTGAGAAGACTGGTCTTTGACAATTACTAATAGTGTCCAGTATCTTTAAGCTAGTCTTATGTTTTACCACATTGAAACATCAAAAATTGATATTTTAATATATATATTAAAATATATTCAGATGACTAATACAACTCATATTTCATGAGATTTCACCGCAATATTATCGAATTAGAAAAATATAAACTTGTTTAGATTTTGAACAAAAAGAAAGACTCTGACGACAAAAACAAACTTTTAAGAAGGAAGAATAAAATACCTTAAAAAGAAGGACAAATTATTTTCATTAATTGTTATTGATGATGATGATGACTCACATGAGGGGGCTTGTGAATTGCTTATAATATCATTGTGCGCTGTGTTAAGTTCTTATAGTGTTTGTATGGTCTTGGTTATGACACCGTAGTTCTATACATGGATAGCTCCATGGTTTGTTTAATGTATAACATTGTTTGTTTGTGCAGACTGTTGAGTACGTCTCAAATGAAACATCAACAACAACAACAACAACAACAACAACAACAACAACAACAACAACAACAACAAAATACCACTGGCCGTGGGAGAACACACACCCCAATTTACGATCGTGAGTAACAAAATACCTATTCGACATGAAAGTTGTAAAATAATATACAGATAGGTCATGGTCAGTCCTTCACGTCTTACAGTTTCCAACTTGAAGTTGTTGGACCATGTATGATTGAAGAGGTAAGATGATGAAGAGGCAAGTAAAGGCAACGTACTCTCCTCCTAGAGGCAACTCATCCTTTCTCAATCTTCAAGATCTTTTAATGATTCAATTCAATCTCTAGGTAAACCCACCAGCTTATAACTCAATGAATTGTTTTCCCCCCATGCACCGACCCAAACTAAAACCCCCAGGCAAAAACTTTCAAGCTTTAGCAGAATTAGCAGATATTATTAATAGATGTAAATGGTTTTTAGCGTCATCCCAAAAAGCCGAGCCCCCAAACCGCCGCTTGGGAGTTTGTGGTTTTACGAGAATCTCAAATCCTCTCAGTTAATAAAGTCAAAATGCCTAGCAATTTTTAGATTATGTTAGGGTTTTGTACATGGTGGCTAATAGTAAGTACTTCAAACGATTGGTGGTAAGCACAGGTACCAGTGAGCTGGTGTTTATTAACGCATCGTTTAAGGTTTGCAGAAATTAATCTCTTTAGTAACACCAACGCATAAACTAAAGCATGTGCAGAGAAAAATACCGCCTTCTTCCGCTGTATACCGCCATTAAGGCCATACAAAAATGAAAACATGCTTAGTGTCTCCGCCCGCTTCCTTTTTAGAGGCCGCTCATATGTTTTATTTATTTGTCCCCCTTTCTTTTTCAGACAAAAAGGATACATTTTAACGATACCAATTTTCTGTTAAGCCCAGCCACTGGTCGGGTGGCCATTTTGAGAAGAAGACGAAAAAACAAGGAAAAAAGGCCCTTCTCCTTCCTTTTTTCGAAAAAGCAGGGCATTAAACATGTTTTTTTAAATTCTAATGTGGCCTAAAATTATACATGTGGTGAAAAGTGCAAGTAATGAGAACACGTTCAGATCAGTCAAGCTGATGTGGCCAATTTTCGCCCCGGGTGATGATTGTGGATGGAAGTATTTTTCTTCAACTTGTAGAAATTTGCGAATCAGTTCGGATTGGGGGTCAGGCAAGCGAAGGGTGGAGGGTAGCCCCGTTATCTAACCCCTATAGCCCGGGTAGAGCAATGGGGGTAGTGAAGCCGAATTATAATCCAGTAGTAATCCAATGACTCTTCATGCTACATCACACGGTTCATAACATAGGTAGAGGGTGTACAACCTAATTCTCCTTTTAAGTCAACCCTCCTTTTAGATTGCGACATCTGCTGATCACCCCCTGTACTTCTTCGTGTGCTTCCTCACCTTGAAACAATCTTGAGTATTAACAATGAACCACCTAGACTTGTGGACAAGTCGTTAAATGTCTGTCGCGGTGATAGCGTTCCGACTCTCCCCGCGATTCGCGCGATATTCTACTACTGCTGTCACGACTACGGTCCCGTTAATGGGGAGTAGAAGTCGGCAACCAGCAGTTCCCGCGAGAGCAGTGATCTCGCTCCATGATCTCGCTAAAGCACCGCCACAACTCGACTATCTCACCGCGGCGTGGGCCCATTAACGACTTGTCCACAAGTCTATGAACCACCCTACTTGCCAAGATTTAGTCATGGGAGATCAAGAGAGAAAACTACGGGGGTTAATGACGGTCCAAGAAGTACAGATACATTGGACATTTTTAGTAAGGAAAAAGGCGGCCACAAATTTAAAATCAACCCTATAGTTCAACTCTGACGCTGAATCTAACCCAAACACTATCCTAACTCTAACCTAAGGTCTAACCCTTACCCTAACCCTTAACCCTTACCCTAACCCTAACCCTAACCCTAACCCTAACCCTAACCCTTAACCCTTACCCTAACCCTAACTCTTAACCCTTACCCTAACCCTAACCCTTTTCCCTTACCCTAACCCTAACCCTTACCCTAACCCTAACCCTTAACCCTTACCCTAACCCTAACCCTAACCCTTAACCCTTACCCTAACCCTAATCCCTAACCATAACCCTTCGTCCTAAACCTTATCACTAATCCTTAAACTAACCTCTAACCCTAACCCTTACTCTATGATCCTAACGAGCAAACTAAAGGGGTTGATCAACCCGTTTGAGGGTCCTTGTAGTACAGATACATTGAAAAAAACTATTAGGAAATATTGATAATTGAAAACTATAACCGGATTACCCACCCTAACCCTAAGCTCTAACCCTAACCCCAGCCCTATACACAACCCTAACCATAACCCTAACGAGCAAACTGAAGGGTTAAAACAACCCGTTTGACGGTCCTTTAAGAACAGATGCATTGGTTTATATTTCGGATATATGGTTAGAAAAAGGGAAGGGTGGACAAATGAAAACCCTAACCCTAACCCAAACCTCCCCCATCTCTCATCCCAACCCTAACCCTTGACCCAACCCCAATCCTGTCCCTCACCCAAACCCTAACGAGCAAACCCAAGAGAGGGTAAATCATTTGGGAAAATTATTTTGGGAAATATTTATTTTGGAAATTTACTTTAGTCAAGTGACTGTTATTTGATAGTCCCTCGCAGCACGGATTACACCAGGGGCATCCTAATCTAATTGGGGTACGTGTTCATCCTTTCCTCTTAAAGACACTGGACACTATTGGTAATTGTCAAAGACCAGTCTTCTCACTTGGTGTATCTCAACATATGCATAAACTAACAAACCTGTGACAATTTGAGCTCATCAATCGGTCGTCGAGATATTAATGAAAGAAAAAAAACACCCTTGTCACACGAAGTCGGGTGCTTTCAGATGCTTGATTTCAAGACCTCAAATTCTAATTCTGAGGTCTCGAAATCAAATTCGTGGAAAATTACTTCTTTCTCGAAAACTACGTCACTTCAGAGGGAGCCGTTTCTCACAATGTTTTATACTATCAACCTCTCCCCATTACTCGAAACCAAGTAGGTTTCTATGCTAATAATTATTTTGAGTAATTACCAATAGTGTCCACTGCCAAATAGTGTCCAAAAATGACTAAATGGAATTCTCCTTTATATGAGAAAGTCATTTTCTTAAATAACCAAGTAAGGCAACTCTCTTACACAAACAATACAACTTGCCAACACTTCTCTCAATCTTCATTATAAAACAGTTTATTGCAATAAAAAAAAAAAAAACAAGTTCCTGACTAAAGAGGGCGCTATTTAAAGTTAGTGAGGAGAAACTTCTAACACTTTACTGAATAATACTTCAGTTATTTGTGTGTAATCAAGATACAATTTTTATAACAATCTAAACATTAATCTCATCAAACTGAAATGAGATAAGACGAGTTCAGAATTTTCTCATTTGCCATCGGTTCATTTTAAATGAGCTAAAATGGCAAATAAGGAAGTAAATAAACAAATTAAACACAGCTGTTACTCTTACACAATGTTGACATAAACAATTTACTATTCAAATAAAATGAATATTCATGGGATGACATCAAGAAAATTGAGTCTCTCTACTATTCATCCGATAACTAAGCAGTACAATTTTCTTTTTTTTACAAAACAATAAAACATAAAAAGAGAAACACATCAAAGAATTTTGTTTTTGTTGTTAGTTATTTTACAGTCACATTTGTATCCAAATAAAATAATGTTGTAAAATTTGCACGTTACAGTAAAAAAAGAGTTCATTAACTTTGCATCAATGAAGTGAAACTGATTATTGTTAATATTTGGCTATGTGCTGGTCTCTATTGTCTTAATAGGCAGCTGTAAAGCTGAATTGCATCAATATCACAAGTCTAAAAATAAAAAAAAAAGGAAAATTCTAAAATTACAATTATCAGAAACCAAGTACTGGTTTTAACATTAAATTTGAAATTTGAAGGTTCTTTCAATAGAATTATTTGTAATATAAAAAGCATCACGAAACTAGTCGTTTACAAAAAGACTTTGTTTTTGCCAACCTTTGCATTGATCCGTCTCATGTACAGGGAGAAACGTTTTCTTGTAGAAAAAAAAAGTATTTTAATATCTGAGTGAGAACCTCCCTCTCTCTCAAAAATGACGTTACTTCAGAGGGAGCCGTTTCTCACATTGTTTTATACTATCTACAGCTCTCCATTGCTTGTTACCAAGTAAAGTTTTACGCTAACAATTATTTAAAAGTATTTACCAATAGCGGCCAGTGCCTTTAAAGAAAAAAGCGATTTTGTGTGAACCCAAACATTACTGCCGTTTGATCATAACATTACAGGGAATATTTAAAGTGCAAACTGGAGCCATTTTGTCTGATTGGTCAGTTGTTGTCTTATTCTATAATATTAAATATTCATAGGACGACATTTAATGTGGGAAACTCCAGCCTTATAACCAGCCTTGTTTATCAGTACTCCATGACCAAAGAAGTTTTTATGTTAATAATTATTTTAAGTAATTACCAATAGTGTCCAGTGCCTTTAATGGTTGACATCCACAAAGAACAGCTAAGACGTTAATCAACGATGACATCACCAAAGGAGCAGTTGTCTTCAATGGCTAGGTTGTAATTGTCACCAGTACCTCCTTTATACGCACTCGTCACAATCCGGAACCAGCCTTTCTCACCCTGTAGTATTAAAATCAATTCTCAAATCAACACTGAATCTTAAAGGGTGTGGACACTATTGGTAATTACTCAAAATAATTATTAGCATAAAACCTTTCTTGGTGACGAGTAATGGGGAGAGGTTGATGGTATAAAACATTGTGAGAAACGGTTCCGTCTGAAGTGCCATAGTTTTTGAGAAAGAAGTAGTTTTCCATGAATTTGATTTCGAGACCTCAGATTTAGAACTTGAGGTCTCAAAATCAACTATCTAAACGCACACAACTTGGTGTGACAAGGGTTGTTTTCTTTCATTATTATCTTGCAACTTCGGTGACCGATTGAGCTCAAATTTTCACAGGTTTGTTATTTTATGCACATGTTGAGATACACCAACTGTTAAGGCTAGTCTTTGACAATTACCAATATTGTCCACTGCCTTTAACTTGAGGTTTCAACTAACTTACTCTAGTCATCCTCAGGAGACCAATGTAGTCAGCTTCACTCTCCTGACGATGACTAGAGCAAGTTAGTCGAAACATTGAGTCCAATATTAAAGGAACACGTTGCCTTGGATCAGACAAGTTGGTCTATAAAAAGCGTTTGAAACCGTTTGTTATGAAATGCATATGGTTAGAAAGATGTTTTAAAAGTAGAATATAATGATCCACACAAGTATCACTCAAAATTGCATGGTTTCATTTTACGTCGTGAACTAACACAGTCGGCCATTTATGGGAGTCAAAAATTTGACTCCCATATATGGGCGACCGTGTTAGTCGCCGAGGTGAAAAGAAAACCACGCAATTTCAAGGCATATTTGTGTAGATCATTGTATTCTAGTTTTACAACATCTTTCTAACCATATCGATTTGATAACAAACGGTTACAGAACGCTTTTCAAAAACCAACTCGACCGATCCAAGGCAACGTGTTCCTATAACAACTCACTCTGCGAAACTCAACCTTCTACAATCTTGTAGCAGCATGTTGTGGAGAATACTCATTTCACCATGATCAAGAGAGTATTTAAGTTTGAGACCTGCCATCTCAATAATTGATTACTTAAAAAGCACCGGACACCTTTGGTAATTGTCAAAGACCAGTATTCTCACTTAAAGGCACTGGACACTATGGATAACTACTCAAAATAATTGTTAGCATAACAACTTACTCGGTAACAAATGGGGAGCCGTTGATAGTATAAAACATTGTGAGAAGCGGCTCCCTCTGATGTAGCTCCCTCTGAAGTAACACAGTTTATGAAAAAACAAGTAATTTTCTAGTAATATTATTTGAATTTGATTTTGAGACCTCAGAATTAGATTTTGAGGTCCCAATCTAAAAGCACACAACTTCGTGTGACAAGATTTTTTTTTCTTTCATTACTATCGACGACCAATTGAGATCAAATTTTCACAGGTTTGTTATTTTGTGCATAATGTTGAGATACATCAACTGAAAATTACCAATAGTGTCAAGTGCCTCTAAGGTCATTAAACCATTTGATCCGAGTCAACGATAGTTTTAAACTCACCCAAGGTTCTCCCCATGAGTTGCGGACAATCCAATATTCAGTTCCATTCTCGACACCCCATCCTGCTACTGACACAATATGATCGGTCTGTTCAAAAAAGAAGAATGATTTCATCAAAGTAAAAATAATGTGAAACTCCTCAAAATGAGCCAACAAGGGCCCAATTTCATGGTTCTGCTCACCGCCGAATTCTGCGCTTACAATCACAATTCTCCGCTTACTGTCATCATCATCATCATCATCATTCTCTTGATCCATCAGAGGGGACGTAGAACCGCCCAACCAATGCGCTCTGCTGCCGACTGCCACAGCTGCCCAGCCTGGGACTCGAAGTCTGCTTCCAGTTGGTCGACCCTGGTGCTGCGAGGTCGACCTCTTGGCCTCTTCCAGGCTGGGCAGGGGCGGGATTCTTCCCGAGCTTCAACGCTCAGCCTGAGGGCCACATGGGCAGGTGTATCTTCTGGGAGCTGTCTACTGTGCAAGCGCCAAATTTCCGGGCTAAATGTATAAGCAAAGCATGCCTAGTACATACCCGCTAACCTGTGGAATATGCTTGACATAAAATGGAATTCCCTTCTTCCACAAGTAGCGCCGATTCTTTACTTAGCAGAGCCACGAAACATGGCTAAGATGAGGGGATGTGAACACCATCTGGTAACAGCCAATCTCCCTCACACAAAAATTGGTTTAACGTCTAAGATTATTGCACAAATTTAAGAAATTATGATTCAGTAACTAGACGACAAAATTTATTCTAGATGACTACTAGTCATTGATTGTGAAATCAACGGTTAGCTTCGGGGATTCAAACCCACAACCTTCTAATTGCATGTCCTACAGTTTAACCACTGGTATTTGACATTTTAGGGAACTTTTGCGTCCCATATGAAGCAAAACCAAATTGTGTTCCAACATGGTCCAATGTTCAAATGTGAGAAAGACTTGCCCAAGTATAGTTTGACAGTCTGACTAGGAATATTTCTGGTTTACTCGGCTCTGAGATTTTGATTTACTCTACTGTGGGGCTTGATTTACTCACCTCTGGGTTTTTGTTGTACTCTTTGTAGATCCTACCTCCTCTAAATTTCTGCAGTTTTTTGGTCGCATCAATGTCACATCTAGATATCCAGAAAGTGATAAGGAAAAAACACCCTATAAATAAAAAGTAAACTTAAAGACAGTGGACACTATTGGTAATTGTCAAAGACTAGGCTTCACAGTTGGTGTATCTCAACATATGCATAAAATAACAAACCTGTGAAAATTTGAGCTCAATCGGTCATCAAAGTTACCAGGGCCCAATTTCATGGCTCTGCTTACCGCCGAATTCTGCGCTTACGATCACGAGTCCCCGCTTACGTGCAAACGCCGAATTTCTGGGCTAGCCTTGTAAGTGTAGAATGCCTAGTAACGCGGAGTACGCACGCGCAGAAGCCAAAATTCGCCGCTAACCCGTGAAATACGCTTGCCTTCAGCACAGAATTCCCTGCTTCCGTAAGCGCCGATTCTATTCTTACGGTAAGCAGAGCCATGAAATTGGGCCCAGATATTAATGAAAGAAAAAAAACACCCTTGTCGCACCAGGTTCACACAAAGTTGTGTGCTTTCAGATGCTTGATTTCGAGACCTCAAATTCTAAATCTGAGGTCTTGAAATCAAATTCGTGGAAAATTACTTCTTTCTCAAAAACTACGTCACTTCCGATGGGACCTGTTTCTCACAATGTCAACAAACAGCTGAAACAAAATTGCAAGTCTAGTTTTTAATTTTTTTTTTGGGACAAATGCATTTGTCTATAAACAATTGTCTAAAAGTATAAAGAAAAGCACCATTTAAATGGTTCTTTTTATAATTTTACATCCAGGAATGTGGTTCCCAAAAACAAACTACTTAATAAACTCAAATCTCATTTTCTTTTCCTTCCTCTCCAAACAGCAAATTATTATACTAACGTGATCGGTCCATTCTTGAATATTTCTGCCATCATTTTCTGCCTTCCTTGTATCCGTCCATAGTCACCAACCCTCCATAATGTGTAGTTACCTTGGTCTATGGCGGAACACTCTCCAAACGTTGTACAAGTCCCACACTTGTTGAATGCCTCACATTCTGAAATAACAAAATAAAAGTCGAATGAAAAATATAAGATATGATCAATCCAAGTTCCTAACTTACTTGCCGACTCACTCGGTCGCCCATAGGCGGGCTCGAGTATGGCTTTCTCCAATTAGTTCTTGTTTTGCATGAGGGTGGCCACATCTGTTGATTCTACACCGGTGTTCTTTTGCAGCACCCCAGTATAAGACATTTTCGATCTCCCCGGTTAATTTCTTCAACTAATCATTGAAAAGGAAACTAATCAAAAAGATTGTCAGTTTGGGAATTGTTACGTTATATGTTATACCCTCTTGTGTTGGCAACTATAGGCAGTTGCCATGCGGGCAGCCATCTTGTATTACATGTGATTCCTGAGAGTAAGAGAACATGACCCGATGATACTACAACAGAAATGTGTCTTTGTCTCTCTTTATAAACTATAAATAACAGGAATGGCATAGTGGTATCTTGCCTTGCCTTCCCCAAGTCTACCTTCCATACCTAGAACCCGGTTTCGAATCCCACCGGGGCACTATGTGGATTGGGCTTGCAGTTCCTACCAGACTATGTCAGTTTTCCCCCTGGAAAAATTATCTGGGGTTTTCCTCCTACATGTCAAACTGAACTTCCTTTCTTGTCTTCTCACTCCATACTCTGTACTTTTTCGACTTCAGTGAAAAGAAAACCACCACAGGCAAATCACTCAAACCGACGACTTTTGCATTGCTAGAGCAGATGTCTATACCACTGGACCACCAAGCTAGCCCATTGGCCAGAGGCAGTTTGAATTCAAAAACACAAAACTTGATGCAGTTAAACTTCTAAAATCTTAAGTGATGTTATATAACACCCAAGCAGATCCTTGCCATTTGATTGGAGGATTGTCCGTCACGTGATAGCAAATAAAAGTACCAATACACGCTGAGTCACTCACCGTGCTTTTTCGTTCCATCCGAAAAGTACCATTGCACGCTGCCAGCGTGCAATGGTACTTTTCGGATGGAACGAAAAAGCTGAGTAAAAACATCACTGCGTGCGCGTGTCGTAACGCAGCAGTGTTACTGCAAGGCATATTAGTAAAATTACTAGCATTCGGCTTCTACAATTAAAAATTGTAGGCCTACGCTTCGTTTGTTTTGAAAGTTGTATCTTTCAATCAAAATGACAAAGATCTACTTGGATGTTATATAAAACAAATAATGAATGTTTTTCATTCGTGCAATGGTGCGAAAATGTTCATTCGTTGAAAGCTGGAATGTTCCATTCAACTCGGCTCCGCCTCGTTGAATAGAACATTCCATCTTTCAACTCATGAACATATTCGCACCATTGCACTCATAAACATTCATTATGTGTATATTAGAAGCTTTGCATGGTGTGAAGGTTAAGAATAAGCTATGAATAGTAGTAAACTTGTGGGTACAACCATGTACACAGCCTGGCCGTGTCCGAATTGGTGGCTACGGCTGCGGCTACCACCGTTGCCAGGGGTGTTGCTAAGGGCGTCCAATACTTCAACGCAAGACGACGCAGTGATCCGTCCGTAGCTGTAGCCGTAGCCGCCAATTCGGAAACGGCCTAATTCTCTTTTCTCTTGAAGGCTTTCTCCTGAAGAAGAGCAGTATACTGTTCGAAACGCCGAATCCAAACCAGCTCTTTTCAGAGCCAACACTCCCTCAATAGAGAATTGTTACGTGGTTGTACCTGCAAGTTTACTGTTATTTAAAGTTTATTCAAAAAAATCTTACTTTGGTTTTTGGCTTGGTAGTTATTACACGTTTCATCGGGTATTCCGTGGGTGTTTGCGTAGCTATAAACCCCCATCGCCGATCCTCCGTCACAGTCTCCGGCGTCTCCACAATCAATCACATTCTGAGGGGAAAGGTAAGTGGAGGGGAAAGCACCTTGCCTCTTGATGTTGATACGATCTGATTAAAAAAAAAAACACAAAGTGAAAAACAACTTGTTGGAATAATCCATAAGTTGAACTGAAGTTGAAAATTGTTTGAATCAATAAGAAAAGTTTGTTCTGGAGTTGAACTCCTCCGTGATGAGTTAATTACAGTTGTTTCACCAAGAAGTGTTTTTACAATTTGGGTGTTATAAAAGACAACGAATGTGAAAGAATTCACGAGCCGAACCGACAGAGTTAAACATAGTTTTCATAAAGTTACTAATTTCAAATAAATGTAATTTTGTTGTATTCAATAGTAGCTTTATTTTCAGCCAGTTTGATTATTTCTTGTCTGTAGTTTCAGTTGTGTTTGAACCGGAGTCACTATTGACCCATTTCACCTGACGTCATTATCAGAAAAATCTTGAATGCGCCATACTGGTGGGCAATTTCACTGTGCGTTTTCATATATACCTCTATGCATAAAGTATGCTGTGCGATATGCATGGGAAGTGTGGCATCAGTCGCCGCGTGTGACACACGTGCAAGGGGTCAATTGGCAAAAGTTCAAGAGATGAGTATAGGTGTTTGCTAAAAAACGAAAAATGGTGACAATGATTGACTTTGAATTAAAGCAATTACAGTGTGGGGAGCAGGGACAAGATTCAAAGAGCTGCTCAAGAAGAAAATACTTATTGTTCTGCTTAGCGGACATGAGGAGGATACCAGTCATAAATTTTACATATGACATGGTAATTTGGCTGGTAACCTTAATCTGGTAATCATGTGCTAAGCGGCTTTTTTTGGCTCTATGAATTCGGGCCCAGGAACTTTCAGAGTTAGGCCAATTTACAAATAAAAGATTCAAGGTTTAGAAACTAAGTGTACAATAACAAGTTATCACTTCTGGGCCCATTTTCTTGGCTCTGCTTACCGCCAAATTCTGCGTTTGAAATCACCATTCTCTGCTAACAGTGTAAGTGCCAAATTTCTGCGCAAGCTGTATAGACGATGTGACCTATGTTTACATTTAAACCGCCCTCTGTTGACAAAACACTATATACGTCATGTTTCTCCGGGCAAAGAGTTGCGTAGTCATAGTAAGATTGCGTACACTTTCTAGCTGGCTGCCAAAACACAAAGGTTTTGCCCGGCGGTATGCGCGAAAATCATGTTGTGGTTTTCGTGTGACGTCAGAGGTCACATCGTCTATAAGCGAAGAATGTCTAACATGGAGTTTGCTCGAACACAAGTGAAAATTCCTTGCTCACCTGTGAAACACGCTTGCCGTAAGCACAGAATTCCCTGCTTCCGCTAGTGCCGATTCTTTGCTTATGGTACACTGAGCCATGAAATTGGGCCACGGGGCCTTTCTAAAACCTCTGCTTGGGCTCCAGGCACTGTCTGATGTTCGAACCACCTCCGCATGCAAAACACACACTGCTCCAAAAATGTGAAGGCCTGAAGGCCGAGTTGCATTTCCATGGCGTACACAGTGCTCGAAGCCTAAGCCGGAGACGTAGTCCAAGCCGAGGTTTAAGAAAGGCCCCCAGTGTCTTGAATTCTTTCCTCATTAGCTCAATTAAAGCCACTGGACACTATTGGTAAGTGTCAAAGACCAGTCTTCTCACTTAGTGTATCTCAACATATGCATAAAGTAACAAACCTGTGAAAATTTGAGCTCAATCGGTCGTCGAAGTTGCGAGTTGATTAAAATTCTAATCTTGAGGTCTCGAAATCAAATTCGTGGAAAATTACTTCTTTCTCGAAAACTACGTCACTTCAGAGAAAGGTTTTATGATAATAATTATTTTGAGTAGGCCTTATTACCAATAGTGTCCACTGCCTTTAAGAATATAAAAAAAAAAACTTGAAGATACCGGAAGGAAAAAACTGACCTGCCATAGCACTGGTTGCACCCATAGCCCAGCAACTTCCACAATATTGTGGGATATGTTGGTTGCGTGTTGTACTTGCGTAATTCATTCCTTTCATATAACGCCAATCCCACTGTGTCGGTAGATCCTTAGGGTTCACATCCCAGTGAGGTCGAGGGTATGTTTTGAAAGGTCAAAGGTCAACATGATACTTTATTTAACATTTGAAAAAGTCGTATTTGGCAGGATACAGAGATCCCATCACAGAAAAGTCTTGAACCCTATTTTGTTTACAAATCAATTAAAAAAAATTAAAAACCAAATATAGATAATTTAAAGCTGAAAAATAATGGTTAACAAACAAAAATGTGGATTTTAGACTTGCCCAGAGATCTCCAGCAAATCACGAGACAATTTTTTTTAAGGACATCTTATGTAAAGTATGCCCTCCCATCCACATACCGTGCACACAAGACCAATAAATCCGTCCGATCCTTGGAAGGATACGGAGTGGATTGGAGGACTGATTTATGGGACTAATTGTGCAGCATGCACAAGACTTGAAGATGGTGTGATTGTCTCTTGTCTGACTCGTGACTGACACCACCCTTAGCTTTACGTGCAAACTTGTGGATCCTGCTGAGTAAACCAACATAAACGCGACACTCGGCGCTCAGCAACCAGTCAGTGACACATCCAGTATCCTCCACTGTCCTGTTTTCACGGTATTATGGCTTTTTGTCTTTGAATTGGAAAAAAATAAAATAATGATGCCATATAATATCAACTTTTGCCCTAGTTACCTTCATTTGTTTATAAGAATCTTGTGCAAATATAATATTAAAACTTGATGGATATTGAAAATTTTACACCACACAACGATCTTCGATGACTTCAACTGGTCCCATTTGTTTTGAGTTTTTCCTGTTTTCAAGGCAAACGAGAAAGTATGGTTACCCGCTGGGAAGCCATATGTGAAATAAACATAGACCAGTGACTACAAGTGTTCTGTTCTGTTCTGTGAAATCAGTGTGAATAATTATTGGCTTTCAAATCTGATTTTGGAAAAGTTTTTTTCCTTCTTTTTTTCTTCTTAACATTTATAATAAAAAGCGTATAAATAAACAGTGACAAGTGAATCACCAAGACAATGTTTAAATTTTAATATTAATAATAATATTATTGACATGACTGGGTTAAAACAAATTCTCAAAATATATTAGAAAATTATATAAGGCACATGGCTCCTTTAAACCTCTGTATTTTTTCCCCAGAACAGAAGGCTCGACAGAATGTTTAGTCACATGATTTGATCATCATGAATAGTGAATTGAAATAGTGTTTCATGAAACTTTTTCGGTGGGCACATTTTTTAGAATTGCCTAAAATACCAAACTTTTTGCACGTATGCAACTAACCAGCAGTGGAGCCTTACGTGTTTCTAAGTTTGGTCAAGGGAGAGGAGACTCTTTGCTTGGCAAGTCAAACCACAAACAATTGATCCAGGGACTGTTTACATCGCGCACAGAGAGTTAAAAGATTTGCTACGTGTTTTAGGGACACCTTGAAAACAGGACCTCCTACATACAATTAATGCCGATCCGCTGGCTGGCTAATAAAAAAAAAGTAAACAACAAAGGAACACTCACCTTTTTTCTTTGAACAACTTATCTATGTCTGGCCTGGAGCATGGAGCATCAAGTGCCGCGTAAATGCACCCTACAAACAGAACCTGCAAGACGAACAAGGACACCCTGGTATACATGTTGGAAAACTGGAACAAAGTGAAAGAAACAGCTGATGATTTTAGTTTTTAAAAGTTTGTAATCATCACGTGAAAATTAGACGTAGGGAAATAACAATGTCATGTGACTGTGTCATGTGATAGTTCCGTTCAAACGGCAGAGGTCGCTATTTACTTGTTTTTTGATATCTTCGTGGGTGTGGGTGCATACCACCACTTGTAAATAAACTCCCGAGCACAGCTGTGCAGAATGTTATAATACACAAACAAGTTGAAGATAATAATGAAAGTAAAAACACTTCTTCCTCCATGGTCACACGAAGTTGTGTGCTTTCTGATGCTTGAATTCGAGACCTCAAATTCTCTGAGGTCTCGAAATCAAATTCGTGGAAAATTACTTCTTTCTCAAAAACTACGTCACTTTAGCCGTTTCTCACAATGTTTTATACTATCAACCTCTCCCCATTACTCGTAACCAAGTACGGGTTTATGCTAGTAATTGTTTTGGGTAGTTACCAATAGTGTCCACTGCCTTTAAATACTCTGCTCAATTTAATATGAGTAGTCCGTAGGCCTGTCGAGTTAGTCTCCCTGCTGGCCTCCAAGTCAATAATGCCACTTTTTTAGGGACTCATCCAAATCATACATCAAGATGGAAGTCAACAACCTCAAGTCACAATAAGGAAAATGTGTAGGCCTACACCCTGAAACCCTTTTTGGGTAGCGGCCCTATACTTGCTTTTGCACCATCAGTGATTTCATTGGATACAATGATTTCATTGGATAAACGTGAAGTGACGTTAGCTTTCCACATCTGTATTTCAATTGGTCAGAGGTGATGTGGGTACAGCTGACAAACATCACATTGGACCAATCATCAAAACACAGATTTGGTCGTCTGCATGTTGTGGGTGCACTGCTGGGGTCTGCGATGGTTAGTCTAGCCGATTGCCAACGCCCCTTGTTAGATTTAACATCAGTCGTTTGCCCTACGACTGCGAGTTGGGGCACGATGGCTAGCTTATCTGGGGCGTTTTTTCTTTCTTTCGTTATTCTCTTGCAACTTCGACCAGTTGAGTCCACTTTTCCACAGATTGTTTATTTCTGCATAGTGTTGGGATACACACAGTGAGAATGGTCGTTGACAGTTAATACCAAACGTGTCCAGCCGTCATTTTCACCAAACTCTGCCTAACTTTAGAATCAATTTTAGGGCTTAGGACGAGTTCAGTTCCGTAACCATGGGCCTAGATGTTACGACGCATTGAACCCATCTCCTATAGGACGAGTTAATAATAATAATAACCCGTTTTTATATAGCGCTTTACACCAGAAGGGCATCCCAAAGCGCTTCACCGTTATTACCCCTGGTCACTGGGCCTTAAATCACTCCTTACACCATATCAGCTCCCTGGTGGGGAGTATGCAGCCTGTGCAACATTAATTTGCGCTACTCGGCTAAATCAATCGCAAGAACCATCTCTGCCCTCACAGGTACCCATTTACCCCTGGGTGGAGAGAAGCAATTATAGTGAAGTGTCTTGCTCAGGGACACAAGTGTCACGACCGGGATTCGAACCCACACTCTGCTGAACAGAAGCACCAGAGCACCTATCCGCTCGGCCACGACACCCTGAGTTACTCGTCCTAACTCGAGATAGGATTTATCGTAGCATTTCGTGAAATCGGCTGCAGTGCCTTTAATTCTAATTGCAACATTCAATTCAATTCAATTCACTTTATTATCCCAGATGGGAAATTCAGTTTAGACGAGACGACTTATTTATGCACTAACAGAAATGTTTGGTCCACAGTGAAAACACTGGCTTATTTGCTTTGCGCTCAAAAATATTGGGTATTTTTTGTCAATCATTGGACCAAAACCTACACCAACAACGTTGTTTTTCGATCTATCCACCTACACGGGTTAATATTCCAGAAAGTATGAAGTACATATACATGTACACTGCACTACACTTTGTATACAGCGGTAGGTAGCAAAATTCATTGCACTGTCTGGGCTGATTTTATTTTGTTGTTATTATTATTATTATTTTTAAACTACACTTGGAACTGACTAACTTATCATGCTTAACAAAATCGATGTTTTACCTCAAAATCAGTTGTGGCCGAAGGAGGGTACTTCTCGTTTAATTGAAGAAGTTGCATAAATTATAACAATCGCCGTGTGATGAAATGTAACCTGGAAAAAGGGTACACTATGAAAACTATATTGATTATAACTAATAAAACACACTCAAGATCGGGTGGGGAAAAGACGCGAGGAAATGCACAACAAAAATAGGAACAGATGACACAAAGTATAGGTTTCTCAAACAAAAATAAAAAATGACTTTATTGATTATAAGACAATTTAACAAAAGCAGCATAAAACAATGCAAACCAAAAATGGATGAACTTGTGATCTAAACCTTAAAAATGACTCTGTTCGGAACTTCAAACAAAGAAAACCAAGTTAAACCTAAACCAAAATAAACTATAAGAAACCTTGACCAAAGCTAAAAAAAAAAATTAAAAAAAATCAAATTAAAATCATAATGGCATTTGAAACTGATTCCATAATTATTAGCAGGAAATACACTTGAAGCAGGCAAAACTATGTAGAAATTAAAACTTAAGCAGAGAGATAGAACAGAAGTGCTCCTTGCGCTGCCAGGCTGCTATCTGATTGTTATTTAAAGATACAATCAATCACAACCTCAAGTTCAAAATCCATTTAGCAAAATAATATCTGTGAAAGTTTCATCACATTGGGATAGTCAGTGAATCCAATCTGAAAGATTTTGAGTACAGGAAATTAGAAACCTACCCAAGTTGGATCATTACCTGTTACACAGTTGTTTATTTTAGATTCCATTCATAGATTATACTTCTGTCATAGATTATATCTGAGCATTAATTAACCAGGACATATCCATTGCAGTTAATATTAGTCTTATTAGGCCTACTAAGAGAATAATCGATTTTCCACCATACCGCCATTTGCTTGTTTCAAAGCATTTGCAGGGGGGGGGGGACCCAAACAGAACAATTATTGGGAAATGAGCACTATTGGTAATTGTCAAGGACCAGTCTTGTCACTTGGAGTATCTAATATGCATAAAATAACAAACCTGTGAAAATTTGAGCTCAATTGGTCGTCGAAGTTGCGAGATAACTATGAAAGAAAAAACGACCCTGTCACACGAAGTTGTGTGCTTTCATATGCTTTGCGAGACCTCTAAATCTAGTTCCCAGGTCTCAAAATCAAATTCGTGGACACTTACTTCTTTCTCGAAACCGCGTCACTTCAGAGAGAGCCGTTACTCACAATGTTGTATACTATCAACCTCTCCTCATTACTCGTTACCAAGGTTTTATGCTAATAACTATTTGGAGTAATTACCAATAGTGTCCACTGCCTTTAAAAAGGCGTCGATTTAGTATGGAACCGTATTAAGCCCTTTTTAATGTTCGTATATATCTAAATTCTATGTGAACAACTTACAATAGCAGATCTTTCATGACAAAATTTACAAAATAAAATATTGTATTTGATTCAACAAGCCACCGCATTGTTTATAAAAACACTAGCATCCACTCTCATTATACGAGTCGGATTTAGAACGGGTTATATTAGAAGGGTATCTTGAGAGTTTTATAAGCAATGCGTTTGTACTTGGAAGTCTTACATACTATACTGGTCGTATTGGGTTTAAAGTGACATTCCTTATTAGTTACTTTCTGCAACTATTTTAGCTACCCGATGTCACGATTTTTATACATGTCTCATTTAATCCATTGCATTAAAAGTTAATTCACATTAAATTGTTTTCCATGTTTTCCATTTTTAGGTTTCAAAGTACAGGTTTAATTATTTTTGTTTAAAAATTTACGAGAAACTTAATAAGGTGAAGCGATAAGGTGATTTATGAGGAGATGTTTATTACTGCATACCTTTTTAAAATGGTATCCATCTTAATTAAGGACTAAACTTTCCTTCTAATCTTCATCTCAGTTGTTTTGAGTGAGCGGTAACCCGAAAAGCCATACCAATTAATTCCTTCTGTGTTCGTAGTGGCCTCATTGAAGTATCTCCCGTTCAAATTGGAGGCGTAGCAGTACGTGTACCACCATGCTCCGTGAAAACGCTCAGCACAGTTAGAATTACTATGGGCATCGTTGTCTCGGTCTTTGGTCGTAAAGGGCCGGTTATTGTGGGGTGATAACGCGTCTCCTGAAAGATAACACACGTAGCCATTATAGTCACATGTAAGTAAAGGCGATGTTGACAGGAGGTAACTTTAAACATTAATTTGTTTCGAACATAACTTAGGCCGATAAGGTGGGATTAGAAACAAATTTATAAATTAATGGAACTGGGATATTGGGAAAAGTGAAGTAAATGTTTCACAATCAGGTCCAATTTTAACTGCATTTTGTTTTCTTTTTAAAGCCATTGGACACATTCTGAACAGAACCAAAAGTTAAAAGTTCACAGATTTACAAATAACTTACAAAGTTTACAGAAGGTACTGGTGAAAGACTTCCCTTGAAATATTATTCCATGAAACGCTTTACTTTTTGAGAAAACATTAAAACACCTATAAATTTTCGATATCAACAATAACAGATTTATTATAAACACATGTCATGACATGGCGAAACGTGCGGAAACAAGAGTGGGTTTTCCCGTTATTTTCTCCTGACTCCGATGACCGATTGAGCCTAACTTTTCACAGGTTTGTTGTTTTATATTATTATACGTTGTGATACACGAAGTGGCCTTTGGACAATACTGTTTACCGATGACAGTTTAATAAGATAGTTAGAAAATTGCTATCGAAATGGGATTTAAAAGCAACGTTTATACGTTATATTTGTTCTCCTCCAAATTGTGGTTTTACGATTCTGTTAAATGTTTCTAGCGAGTTTAAAATGGCTGAATTCAAGTTATTTGTCGTACATTTTGTCATTTTTTAGTTTCAAGGGATTAACATCATCTTCCTCTTTTTTACTTGGTGTTGGGCAGCAAAGGATACACCCCTCCAATTTCGGCTTGGTTTGAGCAGCAAGTGATGCAAAATTCTACTCCTCCTTTTTCCGTCTGGAGTTGAGGAACAAAACAAAAACAATTCCCCCTCCACTTTTTAAGGCACTCCAGACACTATCGGTTATTACTCAAAATGATTATTAGAAACCTACTTGAACTAGCATTGGAGAGATGTGAACATTGTGAGAAACGGCTCCCTCTGAAGGAACGTAGTTTTTGAGAAAGAGGTGATTTCTCATTCAACTATTTGAATCACAATGTTGCTTTTCTGTCTTTCATTGACACCTACCAAAAACAATCGGTCACAGCGATAAACACAGACTACCCTGCAATATTTCTGTATAACTACGAAGTTTCCACTTATAGCATCTTACCTGCGGTTCCAGAGTAACTTCCTACCATCAGCCGGTAGTTATCGCTCACATCGGCGATGCTGAACGAGCCATAAATAGCAAAGCCGGTATCGTCGTCGAAGCCTGTGAGATCTACGCGGAGTTCGTACTCGCCCTGAGCAGTCAGACGGTGCAAGTTGTCGTTACCCAGCCAAAACTCTCCCTCTAGATTCCCAAAGCCCCGGCTGTAGTTGGCAAAGTCCAAATAGAAATCTACACTGCCGTCCTGACGCCGCTGGAAAACCTATCAAGGGAACGTGGAGGTTTTTAAAATAACCCTGGTCTTCTTTGACTTGATCAAACTTATTCTTATTTACAAATATATTCGTAGAGATGAGTACTATCTAATTCACTATAATCCGTGAACTTACCGTCCATCCACCACCGTCTGTTTCCATATCACAGTATACCTGGAAAGCTTCACCGGAGTCTAGAGGTTGTACCGAGTACACGCCACTGATCAATTCACCCCTCGCAAGAGTCTCGGAACAATCATTTGGAGGGGCAACTGTACAATAATATTTTATGTAAACATTAAAAAAAAAAGTTTTTATTTCACCAACTGTAAGGACATAGATGTTATAATTTAAAGGCAGTGGACACTATTGGTAATTACTCAAAATAATTATTAGCATAAAACTTTACTTGGTAATGAGTAATGGGGAGAGGTTGATGGTATAAAACATTGTGAGAAACGTCTGCCTCTGAAGTGACGTAGTTTTCGAGAAAGAAGTATTTTTCCACGAATTTGAGTTCGAGACCTCAAGTTTAGAATTTGAGGTCTCGAAATCAACCATCTAAAAGCACACAACTTCGTGTGACAAGGGTGTTTTTCTTTCATTATTAACTCGCAACTTCGACGACCGATTGAGCTTAAATTTGCACAGGTTTGTTATTTTATGTATATGTTGAGATACACCAAGTGAGAAGACTGGTCTTTGACAATTACCAATAGTGTGTCCACTGTCTTTAAGAGAGTGATAATAAAGTCTCAACGTGTTTTTGAAAAAAAATTAAAGTCACCTTGCAGTGGTATTTTGTCAAAATAAAGCTTTTGTCACTAAAATATGTGTTTTGATGAGTGGAATATGAATACACAATTAACTAAGGTTTAAAAAAATTAGTTTCCATGTAATTTACAAATTTGAAAATAAGCCCGACCCAAGAGGGCGCTGTTCCTGACGTCAATCGAGGCGCGATGAATCGCATGCAGTGCCAACACAAGATAATGACGCTTGGCGTAAGCTAAAAACATGCCCTCAAAGTTGAAACAATACCTGATTTTTTTCACGTTACGCAAATGCTCCTTTAGGTTAGTTACGTCTTTCAGGTACCTTCTTCGACTTCCCAACTAGCTGGAAAAATTGTTGGTATGGCGTCATGTTTTAGAAAGGAACTTTTCTCTTCATGTCAAAATGTGTAGTGTATTCCGGATTCTCGAAGCACGACGGCTCGGAGTGTTTGCTGCACAGCGCTGGAAAAGATTTGCAAACTGACCCCATCTTTAGTTGATTAGCTGCATCCAGCCATCAGCAATACACCTGGGCCCAATTTCATAGCGCTGCTTAGCGGCCGATTTTGTGCTTATTGTGCGATTTCCATTTCATAGCCCTGCTAACCGTAAGCACACGAAAATGCATGCTAACCTTCCGATGCTTACCACACGAAAATAAATGACGTCACAATGCAAATCCATGGTAAACACGCAATATGGCCGCCCAATTTTTCTGCTAACCTGTGAAATACGCTAAGGCTTAAGCAAATTGTTCTGCTACAGTAAGCACGCAAATTTGCTTACCGTAAGCAGCGCTATGAAATTGGGCCCTGGTCGACATTGCCGAAAAAAATGCAAGAAAAAAACTTTTTCGAAACGTACAAACTCACGACTAGGACTTGAATGTACTTGCTCGTACGTGTGTTCGATGTTTGATCGAGGCAAAGTCTGCCTCGATTGACGTCACAAAAGGGGTAGGCGGAGTCACCCCCACACAACTTTAATTAATTGTTTAAACATATAAATCGTTAAAAACAATTACTCAAAACATTATTTTATTGTTAAGAAACATATACTCTAATGTTTGAAAACAAAATCATCTATTTCCAGGTGACTTTAAGCTGCTTTTCCAAGGTCCAGTAAAGTATTTCTATTTCTACAGCACGGCTTGACGTTACCAACAAAGTTATATTCGGCTTCGTGAACAATCTTTCTATAGCCTTTATTATAATGTATGTAAAAGCAATAAACTTACGTCTAACATGAAGGAATTCAACCAAGTTAGAAACAGACACTTGAAGATCATCAAGCTGTCGTCTTAAACCCTGTACCTCCGAGGAGACCGCTGAGACTGTGTTCTGCAATTCCTCGACTGTACGTTTAGTATCAGTAAGCTCGGAGGAAACAGTCTCCTGATTTGCTGCGACTGTGAACTGCAACTCATCTTGACGTATTGATACTGTATGAAGTATTTCCTGGACGGTCGTACAGTTGTAGCCGCCGGTACCGGAGTTCACGGGAACGGATCGCCCGCAAACTGGCGGGTCGACTGTGATGTGTGGCTGGCACACACATCGTTCAGTCTCGCTCGTTGTGTAGGGCCCAATGCTATGCTGAGTTTGGGATCTTGCTCTCATAGCAAACACGGCTAGGAAGACCAACAGGGTCATTTTCATACAAGCTGGTTCCATTTATAAGGCAAACTGATAAACAATAAATGTAATTTTGCAGGCAGTTTCGTACTTTCAGTTCAGACAAGACGACTTATTATGGTTTAACTTTTGCTGTGACGCACTAACAAAAATGTTTGGTCAACAGTGAAAACATTGGTTTATTTGCTTTGCGCACAAAAATATTGTTTCTTTGTCAACCATTGGACCAAAACCTACACCAACAAAGGTTGTTTTTCGATGTATCCATTGACTTTGGGACACTATTCCAACAAGTATGAGGAAGTACATACATGTACACTGCATTACACTTGTATACAGTGGTAGGTAGCGCAAAGTTAATCTGTGCACTGTCTGGGATGATTTTATTTTGTACTTGTCTTCTTTTTTTAAACTAGATTTGGAACAAGCTTAACAAAATCGACGTTTTACCTCAAAATCAGTTGTGGCCGAAGAAGGATACGTCATGTTTAATTGGAGAAGCTGCATAAATTATAACAATCGCCGTGTGACAAGAGTATCCGCGATGTGCCCAACACATACAGTTGGTCTTTAAAGCTGCAAGAAAATAAATTGCAAGAAAATAGTTGCACAGAATTGTGTGTTTTCAGATGCCTGAGACAGGCTTCATGCTAAAGCCTTTCTCAGGTTCAATTTTTGTGTGTGAAAAGTAACCTCTTTCTCTAAAACTGCATTAATCAAAAGGGTGTCATTTCTAACAACATTTGATAACATCAACAGCTCTCCAGTGCTCTTAAAGCCATTGGACCCTTTCTGAATAGAACAAAAATTTAAAGTTCACAGATTTACAAATAACTTACAGGGTTTACAGAAGGTAATGGTGAAAGACTTTCCTTGAAATATTATTCAATGAAATGCTTTACTTCTTGAGAAAACATTAAAACAATTATCAATTCTCGTTATCGAGAATAACGGATTTATTTAAAACACATGTCATGACATGGCGAAACGTGCGGAAACAAGGGTGGGGTCTCCCGTTATTTTCTCCCGACTCCGATGAACGATTGAGCCTAAATTTTCACAGGTTTGTTATTTTATATATTATTTGTGATACAAGATGTGTGGGCCTTTGGACAATACTGTTTACCGATGTTGTGCGATTGCTTTAACAAAGTAAGTTTTCATGGTCGTTTGTTTTTTGGAGTAATTACCATTCTACTTTATACCCCGCCTTTAAAGTGTTTTAATTAACTTTTGTTCCATTCAGAGGGAGGTAATACTTTTATTGCGACCACAGAAGATGGGCAGGAATTATTGATTGATAGCTCCTATGTGTGTCAGTACTGTGGGAAGAATGAAGACAAATTACGACCTCAAGACGCACATGACAATCCATAATAATGAGCAGGTAAGAACAGGTGTTCGTTTGTCCATTTTTCTAGATGATCTACCCTTTAAGGAACTCGGCAAACTCCCACAAGGGGATATACACACCAAGCTGGCAACAGCCAATCTCTCTTATAAAACATTGGTTTAATGTCTACGATTAGGAATTATACAAATCAAGAAACAATACTTATTATAGTCATTGTAAAATCCGCGATTTGCTTGGAGCCCACAACCTTGCAATAGACCGATCCATTAGTTAGGCTCCGCCCACGGCGCACGTGTGAGCAAGAACATGTGCGCCTCTCCGATGTCATTCTGCACAACTCTGCCGGGCGCGCCAAGCCTACGCACACGCATGTCGGACCTTAATTTGTCGGACTTTTGGTTGCGCAATGGGTTGTGATTGGTCAAAACGTAATGGGGCGGGACTTAATGGATCGGTCTATTGCAAGTCCTGCAGTCTAACCACTGGACCATGTTGACATGGAATGGGAGGAGAGACATACTTTTTCCTGATCTAAAGGCCTTTTTACATACAGTACCCCAGAGAATTGAAGTAGCCTTTTATGAATGCAAACTAAAGAGGTCTGATGTACATAGGGGCTTTGAAACCCAATTTGACCCCAAGTGTGATTATCATTGTTACAGGTGTACAAGTGCGTTCTAAAATTCTGCAATACAACCTACAAGGATCAGTTAGGACCAGATACTCGTCCTAACTTAGGACTATCCATGCAATTTGTATATCTCCTAGGACTTGTCCTAAGTTAGGAGTAGTCCTAACTCTGTGTGAAATCGACCCCTGGACACTAGCCAGTCGTCTAGAGAAGAGACTGGACGGCTGCTATACGAGAATGCTTCGCTGTGTTAAACAGATTCATTGGGACAGGCATGTCACAAACCTGGAACTTTACGGTGGACTACCGAGAGTTAGCACCAAGATTAGGGCAAGAAGGCTGAGACTAGCAGGTCACTGTGTCAGACCGTCAGACATGCTGAGCTGGCAGTGAGCAAGCTTGTGCTTTGGGTCCCTACTCAAGGTCACTGTTCCCCTCTGGACTGCGTCGGGAAGAGCTGCGTACAGCAATGGAGGACCAACGTGTTTGGAGGGCCACCATCCGATGCTCCGCATCGACTGAATGAATTAAAATCTTCTTCTTCCTTTCAAGTGCTGCTTCAATAATTGAAGATTACCGCACTGCGGCTGGGCGCGTGAAACCATGAGACCGTAAGCCAATCTCAAGTGCGAGTGTTATAATGACAAATTATAGCACTTCTGTTTCCCTTCGGCCTTGTTGGATAATGGATAAGGGACCCAGACGCACTATATTTTTCCATACACAAGCTTTCAGGCAAACATGATGCGCAGCTTAATGCAATATGCGGTATTGGAACAGCACAATATGCAGGGTGTGTTATGGGCCATGCAATAGAAGTCACACCTCTTGTTGCTAAGGGTCGAACAATCAGAATCGAGGATTCAAGTCTGCTGTCAATACAGAAATAAATTTACTCACACAGAAGAAGATGCAAGTTGATACGTTCAGTTCTTACTGCACTGTTTCCCCAAAAAGCAACAAATCTGTTTTAGCCACACCAGTTGCGATATGCCAACAAGTCAACATTTCAAAGCTTTATATTATGGTTATAACCAAACCTGTTTCAGTTGAATTGTCCTTAAGTCAATTATTGGCCAATGACTGCAACAGTTATTGGTTACAGTTGGGAAAACAAACCCCAAGTAGGAAATGTTCAAAGGATATTTAAAGACACTGGACACTATTAGTAATTGTCAAAGACTAGTCTTCACAGTTGGTGTATCTCAACATAATATGCATAAAATAACAAACCTCATTATTTTGTCTCATTTGTTGATACACAGCGGGGATAAACCGTACAAGTGTGATGCTTGTGAGAAGACGTTCAACCGCCCGGATAAGCTAAAGAGACATAACCTCACTCACGATCCTGTCAAGAAACTCAAATGTCCGTTCCGCTCCTTGACTGGATGCGAGAAGATGTTCAACCGTCCTGATAAACTCAAAGCACATATCATATCACAAAGCGGCATCAAGCCCTTTAAGTGTCCGCAGTGTTTCAAGTGTTTCAGCCGACGCCCCAATTTGGCGGAGCATATGCGAATTCATACCGATGACTATACCATTCGTTGTAAAGTATGTAATAAAGGATTCGCCCGTGAGAAATATAAGAATGCTCATAATTGTCCGAGATGGGCACAAACAAGGGAAGCACTGAAATCCAATATAGAATGTGACATGAATGAATCTGTCCTTGGTGATTTGTCAAACGAAGCTTTGAAACAAACTGAATCAATCGTCGATGCCAAGTCTCCATCTCACAACATCTCCAAACATAATGAGAAACCCGAAGAAGTACATCCAGTTCTCTTAACTAAGACAAGGCAAGTCAGACTCAGGCACTCTGGTTTCTCTATAGAAGGTTCATATGCTTGACGACACGGTCACGAGTGAGGCTCCGAGGAGTAGACGATGGCGTGGCGGAGCAAGAGGCAGGCCAAGACGTGTCACTCAGAAGAGAAAAATTCAGAATTGATCGACGGAGGATATTGAGAGAGACTTAGAGGCTATCAGGAGTGGCTTGGAGGAGCAGCAACGACAGGAGATGGAGAGACAGAAAGCCAACCAGGAATCCGCAGAGCATCAACAAGATGGGGATCTGATGGCAGGAAGCTCACGGATGATAACGATCATGGTGACCCCTGACCAGGAGGTGGTCAGTGTCACATCGGGAGAGACGGTTACTTTGAAACAGCAACAACAGCCAACTATTTCAACTCTACTGCTACTGCACTTCGATCACCATTCTCCGCTTACAAGCAAGTGCCGAATTTCTGCGCCAGCTCTGTAAGCGTAGAATTCCTAAGTAACATGGAATACGCTTTGCACAAGCCAAAATTCCCTGCTAACCAGTGAAATAAGCTTGACATAAGTGCAGAATTCCGTGCTTCCGCGAGCGCAGATTATTTGCTTACAGTAAGCAGAGCCATAAAATTTTGGCCCAGGTCCTGCTGGCCAGTCACTAAAATAGTAAAGGGCAAACCTGTGGCCATAACTTGTCCACTCTCCAATGAAAAACAAAAAGGTTTTACAAAGGAAAAAGTGAAACATTAGAATAGATGTCTTTGTAATTTCTTGGCTTAGAGATTGCCCAACTTCCTAATTGGAAAGTATCTATCTAGTTGGGTGCAGTATTGACCTGGACTAATATCGACCTGGATTAATACTGACCTGGTCGTAGTATTGACATCTGTTCTTTTTACACAATCAATGCACTTCTTATCTTAGGATAGGAGTCATTTTTCTGAAACGAAATATCAAAAATAATTAACATAATCAATGTTTTTTTACGGATTCCGATCACACACTGTCAAATTCAATCATTGTTATGAACTAAATGAACAAATATTTTAGACAAATCTTTGTATATGTCCTTTTAATTCCTGAACCATCATAGACATCTGTGACAGACAGGGGCCTTATTTCATGGCTCTGCTTACCGTAAGCAAAGAATCAGCGCTTGCGGAATCAGGGAGTTCCATGCTGATGTTAAGCGTATTTCATGGTTAGCTGGGAACTTTTGCTGGTGCATACTCCAATATACTAGGCATTCTTTGCTTACACAGCTAGCACAGAAAACCTGTGCTTGGCTTTCACAGTAAGCGAATAATGGGGATCGTAAGTGCAGACTTCAGCAGTAAGCAAAGCCATGAAATTGAGCCCATATGAACTGGATAATTTAAAAAAAAAAAACTAATCATGAGGATATTCAATCTTGTGAAATTTAGATATTATTGTTAGAACTGTATTAATAGGACAAATCTTTGCTGAGGTGATATTTATTTGTTTACAGTGTTTCATTGGATGACATTTTATCTAGTTGTACATCTTTATATGTTTTAAAGGTGTACATTGTGGCCATTGTGCAGAAGATTAGATTAAGTTCATCTTTTAGCTTTCAATAGGAGACTTTCAAACGCTAGGTGGCAGCAGACATACCGGGTAAATTTCCCTTGTTTACGTAGTTCTGAACATGCGCATAATTCTGAGAACAATGGATTTACCCGGTAAGTCTGCTGCCCTCTATCGTCCCAGAAAGTCTCCCATTGTCACACCAAATCAACATACGTGAAATATTCATCAAATTCAGTGACCACAAACAAAAGGGCTTTCTTATTGCTATAAGGAGTTTGTATTATTTTAGGCTCATTTTGATTGCAACAATTGAAATAATCAGCAGTTTTGTTTGCAAGGTTATAAAATCTATTTTACTCAAGCTTTGATGGTGTGTTAGATGGAAGTACTTCTCTGGAGGATTGGTACTAGTGAACCATTTAAATCTGTGAGTTTTCACATTGAAAGTAGTTATTTTTCCCCAGGAAACTTTGTCTTCTAAAACGATGTGTTTTCATTTATTGAATGATGTATACATGTACATGTACATGCATGTATGTATGCCAATTGAGGTGTTTGAAATTATTAAACCAAACTTAAAAGGTCCAGAATGTTGTATTCAGAAGAAAGCTGTTGAGTTGTTTTGTTTTTGTGTATATTTAATGAGTCAAACAAAGACTGAGGCAAGAAAAGATTGCTGTAGCAAAACAATAAAAAACGCCAGAAATTGGTGGCAAGGTCGTAATTTTTAACCTTATCGCAAATACTCTGTACGTGCACAATAGACGTGGAATGAGATGCATGGTGGTCTAGCTATAGCTATCAAATTTGGGTACTAGCTAGACCAGCATACACCTCATTCGGCAGTTTGCGCCTGCGCAATGGTATTTGCGAAAAGGTCTGTGGGTGCATAGCACCACTAGTAAATAAACTCCCGAGCACAGATGTGCATAATGTTATAATACACAAACAAGTTGCAAGATAATAATGAAAGAAAAAACACTCTTGTCACACGGTGACGAAGTTGTGTGCTTTCTGATGCTTGATTTCTAGACCTCAAATTCTCTGAGGTCTCGAAATCAAGATCGTTGAAAATTACTTCTTTCTCGAAAACTACGTCACTTAATACTAAACGTGTCCAGCCGTCATTTTCACCAAACTCTGCCTAACTTTAGAATCAATTTTAGAACTTAGGACGAGTTCAGTTCCGTAACCATGGGCCTATGATGTTACGACGCATTGAACCCATCTCCTATAGGACGAGTTAATAATAATAATAACCCGTTTTTATATAGAGCTTTACACCAGAAGGGCATCCCAAAGCGCTTCACCGTTATTACCCCTGGTCACTGGGCCTTAAATCACTCCTGAAACCATCTCAGCTCCCTGGTGGGGAGTATGCAGCCTGTGCAATATTAATTTGCGCTACTCGGCTAAATCAATCACAAGAACCATCTCTGCCCTCACAGGTACCCATTTACCCCTGGGTGGAGAGAAGCAATTATAGTGAAGTGTCTTGCTCAGGGACACAAGTGTCACGACCGGGATTCGAACCCACACTCTGCTGAACAGAAGCACCAGAGCACCTATCCGCTTGGCCACGACACCCTGAGTTACTCGTCCTAACTCGATATAGGATTTATCCTAGCATTTCGTGAAATCGGCTGCAGTGCCTTTAATTCTAATTGCAACATTCATTTCAATTCAATTCACTTTATTGTCCCAGATGGGAAATTCAGTTTAGACGAGACGACTTATTTATGCACTAACAAAAATGTTTGGTCCACAGTGAAAACACTGGCTTATTTGCTTTGCGCACAAAAATATTGGGTATTTTTTGTCAATCATTGGACTAAAACGTACACCAACAACGTTGTTTTTCGATCTATCCATTAACCTACACGGGTTAATATTCCAGAAAGTATGAAGTACATATACATGTACACTGCACTACACTTTGTATACAGCGGTAGGTAGCAAAAATCATTGCACTGTCTGGGCTGATTTTATTTTGATGTTATTATTTTTTATTTTTTTAAACTACACTTGGAACTGACTAACTTATCATGCTTAACAAAATCGATGTTTTACCTCAAAATCAGTTGTGGCCGAAGGAGGGTACTTCTCGTTTAATTGAAGAAGTTGCATAAATTATAACAATCGCCGTGTGATAAAAATGTAACCTGGAAAAAGGGTACACTATGAAAACTATATTGAATATAACTAATAAAACACACTCAAGATCGGGTGGGGAAAAGACGCGAGGAAATGCACAACAAAAATAGGAACAGATGACACAAAGTATAGGTTTCTCAAACAAAAATAAAAAATGACTTTATTGATTATAAGACAATTTAACAAAAGCAGTATAAAACAATGCAAACCAAAAATGGATGAACTTGTGATCTAAACCTTAAAAATTACTCTGTTCGGAACTTCAAACAAAGAAAACCAAGTTAAACCTAAACCAAAATAAACTACAAGAAACCTTGACCAAAGCTAACAAAAAAACAAAACAAAAATCAAATTAAAATCAAAATGGCTTTTGAAACTGATTTCATAATTATTAGCAGGAAATACACTTGAAGCAGGCAAAATTATGTAGAAATTAAAACTTAAGCAGAGAGATAAAACAGAAGTGCTCCTTGCGCTGCCAGGCTGCTATCTGATTGTTATTTAAAGATACAATCAATCACAACCTCAAGTTCAAAATCAATTTAGCAAAATAATATCTATGAAAGTTTCATCACATTGGGATAGCCAGTGAATCCAATCTGAAAGATGTTGAGTACAGGAAATTAGAAACCTACCCAAGTTGGATCATTACCTGTTACACAGTTGTTTATTTTAGATTTCATTCATAGATTATACTTCTGTCATAGATTATATCTGAGCATTAATTAACCAGGACATATCCATTGCAGTTAATATTAGTCTTATTAGGCCTACTAAGAGAATAATCGACTTTCCACCATACCGCCATTTGCTTGTTTCAAAGCATTTGCAGTGGGTAAAACCCAAACAGAACAATTATTAGGAAAGGAGACAGTTGTGGTTTAAGACACTGGACACTATTGGTAATTGTCAAGGACCAGTCTTCTTACTTGGAGTATATAATATGCATAAAATAACAAACCTGTGAAAATTTGAGCTCAATTGGTCGTCGAAGTTGCCAGTAGCTATGAAAGAAAAAACAACCTTGTCACACGAAGTTGTGTGCTTTCAGATGCTTTGCGAGACCTCAAAATCCAGTTCTGATGTCTCATAATCAAGTTCGTGGACACTTACTTCTTTCTCGAAACCGCGTCACTTCAGAGAGAGCCGTTACTCACAATGTTGTATACTATCAACCTCTCCCCATTACTCGTTACCAAGGTTTTATGCTAATAACTATTTGGAGTAATTACCAATAGTGTCCACTGCCTTTAAAAAGGCGTCGATTTAGTATGGAACCGTATTAAGCCCTTTTTAATGTTCGTATATATCTAAATTCTATGTGAACAACTTACAATAGCAGATCTTTCATGACAAAATTTACAAAATAAAATATTGTATTTGATTCAACAAGCCACCGCATTGTTTATAAAAACACTAGCATCCACTCTCATTATACGAGTCGGATTTAGAACGGGTTATATTAGAAGGGTATCTTGAGAGTTTTATAAGTATCGCGTTTGTACTTGGAAGTCTTACATACTATACTGGTCGTATTGGGTTTAAAGTGACATTCCTTATTAGTTACTTTCTGCAACTATTTTAGCTACCCGATGTCACGATTTTTATACATGTCTCATTTAATCCATTGCATTAAAAGTTAATTCACATTAAATTGTTTTCCATGTTTTCCATTTTTAGGTTTCAAAGTACAGGTTTAATTATTTTTGTTTAAAAATTTACGAGAAACTTAATAAGGTGAAGCGATAAGGTGATTTATGAGGAGATGTTTATTACTGCATACCTTTTTAAAATGGTATCCATCTTAATTAAGGACTAAACTTTCCTTCTAATCTTCATCTCAGTTGTTTTGAGTGAGCGCCAACCCGAAAAGCCAGCCCACACAATTCCTTCTTGGTTCGTAGTGGCCTCATTGAAGTATCTCCCGTTCAAATTGGAGTAGTAGCAGGCACTGTACCACCAGGCTCCGTGCCATCGCTCAGCACAGTTATAAATACTCTTGGCATCGTTGTCTCGGTCTTTGGTCGTAAAGGCCTGGTTATTGTGGGGTGATAACTTGTCTCCTGAAAGATAACACACGTAGCCATTATAGTCATACGTGTAAATAAAGGCGATGTTGACAGGAGGTAACTTTAAACATTAATTTGTTTCGAACATAACTTAGGCCGATAAGGTGCGATTAGAAACAAATTTATCAATTAATGGAACTGGGATATTGGGAGAAGTGAAGTAAATGTTTCACAATCAGGTCCAATTTTAACTGCATTTTGTTTTCTTTTTAAAGCCATTGGACACATTCTGAACAGAACCAAAAGTTAAAAGTTCACAGATTTACAAATAACTTACAAAGTTTACAGAAGGTACTGGTGAAAGACTTCCCTTGAAATATTATTCCATGAAACGCTTTACTTTTTGAGAAAACATTAAAACACCTATAAATTTTCGATATCAACAATAACAGATTTATTATAAACACATGTCATGACATGGCGAAACGTGCGGAAACAAGAGTGGGTTTTCCCGTTATTTTCTCCTGCCTCCGATGACCGATTGAGCCTAACTTTTCACAGGTTTGTTGTTTTATATTATTATACGTTGTGATACACGAAGTGGCCTTTGGACAATACTGTTTACCGATGACAGTTTAATAAGATAGTTAGAAAATTGCTATCGAAATGGGATTTAAAAGCAACGTTTATACGTTATATTTGTTCTCCTCCAAATTGTGGTTTTACGATTCTGTTAAATGTTTCTAGCGAGTTTAAAATGGCTGAATTCAAGTTATTTGTCGTACATTTTGTCATTTTTTAGTTTCAAGGGATTAACATCATCTTCCTCTTTTTTACTTGGTGTTGGGCAGCAAAGGATACACCCCTCCAATTTCGGCTTGGTTTGAGCAGCAAGTGATGCAAAATTCTACTCCTCCTTTTTCCGTCTGGAGTTGAGGAACAAAACAAAAACAATTCCCCCTCCACTTTTTAAGGCACTCCAGACACTATCGGTTATTACTCAAAATGATTATTAGAAACCTACTTGAACTAGCATTGGAGAGATGTGAACATTGTGAGAAACGGCTCCCTCTGAAGGAACGTAGTTTTTGAGAAAGAGGTGATTTCTCATTCAACTATTTGAATCACGATGTTTCTTTTCTCTCTTTCATTGACACCAACCAAAAGCAATCGGTCACAGCGATAAACACAGACTACCCTGCCATATTTTTGTATAACTACGAAGTTTCCACTTATAGCATCTTACCTGCGGTTCCAGAGTAACTTCCTACCATCAGCCGGTAGTTATCGCTCACATCGGCGATGCTGAACGAGCCATAAATAGCAAAGCCGGTATCGTCGTCGAGGCCTGTGAGATCTACGCGGAGTTCGTACTCGCCCTGAGCAGTCAGACGGTGCAAGTTGTCGTTACCCAGCCAAAACTCTCCCTCTAGATTCCCAAAGCCCCGGCTGTAGTTGGCAAAGTCCAAATAGAAATCTACACTGCCGTCCTGACGCCGCTGGAAAACCTATCAAGGGAACGTGGAGGTTTTTAAAATAACCCTGGTCTTCTTTGACTTGATCAAACTTATTCTTATTTACAAATATTCGTAGAGATGAGTACTATCTAATTCACTATAATCCGTGAACTTACCGTCCATCCACCACCGTCTGTTTCCATATCACAGTATACCTGGAAAGCTTCACCGGAGTCTAGAGGTTGTACCGAGTACACGCCACTGATCAATTCACCCCTCGCAAGAGTCTCGGAACAATCATTTGGAGGGGCAACTGTACAATAATATTTTATGTAAACATTAAAAAAAAAAGTTTTTATTTCACCAACTGTAAGGACATAGATGTTATAATTTAAAGGCAGTGGACACTATTGGTAATTACTCAAAATAATTATTAGCATAAAACTTTACTTGGTAATGAGTAATGGGGAGAGGTTGATGGTATAAAACATTGTGAGAAACGTCTGCATCTGAAGTGACGTAGTTTTCGAGAAAGAAGTATTTTTCCACGAATTTGAGTTCGAGACCTCAAGTTTAGAATTTGAGGTCTCGAAATCAACCATCTAAAAGCACACAACTTCGTGTGACAAGGGTGTTTTTCTTTCATTATTAACTCGCAACTTCGACGACCGATTGAGCTTAAATTTGCACAGGTTTGTTATTTTATGTATATGTTGAGATACACCAAGTGAGAAGACTGGTCTTTGACAATTACCAATAGTGTGTCCACTGTCTTTAAGAGAGTGATAATAAAGTCTCAACGTGTTTTTGAAAAAAAATTAAAGTCACCTTGCAGTGGTATTTTGTCAAAATAAAGCTTTTGTCACTAAAATATGTGTTTTGATGAGTGGAATATGAATACACAATTAACTAAGGTTTAAAAAAATTAGTTTCCATGTAATTTACAAATTTGAAAATAAGCCCGACCCAAGAGGGCGCTGTTCCTCACGTCAATCGAGGCGCGATGAATCGCATGCAGTGCCAACACAAGATAATGACGCTTGGCGTAAGCTAAAAACATGCCCTCAAAGTTGAAACAATACCTGATTTTTTTCACGTTACGCAAATGCTCCTTTAGGTTAGTTACGTCTTTCAGGTACCTTCTTCGACTTCCCAACTAGCTGGAAAAATTGTTGGTATGGCGTCATGTTTTAGAAAGGAACTTTTCTCTTCATGTCAAAATGTGTAGTGTATTCCGGATTCTCGAAGCACGACGGCTCGGAGTGTTTGCTGCACAGCGCTGGAAAAGATTTGCAAACTGACCCCATCTTTAGTTGATTAGCTGCATCCAGCCATCAGCAATACACCTGGGCCCAATTTCATAGCGCTGCTTAGCGGCCGATTTTGTGCTTATTGTGCGATTTCCATTTCATAGCCCTGCTAACCGTAAGCACACGAAAATGCATGCTAACCTTCCGATGCTTACCACACGAAAATAAATGACGTCACAATGCAAATCCATGGTAAACACGCAATATGGCCGCCCAATTTTTCTGCTAACCTGTGAAATACGCTAAGGCTTAAGCAAATTGTTCTGCTACAGTAAGCACGCAAATTTGCTTACCGTAAGCAGCGCTATGAAATTGGGCCCTGGTCGACATTGCCGAAAAAAATGCAAGAAAAAAACTTTTTCGAAACGTACAAACTCACGACTAGGACTTGAATGTACTTGCTCGTACGTGTGTTCGATGTTTGATCGAGGCAAAGTCTGCCTCGATTGACGTCACAAAAGGGGTAGGCGGAGTCACCCCCACACAACTTTAATTAATTGTTTAAACATATAAATCGTTAAAAACAATTACTCAAAACATTATTTTATTGTTAAGAAACATATACTCTAATGTTTGAAAACAAAATCATCTATTTCCAGGTGACTTTAAGCTGCTTTTCCAAGGTCCAGTAAAGTATTTCTATTTCTACAGCACGGCTTGACGTTACCAACAAAGTTATCTTCGGCTTCGTGAACAATCTTTCTATAGCCTTTATTATAATGTATGTAAAAGCAATAAACTTACGTCTAACATGAAGGAATTCAACCAAGTTAGAAACAGACACTTGAAGATCATCAAGCTGTCGTCTTAAACCCTGTACCTCCGAGGAGACCGCTGAGACTGTGTTCTGCAATTCCTCGACTGTACGTTTAGTATCAGTAAGCTCGGAGGAAACAGTCTCCTGATTTGCTGCGACTGTGAACTGCAACTCATCTTGACGTATTGATACTGTATGAAGTATTTCCTGGACGGTCGTACAGTTGTAGCCGCCGGTACCGGAGTTCACGGGAACGGATCGCCCGCAAACTGGCGGGTTGACTGTGATGTGTGGCTGGCACACACATCGTTCAGTCTCGCTCGTTGTGTAGGGCCCAATGCTATGCTGAGTTTGGGATCTTGCTCTCATAGCAAACACGGCTAGGAAGACCAACAGGGTCATTTTCATACAAGCTGGTTCCATTTATAAGGCAAACTGATAAACAATAAATGTAATTTTGCAGGCAGTTTCGTACTTTCAGTTCAGACAAGACGACTTATTATGGTTTAACTTTTGCTGTGACGCACTAACAAAAATGTTTGGTCAACAGTGAAAACATTGGTTTATTTGCTTTGCGCACAAAAATATTGTTTCTTTGTCAACCATTGGACCAAAACCTACACCAACAAAGGTTGCTTTTCGATGTATCCATTGACTTTGGGACACTATTCCAACAAGTATGAGGAAGTACATACATGTACACTGCATTACACTTGTATACAGTGGTAGGTAGCGCAAAGTTAATCTGTGCACTGTCTGGGATGATTTTATTTTGTACTTGTCTTCTTTTTTCAAACTAGATTTGGAACAAGCTTAACAAAATCGACGTTTTACCTCAAAATCAGTTGTGGCCGAAGAAGGATACGTCATGTTTAATTGGAGAAGCTGCATAAATTATAACAATCGCCGTGTGACAAGAGTATCCGCGATGTGCCCAACACATACAGTTGGTCTTTAAAGCTGCAAGAAAATAAATTGCAAGAAAATAGTTGCACAGAATTGTGTGTTTTCAGATGCCTGAGACAGGCTTCATGCTAAAGCCTTTCTCAGGTTCAATTTTTGTGTGTGAAAAGTAACCTCTTTCTCTAAAACTACATTAATCAAAAGGGTGTCATTTCTAACAACATTTGATAACATCAACAGCTCTCCAGTGCTCTTAAAGCCATTGGACCCTTTCTGAATAGAACAAAAATTTAAAGTTCACAGATTTACAAATAACTTACAGGGTTTACAGAAGGTAATGGTGAAAGACTTTCCTTGAAATATTATTCAATGAAATGCTTTACTTCTTGAGAAAACATTAAAACAATTATCAATTCTCGTTATCGAGAATAACGGATTTATTTAAAACACATGTCATGACATGGCGAAACGTGCGGAAACAAGGGTGGGGTCTCCCGTTATTTTCTCCCGACTCCGATGAACGATTGAGCCTAAATTTTCACAGGTTTGTTATTTTATATATTATTTGTGATACAAGATGTGTGGGCCTTTGGACAATACTGTTTACCGATGTTGTGCGATTGCTTTAACAAAGTAAGTTTTCATGGTCGTTTGTTTTTTGGAGTAATTACCATTCTACTTTATACCCCGCCTTTAAAGTGTTTTAATTAACTTTTGTTCCATTCAGAGGGAGGTAATACTCGCATTGCGACCACAGAAGATGGGCAGGAGTTGCTGATTGATAGCTCCTATGTGTGTCAGTACTGTGGGAAGAAATTGAAGACATATTACCAACTCAAGACGCACATGACCATCCATAAGAATGAGCAGGTAAGAACAGGTGTTCGTTTGTCCATTTTTCTAGATGATCTACCCTTTAAGGAACTCGGCAAACTCGCGCAAGGGGATATACACACCAAGCTGGCAACAGCCAATCTCTCTTATAAAAACATTGGTTTAATGTCTACGATTAGGAATTATACAAATCAAGAAACAATACTTATTCTAGTCATTGTAAAATCCGCGATTTGCTTGGAGCCCACAACCTTGCAATAGACCGATCCATTAGTTAGGCTCCGCCCACGGCGCACGTGTGAGCAAGAACATGTGCGCCTCTCCGATGTCATTCTGCACAACTCTGCCGGGCGCGCCAAGCCTACGCACACGCATGTCGGACCTTAATTTGTCGGACTTTTGGTTGCGCAATGGGTTGTGATTGGTCAAAACGTAATGGGGCGGGACTTAATGGATCGGTCTATTGCAAGTCCTGCAGTCTAACCACTGGACCATGTTGACATGGAATGGGAGGAGAGACATACTTTTTCCTGATCTAAAGGCCTTTTTACATACAGTACCCCAGAGAATTGAAGTAGCCTTTTATGAATGCAAACTAAAGAGGTCTGATGTACATAGGGGCTTTGAAACCCAATTTGACCCCAAGTGTGATTATCATTGTTACAGGTGTACAAGTGCGTTCTAAAATTCTGCAATACAACCTACAAGGATCAGTTAGGACCAGATACTCGTCCTAACTTAGGACTATCCATGCAATTTGTATATCTCCTTGGACTTGTCCTAAGTTAGGAGTAGTCCTAACTCTGTGTGAAATCGACCCCTGGACACTAGCCAGTCGTCTAGAGAAGAGACTGGACGGCTGCTATACGAGAATGCTTCGCTGTGTTAAACAGATTCATTGGGACAGGCATGTCACAAACCTGGAACTTTACGGTGGACTACCGAGAGTTAGCACCAAGATTAGGGCAAGAAGGCTGAGACTAGCAGGTCACTGTGTCAGACCGTCAGACATGCTGAGCTGGCAGTGAGCAAGCTTGTGCTTTGGGTCCCTACTCAAGGTCACTGTTCCCCTCTGGACTGCGTCGGGAAGAGCTGCGTACAGCAATGGAGGACCAACGTGTTTGGAGGGCCACCATCCGATGCTCCGCATCGACTGAATGAATTAAAATCTTCTTCTTCCTTTCAAGTGCTGCTTCAATAATTGAAGATTACCGCACTGCGGCTGGGCGCGTGAAACCATGAGACCGTAAGCCAATCTCAAGTGCGAGTGTTATAATGACAAATTATAGCACTTCTGTTTCCCTTCGGCCTTGTTGGATAATGGATAAGGGACCCAGACGCACTATATTTTTCCATACACAAGCTTTCAGGCAAACATGATGCACAGCTTAATGCAATATGCGGTGTTGGAACAGCACAATATGCAGGGTGTGTTTATGGGCCATGCAATAGAAGTCACACCTCTTGTTGCTAAGGGTCGAACAATCAGAATCGAGGATTCAAGTCTGCTGTCAATACAGAAATAAATTTACTCACACAGAAGAAGATGCAAGTTGATACGTTCAGTTCTTACTGCACTGTTTCCCCAAAAAGCAACAAATCTGTTTTAGCCACACCAGTTGCGATATGCCAACAAGTCAACATTTCAAAGCTTTATATTATGGTTATAACCAAACCTGTTTCAGTTGAATTGTCCTTAAGTCAATTATTGGCCAATGACTGCAACAGTTATTGGTTACAGTTGGGAAAACAAACCCCAAGTAGGAAATGTTCAAAGGATATTTAAAGACACTGGACACTATTAGTAATTGTCAAAGACTAGTCTTCACAGTTGGTGTATCTCAACATAATATGCATAAAATAACAAACCTCATTATTTTGTCTCATTTGTTGATACACAGCGGGGATAAACCGTACAAGTGTGATGCTTGTGAGAAGACGTTCAACCGCCCGGATAAGCTAAAGAGACATAACCTCACTCACGATCCTGTCAAGAAACTCAAATGTCCGTTCCGCTCCTTGACTGGATGCGAGAAGATGTTCAACCGTCCTGATAAACTCAAAGCACATATCATATCACAAAGCGGCATCAAGCCCTTTAAGTGTCCGCAGTGTTTCAAGTGTTTCAGCCGACGCCCCAATTTGGCGGAGCATATGCGAATTCATACCGATGACTATACCATTCGTTGTAAAGTATGTAATAAAGGATTCGCCCGTGAGAAATATAAGAATGCTCATAATTGTCCGAGATGGGCACAAACAAGGGAAGCACTGAAATCCAATATAGAATGTGACATGAATGAATCTGTCCTTGGTGATTTGTCAAACGAAGCTTTGAAACAAACTGAATCCATCGTCGATGCCAAGTCTCCATCTCACAACATCTCCAAACATAATGAGAAACCCGAAGAAGTACATCCAGTTCTCTTAACTAAGACAAGGCAAGTCAGACTCAGGCACTCTGGTTTCTCTATAGAAGGTTCATATGCTTGACGACACGGTCACGAGTGAGGCTCCGAGGAGTAGACGATGGCGTGGCGGAGCAAGAGGCAGGCCAAGACGTGTCACTCAGAAGAGAAAAATTCAGAATTGATCGACGGAGGATATTGAGAGAGACTTAGAGGCTATCAGGAGTGGCTTGGAGGAGCAGCAACGACAGGAGATGGAGAGACAGAAAGCCAACCAGGAATCCGCAGAGCATCAACAAGATGGGGATCTGATGGCAGGAAGCTCACAGATGATAACGATCATGGTGACCCCTGACCAGGAGGTGGTCAGTGTCACATCGGGAGAGACGGTCACTTTGAAACAGCAACAACAGCCAACTATTTCAACTCTACTGCTATTGCACTTCGATCACCATTCTCCGCTTACAAGCAAGTGCCGAATTTCTGCGCCAGCTCTGTAAGCGTAGAATTCCTAAGTAACATGGAATACGCTTGGCACAAGCCAAAATTCCCTGCTAACCAGTGAAATAAGCTTGACATAAGTATTGTCATCTGTTCTTTTTACACAATCAATGCATTTCTTATCTTTAGGATAGGAGTCATTTTTCTGAAATGAAATATCAAAAATAATGAACACAATCAATGTTTTTTTTTACTGATTCCAATCACACACTGTCAAATTCAATCATTGTTATTAACTAAATGAACTTTTAGACAAATCTTTGTATATGTGCATTTAATTCCTGAACCATCATAGACATCTGTGACAGACAGGGGCCTTATTTCATGGCTCTGCTTACCGTAAGCAAAGAATCAGCGCTTGCGGATCAGGGAGTTCCATGCTGATGTTAAGCGTATTTCATGGTTAGCTGGGAACTTTTGCTGCTGCATACTCCAATATACTAGGCATTCTTTGCTTACACAGCTAGCACAGAAAACCTGTGCTTGGCTTTCACAGTAAGCGAATAATGGGGATCGTAAGTGCAGACTTCAGCAGTAAGCAAAGCCATGAAATTGAGCCCATATGAACTGGATAATTTAAAAAAAAAAAACTAATCATGAGGATATTCAATCTTGTGAAATTTAGATATTATTGTTAGAACTGTATTAATAGGACAAATCTTTGCTGAGGTGATATTTATTTGTTTACAGTGTTTCATTGGATGACATTTTATCTAGTTGTACATCTTTATATGTTTTAAAGGTGTACATTGTGGCCATTGTGCAGAAGATTAGATTAAGTTCATCTTTTAGCTTTCAATAGGAGACTTTCAAACGCTAGGTGGCAGCAGACATACCGGGTAAATTTCCCTTGTTTACGTAGTTCTGAACATGCGCATAATTCTGAGAACAATGGATTTACCCGGTAAGTCTGCTGCCCTCTATCGTCCCAGAAAGTCTCCCATTGTCACACCAAATCAACATACGTGAAATATTCATCAAATTCAGTGACCACAAACAAAAGGGCTTTCTTATTGCTATAAGGAGTTTGTATTATTTTAGGCTCATTTTGATTGCAACAATTGAAATAATCAGCAGTTTTGTTTGCAAGGTTATAAAATCTATTTTACTCAAGCTTTGATGGTGTGTTAGATGGAAGTACTTCTCTGGAGGATTGGTACTAGTGAACCATTTAAATCTGTGAGTTTCCACATTGAAAGTAGTTATTTTCCCCCAGGAAACTTTGTCTTCTAAAACGATGTGTTTTCATTTATTGAATGATGTATACATGTACATGTATGTATGCCAATTGAGGTGTTTGAAATTATTAAACCAAACTTAAAAGGTCCAGAATGTTGTATTCAGAAGAAAGCTGTTGAGTTGTTTTGTTTTTGTGTATATTTAATGAGTCAAACAAAGACTGAGGCAAGAAAAGATTGCTGTAGCAAAACAATAAAAAACGCCAGAAATTGGTGGCAAGGTCGTAATTTTTAACCTTATCGCAAATACTCTGTACGTGCACAATAGACGTGGAATGAGATGCATGGTGGTCTAGCTATAGCTATCAAATTTGGGTACTAGCTAGACCAGCATGCACCTCATTCGGCAGTTTGCGCCTGCGCAATGGTATTTGCGAAAAGGTCTGTGGGTGCATAGCACCACTAGTAAATAAACTCCCGAGCACAGATGTGCATAATGTTATAATACACAAACAAGTTGCAAGATAATAATGAAAGAAAAAAACACCCTTGTCACACGGTGACGAAGTTGTGTGCTTTCTGATGCTTGATTTCTAGACCTCAAATTCTCTGAGGTCTCGAAATCAAGATCGTGGAAAATTACTTCTTTCTCGAAAACTACGTCACTTAATACTAAACGTGTCCAGCCGTCATTTTCACCAAACTCTGCCTAACTTTAGAATCAATTTTAGGGCTTAGGACGAGTTCAGTTCCGTAACCATGGGCCTATGATGTTACGACGCATTGAACCCATCTCCTATAGGACGAGTTAATAATAATAATAACCCGTTTTTATATAGCGCTTTACACCAGAAAGGCATCCCAAAGCGCTTCATCGTTATTACCCCTGGTCACTGGGCCTTAAATCACTCCTGAAACCATCTCAGCTCCCTGGTAGGGAGTATGCAGCCTGTGCAACATTAATTTGCGCTACTCGGCTAAATCAATCACAAGAACCATCTCTGCCCTCACAGGTACCCATTTACCCCTGGGTGGAGAGAAGCAATTATAGTGAAGTGTCTTGCTCAGGGACACAAGTGTCACGACCGGGATTCGAACCCACACTCTGCTGAACAGAAGCACCAGAGCATCTATCCGCTTGGCCACGACACCCTGAGTTACTCGTCCTAACTCGAGATAGGATTTATCCTAGCATTTCGTGAAATCGGCTGCAGTGCCTTTAATTCTAATTGCAACATTCATTTCAATTCAATTCACTTTATTGTCCCAGATGGGAAATTCAGTTTAGACGAGACGACTTATTTATGCACTAACAAAAATGTTTGGTCCACAGTGAAAACACTGGCTTATTTGCTTTGCGCACAAAAATATTGGGTATTTTTTGTCAATCATTGGACCAAAACGTACACCAACAACGTTGTTTTTCGATCTATCCATTAACCTACACGGGTTAATATTCCAGAAAGTATGAAGTACATATACATGTACACTGCACTACACTTTGTATACAGCGGTAGGTAGCAAAATTCATTGCACTGTCTGGGCTGATTTTATTTTGTTGTTATTATTATTATTTTTTTTAAACTACACTTGGAACTGACTAACTTATCATGCTTAACAAAATCGATGTTTTACCTCAAAATCAGTTGTGGCCGAAGGAGGGTACTTCTCGTTTAATTGAAGAAGTTGCATAAATTATAACAATCGCCGTGTGATGAAATGTTACCTGGAAAAAGGGTACACTATGAAAACTATATTGAATATAACTAATAAAACACACTCAAGATCGGGTGGGGAAAAGACGCGAGGAAATGCACAAAAAAAATAGGAACAGATGACACAAAGTATAGGTTTCTCAAACAAAAATAAAAAATGACTTTATTGATTATAAGACAATTTAACAAAAGCAGTATAAAACAATGCAAACCTTAAAAATGATTCTGTTCGGAACTTCAAACAAAGAAAACCAAGTTAAACCTAAACCAAAATAAACTATAAGAAACCTTGACCAAAGCTAACAAAAAAACTAAACAAAAATCAAATTAAAATCAAAATGGCTTTTGAAACTGATTCCATAATTATTAGCAGGAAATACACTTGAAGCAGGCAAAATTATGTAGAAATTAAAACTTAAGCAGAGAGATAAAACAGAAGTGCTCCTTGCGCTGCCAGGCTGCTATCTGATTGTTATTTAAAGATACAATCAATCACAACCTCAAGTTCAAAATCCATTTAGCAAAATAACCAATCTGTGAAAGTTTCATCACATTGGGATAGCCAGTGAATCCAATCTGAAAGATGTTGAGTACAGGAAATTAGAAACCTACCCAAGTTGGATCATTACCTGTTACACAGTTGTTTATTTTAGATTCCATTCATAGATTATACTTCTGTCATAGATTATATCTGAGCATTAATTAACCAGGACATATCCATTGCAGTTAATATTAGTCTTATTAGGCCTACTAAGAGAATAATCGATTTTCCACCATACCGCCATTTGCTTGTTTCAAAGCATTTGCAGGGGGGGGGGGGGACCCAAACAGAACAATTATTGGGAAAGGAGACAGTTGTGGTTTAAGACACTGGACACTATTGGTAATTGTCAAGGACCAGTCTTCTTACTTGGAGTATATAATATGCATAAAATAACAAACCTGTGAAAATTTGAGCTCAATTGGTCGTCGAAGTTGCCAGTAGCTATGAAAGAAAAAACAACCTTGTCACACGAAGTTGTGTGCTTTCAGATGCTTTGCGAGACCTCAAAATCCAGTTCTGATGTCTCATAATCAAGTTCGTGGACACTTACTTCTTTCTCGAAAGCGCGTCACTTCAGAGAGAGCCGTTACTCACAATGTTGTATACTATCAACCTCTCCCCATTACTCGTTACCAAGGTTTTATGCTAATAACTATTTGGAGCAATTACCAATAGTGTCCACTGCCTTTAAAAAGGCGTCGATCTAGTATGGAACCGTATTAAGCCCTTTTTAATGTTCGTATATATCTAAATTCTATAGGAACAACTTTCATGACAAAACTTACAAAATAAAATATTGTATTCGATTCAACAAGCCACCGCATTGTTTATAAAAACACTAGCATCCACTCTCATTATACGAGTCGGATTTAGAACGGGTTATATTAGAAGGGTATCTTGAGAGTTTTATAAGCAATGCGTTTGTACTTGGAAGTCTTACATACTATACTGGTCGTATTGGGTTTAAAGTGACATTCCTTATTAGTTACTTTCTGCAACTATTTTAGCTACCCGATGTCCCGATTTTTATACATGTCTCCTTTAATCCATTGCATTAAAAGTTAATTCACATTAAATTGTTTTCCATGTTTTCCATTTTTAGGTTTCAAAGTACAGGTTTAATTATTTTTGTTTAAAAATTTACGAGAAACTTAATAAGGTGAAGCGATAAGGTGATTTATGAGGAGATGTTTATTACTGCATACCTTTTTAAAATGGTATCCATCTTAATTAAGGACTAAACTTTCCTTCTAATCTTCATCTCAGTTGTTTTGAGTGAGCGCCAACCCGAAAAGCCAGCCCACACAATTCCTTCATTGTTCGTAGTGGCCTCATTGAAGTATCTCCCGTTCAAATTGGAGTAGTAGCAGTTATAGTACCACCATGCTCCGTGGTATAGCTCAGCACAGTTATAACTACTCCGGTCATCGTTGTCTCGGTCTTTGGTCGTAAAGGCCTGGTTATTGTGGTGTGCTAACGAGTCTCCTGAAAGATAACACACGTAGCCATTATAGTCACGTGTAAATAAAGGCGACTGTTGACAGGAGGTAACTTTAAACATTAATTTGTTTCGAAAATAACTTAGGCCGATAAGGTGTGATTAGAAACAAATTTATCAATTAATGGAACTGGGATATTGGGAAAAGTGAAGTTAATGTTTCACAATCAGGTTCATTTGTTTAACTGCATTTTGCTTTCTTTATTTAAGTCACAGTTTAATAATATAGTTCGAAAATTGCTATCGAATTTAAGCATTTTTATTTGTTAAAATTGTCCCCTCTTAAGTGTGGTTTTACGATTCAATAAAAATGTTTATAACAAGCTTGAATTTCATATGTTTCGCTTAGTTTTGGCTACAAGGGATGCAAAATTCCACCCCTTCTCTTCCGTCTGGAGCTGAGGAACAAAACATAGACAATTCCCCCTCCACTTTTAAAGGCACTCCAGACACTATTGGTTACTACTCAAAATGATTATTAGAAACCTACTTGAACTAGCATTGGAGAGATGTGAACATTGTGAGAAACGGCTCCCTCTGAAGGAACGTAGTTTTTTGAGAAAGAGGTGATTTCTCATTCAACTATTTGAATCACAATGTTGCTTTTCTGTCTTTCATTGAGACCTACCAAAAGCAATCGGTCACAGCGATGGACACAGACTACTCTGCAATATGTCTGTATTACTACGAAGTATCCACTTAAAGGCAGCGGACACCATTGGTAATTACTCAAAATAATGCAGAACAGGCTCCCTCTGAAGTAATTAAGGTTTTGAGAAAGAAGTAATTTTCCACGAATTTGATTTCGAGACCTCAGATTTAGAATTTGAGGTCTCGAAATCAAGCATCTGAAATACACATCTTCGTGTGACAATGGTGTTTTTTCTTTCATTATTATCTCGCAACTTCGACGACCGATTGAGCTCAAATTTTCACAGGTTTGTTATTTTATGCATGATGTTGAGATACACCAACTGTGAAGACTAGTCTTTGACAATTACCAATAGTGTCCAGTGCTTTAAAGCATCTTACCTGCGGTTCCAGAGTAACTTCCCACTGTAAGCCGGTAGTTGTCGCTCACATCGGCGACACTGAACGAGCCATACAAAGCAAAGCCGGTATCGTCGTCGGGGCCTGTGAGATCTACGTGGAGTTCGTACTCGCCCTGAGCAGTCAGACGGTGCAAGTTGTCGTTACCCAGCCAAAACTCTCCCTCTAGATTCCCAAAGCCCCGGCTGTAGTTGGCAAAGTCCAAATAGAAATCTACACTGCCGTCCTGACGCCGCTGGAAAACCTATCAAGGGAACGTGGAGGTTTTTAAAATAACCCTGGTCTTCTTTGACTTGATCAAACTTATTCTTATTTACAAATATATTCGTAGAGATGAGTACTATCTAAATCACTATAATCCGTAAACTTACCGTCCATCCACCACCGTCTGTTTCCATATCACAGTATACCTGGAAAGCTTCACCGGAGTCTAGAGGTTGAACCGGGTACACGCCACTGATCAATCCACCACTTGCAAGAATCTCGGAACAATCCTTTCGAGGGTTAACTGTAGTCAACAATAAAAACATTTCAGTTTTTTTTTTAGTAACTGTAAGTACCTAATTGTTATAATTTATTTGCCCCAATTCTATGCAAATTATACGTGTATGCTTAAAGAGATTGATAACCAAGTTCTCAACGTGTTTTCGGACACACACATTTAACATACTTATCAAGGTCAAGACGGTGTCTAATACAATCTTTATATTTCCACGGCACTGCTTGACCTTACCAACAAAGTTATCTTCGGCTTCGTGAACAATATTGTTCAATTTTTTGGCAAACTTACGTCTAACATGAAGGAATTCAACCAAGTTAGAAACAGACACTTGAAGATCTTCAAGCTGTCGTCTTAAACCCTGGACCTCCGAGGAGACCGTTGAGACGGTGTCCTGCAATTCCTCGACTATACGTTTAGTATCGGTCAGCTCGGAGGAAACAGTATCTACTTTACGTGTTGTATCTTCTTGATTTATTGATACTGTACGAAGTATTTCCTGGACGGTCGTACAGTTGTAGCCGCCGGTACCGGAGTTCACGGGAACGGATCGCCCGCAAACTGGCGGGTTGACTGTGATGTGTGGCTGGCACACACATCGCTCAGTCTCGCTCGTTGTGTAGGGCCCAATGCTATGCTGAGTTTGGGATCTTGCTCTCATAGCAAACACGGCTAGGAAGACCAACAGGGTCATTTTCATACAAGCTGGTTCCATTTTTAAGGCAAACTGATTAACAATAAATGTAATTTTGCAGGCAGTTTCGTACTTTCAGTTCAGACAAGACGACTTATTATGGTTGAACTTTTGCTGTGACGCACTAACAAAAATGTTTGGTCAACAGTGAAAACATTGGTTTATTTGCTTTGCGCACAGAAATATTGTTTCTTTGTCAACCATTGGACCAAAACCTACACCAACAAAGGTTGTGTTTCGATGTATCCATTGACTTTGGAGCACTATTCCACCAAGTATGAGGAAGTACATACATGTACACTGCATTACACTTGTATACAGTGGTAGGTAGCGCAAAATTAATCTGTGCACTGTCTGGGAGTTTGTTTGGTGCCGAGTTTGTTGGACCAAAATAGGCCGGTGCCGAGTTTGTTTGGTGCCAACATTCTTGGTGCCGAGTGGGTGCCGAGTTTGCGAGGTGCCGAGTTTGCGAGGTGCCGAGTTTGCTGGTGCCGAGTTTGCAAGGTGCCGAAGTGTCCGGTACCCATCTGGAATGATTTTATTTGGTACTTGTCTTCTTTTTTTAAACTAGCCTTGGAACAAGCTTAACAAAATCTACGTTTTACCTCAAAAACAGTTGTGGCCGAAGGAGGATACGTCATGTTTAATTGGAGAAGCTGCATAAATTATAGCAATTGCCTAGTGACAAGTATCCCCGATGTGCCCCAACACATACTGTTGGTCTTTAAAGCTGCAAGAAAATAAATTGCAAGAAAATAGTTGCACAGAATTGTGTGTTTTCAGATGCCTGAGACAGGCTTCATGCTAAAGCCTTTCTCAGGTTCAATTTTTGTGTGTGAAAAGTAACCTCTTTCTCTAAAACTGCATTAATCAAAAGGGTGTCATTTCTAACAACATTTGATAACATCAACAGCTCTCCAGTGCTCTTAAAGCCATTGGACACTTTCTGATTAAAACAAAAATTAAAAGTTCACAGATTTACAAATAACTTACAGGGTTTACAGAAGGTAATATGGTGAAAGACTTCCCTTGAAATAGTATTCAATGAAATGCTTTACTTTTTGAGAAAACATTAAAACAGTTATCAATTCTCGTTATCGAGAATAACGGATTTATTTAAAACACATGTCATGACATGGCGAAACGTGCGATATGCCATACAAGTCAACATTTCAAAGCTTTATATTATGGTTATAACCAAAACCTGTTTCAGTTGAATTGTCCTTAAGTCAATTATTGGCCAATGACTGCAACAGTTATTGGTTACAGTTGGGAAAACAAACCCCCAAGTAGGAAATGTTCAAAGGATATTTAAAGACACTGGACACTATTGGTAATTGTCAAAGACTAGTCTTCACAGTTGGTGTATCTCAACATAATATGCATAAAATAACAAACCTGTGAAAATTTGAGCTCAATCGGTCGTCGAAGTTGCGAGATAATAACGAAAGAAAAAACACCCTTGTCACACGAAGTTTTGCGCTTTTAGATGGTTGATTTCGCGACCTCAAATTCTAAATCTGAGGTCTCGAAATCAAACTCGCGGAAAATTACTTCCTCGAAAACTTTGCCACTTCAGAGGGAGCCGTTTCTCATAATGTTTTATATTATTAACCTCTCTTCATTACTCGTTACAAAATAAGGTTTTGTGCAAAAACAAAATGTTGAGTGATTACCAATAGTGTCCATTGCCTTTAGTAGGGTTTGGTAACCGTATACTAATGAGTTTTACCTTTTATTCTCATGGGAGTATCGATGTAATAAATGCATGAACCGTTATTCAACCCCGGAGGCCTTAGAACACCACTTAGCAACAACGACCCATCACTACGGCTGCCCACACTGTAAGAAGGTCTTCCCATGTGAACGGTACCTCCGCCGCCATCTCCCAACCCACAGCGCTCATGGGCAGTTCACATGCCACGTCTGTCAGAAATCCTTCAAGACTGATCACTATATCTTAAGTCTCATTTGCTGATACACAGTGGGGATAAACCGTACAAGTGTGATGCTTGTGAGAAGACGTTCAACCGCCCAGATAAGCTAAAGAGACATAAATATCACTCACGATCCTGTCCAGAAACTCAAATGTCCGTTCCGCTCCTTGACTGGATGCGAGAAGATGTTCAACCGTCCTGATAAACTCAAAGCACATATCATATCACATAGCGGCATCAAGCCCTTTAAGTGTCCGCAGTGTTTCAAGTGTTTCAGCCGACGCCCCAATTTGGCGGAGCATATGCGAATTCATACCGATGACTATACCATTCGCTGTAAAGTATGTAATAAAGGATTCGCCCGTGAGAAATATAAGAATGCTCATAATTGTCCGAGATGGGCACAAACAAGGGAAGCACTGAAATCCAATATAGAATGTGACATGAATGAATCTGTCCTTGGTGATTTGTCAAACGAAGCTTTGAAACAAACTGAATCAATCGTCGATGCCAAGTCTCCATCTCACAATATCTCCAAACATAATGAGAAACCCGAAGAAGTACATCCAGTTCTCTTAACTAAGACAAGGCAAGTCAGACTCAGGCACTCTGGTTTCTCTATAGAAGGTTCATATGCTTGACGACACGGTCACGAGGGAGGCTCCGAGGAGTAGACGATGGCGTGGCGGAGCAAGAGGCAGGCCAAGACGTGTCACTCAGAAGAGAAAAATTCAGAATTGATCGACGGAGGATATTGAGAGAGACTTAGAGGCTATCAGGAGTGGCTTGGAGGAGCAGCAACGACAGGAGATGGAGAGACAGAAAGCCAACCAGGAATCCGCACAGCATCAACAAGATGGGGATCTGATGGCCGGAAGCTCACGGATGATAACGATCATGGTGACCCCTGACCAGGAGGTGGTCAGTGTCACATCGGGAGAGACGGTCACTTTGAAACAGCAACAACAGCCAACTATTTCAACTCTACTGCTACTGCACTTCGATCACCATTCTCCGCTTACAAGCAAGTGCCGAATTTCTGCGCCAGCTCTGTAAGCGTAGAATTCCTAAGTAACATGGAATACGCTTTGCACAAGCCAAAATTCCCTGCTAACCAGTGAAATAAGCTTGACATAAGTGCAGAATTCCGTGCTTCCGCGAGCGCAGATTATTTGCTTACAGTAAGCAGAGCCATAAAATTTTGGCCCAGGTCCTGCTGGCCAGTCACTAAAATAGTAAAGGGCAAACCTGTGGCCATAACTTGTCCACTCTCCAATGAAAAACAAAAAGGTTTTACAAAGGAACAAGTGAAACATTAGAATAGATGTCTTTGTAATTTCTTGGCTTAGAGATTGCCCAACTTCCTAATTGGAAAGTATCTATCTAGTTGGGTGCAGTATTGACCTGGACTAATATCGACCTGGATTAATACTGACCTGGTCGTAGTATTGACATCTGTTCTTTTTACACAATCAATGCACTTCTTATCTTAGGATAGGAGTCATTTTTCTGAAACGAAATATCAAAAATAATTAACATAATCAATGTTTTTTACGGATTCCGATCACACACTGTCAAATTCAATCATTGTTATGAACTAAATGAACAAATATTTTAGACAAATCTTTGTATATGTCCTTTTAATTCCTGAACCATCATAGACATCTGTGACAGACAGGGGCCTTATTTCATGGCTCTGCTTACCGTAAGCAAAGAATCAGCGCTTGCGGAATCAGGGAGTTCCATGCTGATGTTAAGCGTATTTCATGGTTAGCTGGGAACTTTTGCTGCTGCATACTCCAATATACTAGGCATTCTTTGCTTACACAGCTAGCACAGAAAACCTGTGCTTGGCTTTCACAGTAAGCGAATAATGGGGATCGTAAGTGCAGACTTCAGCAGTAAGCAAAGCCATGAAATTGAGCCCATATGAACTGGATAATTTAAAAAAAAAAAACTAATCATGAGGATATTCAATCTTGTGAAATTTAGATATTATTGTTAGAACTGTATTAATAGGACAAATCTTTGCTGAGGTGATATTTATTTGTTTACAGTGTTTCATTGGATGACATTTTATCTAGTTGTACATCTTTATATGTTTTAAAGGTGTACATTGTGGCCATTGTGCAGAAGATTAGATTAAGTTCATCTTTTAGCTTTCAATAGGAGACTTTCAAACGCTAGGTGGCAGCAGACATACCGGGTAAATTTCCATTGTTTACGTAGTTCTGAACATGCGCATAATTCTGAGAACAATGGATTTACCCGGTAAGTCTGCTGCCCTCTATCGTCCCAGAAAGTCTCCCATTGTCACACCAAATCAACATACGTGAAATATTCATCAAATTCAGTGACCACAAACAAAAGGGCTTTCTTATTGCTATAAGGAGTTTGTATTATTTTAGGCTCATTTTGATTGCAACAATTGAAATAATCAGCAGTTTTGTTTGCAAGGTTATAAAATCTATTTTACTCAAGCTTTGATGGTGTGTTAGATGGAAGTACTTCTCTGGAGGATTGGTACTAGTGAACCATTTAAATCTGTGAGTTTCCACATTGAAAGTAGTTATTTTCCCCCAGGAAACTTTGTCTTCTAAAACGATGTGTTTTCATTTATTGAATGATGTATACATGTACATGTATGTATGCCAATTGAGGTGTTTGAAATTATTAAACCAAACTTAAAAGGTCCAGAATGTTGTATTCAGAAGAAAGCTGTTGAGTTGTTTTGTTTTTGTGTATATTTAATGAGTCAAACAAAGACTGAGGCAGAAAAGATTGCTGTAGCAAAACAATAAAAAACGCCAGAAATTGGTGGCAAGGTCGTAATTTTTAACCTTATCGCAAATACTCTGTACGTGCACAATAGACGTGGAATGAGATGCATGGTGGTCTAGCTATAGCTATCAAATTTGGGTACTAGCTAGACCAGCATGCACCTCATTCGGCAGTTTGCGCCTGCGCAATGGTATTTGCGAAAAGGTCTGTGGGTGCATAGCACCACTAGTAAATAAACTCCCGAGCACAGATGTGCATAATGTTATAATACACAAACAAGTTGCAAGATAATAATGAAAGAAAAAAACACCCTTGTCACACGGTGACGAAGTTGTGTGCTTTCTGATGCTTGATTTCTAGACCTCAAATTCTCTGAGGTCTCGAAATCAAGATCGTGGAAAATTACTTCTTTCTCGAAAACTACGTCACTTAATACTAACGTGTCCAGCCGTCATTTTCACCAAACTCTGCCTAACTTTAGAATCAATTTTAGGGCTTAGGACGAGTTCAGTTCCGTAACCATGGGCCTATGATGTTACGACGCATTGAACCCATCTCCTATAGGACGAGTTAATAATAATAATAACCCGTTTTTATATAGCGCTTTACACCAGAAAGGCATCCCAAAGCGCTTCATCGTTATTACCCCTGGTCACTGGGCCTTAAATCACTCCTGAAACCATCTCAGCTCCCTGGTAGGGAGTATGCAGCCTGTGCAACATTAATTTGCGCTACTCGGCTAAATCAATCACAAGAACCATCTCTGCCCTCACAGGTACCCATTTACCCCTGGGTGGAGAGAAGCAATTATAGTGAAGTGTCTTGCTCAGGGACACAAGTGTCACGACCGGGATTCGAACCCACACTCTGCTGAACAGAAGCACCAGAGCATCTATCCGCTTGGCCACGACACCCTGAGTTACTCGTCCTAACTCGAGATAGGATTTATCCTAGCATTTCGTGAAATCGGCTGCAGTGCCTTTAATTCTAATTGCAACATTCATTTCAATTCAATTCACTTTATTGTCCCAGATGGGAAATTCAGTTTAGACGAGACGACTTATTTATGCACTAACAAAAATGTTTGGTCCACAGTGAAAACACTGGCTTATTTGCTTTGCGCACAAAAATATTGGGTATTTTTTGTCAATCATTGGACCAAAACGTACACCAACAACGTTGTTTTTCGATCTATCCATTAACCTACACGGGTTAATATTCCAGAAAGTATGAAGTACATATACATGTACACTGCACTACACTTTGTATACAGCGGTAGGTAGCAAAATTCATTGCACTGTCTGGGCTGATTTTATTTTGTTGTTATTATTATTATTTTTTTTAAACTACACTTGGAACTGACTAACTTATCATGCTTAACAAAATCGATGTTTTACCTCAAAATCAGTTGTGGCCGAAGGAGGGTACTTCTCGTTTAATTGAAGAAGTTGCATAAATTATAACAATCGCCGTGTGATGAAATGTTACCTGGAAAAAGGGTACACTATGAAAACTATATTGAATATACTAATAAAACACACTCAAGATCGGGTGGGGAAAAGACGCGAGGAAATGCACAAAAAAAATAGGAACAGATGACACAAAGTATAGGTTTCTCAAACAAAAATAAAAATGACTTTATTGATTATAAGACAATTTAACAAAAGCAGTATAAAACAATGCAAACCTTAAAAATGATTCTGTTCGGAACTTCAAACAAAGAAAACCAAGTTAAACCTAAACCAAAATAAACTATAAGAAACCTTGACCAAAGCTAACAAAAAAACTAAACAAAAATCAAATTAAAATCAAAATGGCTTTTGAAACTGATTCCATAATTATTAGCAGGAAATACACTTGAAGCAGGCAAAATTATGTAGAAATTAAAACTTAAGCAGAGAGATAAAACAGAAGTGCTCCTTGCGCTGCAGGCTGCTATCTGATTGTTATTTAAAGATACAATCAATCACAACCTCAAGTTCAAAATCCATTTAGCAAAATAACCAATCTGTGAAAGTTTCATCACATTGGGATAGCCAGTGAATCCAATCTGAAAGATGTTGAGTACAGGAAATTAGAAACCTACCCAAGTTGGATCATTACCTGTTACACAGTTGTTTATTTTAGATTCCATTCATAGATTATACTTCTGTCATAGATTATATCTGAGCATTAATTAACCAGGACATATCCATTGCAGTTAATATTAGTCTTATTAGGCCTACTAAGAGAATAATCGATTTTCCACCATAACCGCCATTTGCTTGTTTCAAAGCATTTGCAGGGGGGGGGGACCCAAACAGAACAATTATTGGGAAAGGAGACAGTTGTGGTTTAAGACACTGGACACTATTGGTAATTGTCAAGGACCAGTCTTCTTACTTGGAGTATATAATATGCATAAAATAACAAACCTGTGAAAATTTGAGCTCAATTGGTCGTCGAAGTTGCCAGTAGCTATGAAAGAAAAACAACCTTGTCACACGAAGTTGTGTGCTTTCAGATGCTTTGCGAGACCTCAAAATCCAGTTCTGATGTCTCATAATCAAGTTCGTGGACACTTACTTCTTTCTCGAAAGCGCGTCACTTCAGAGAGAGCCGTTACTCACAATGTTGTATACTATCAACCTCTCCCCATTACTCGTTACCAAGATTTTATGCTAATAACTATTTGGAGCAATTACCAATAGTGTCCACTGCCTTAAAAAGGCGTCGATCTAGTATGGAACCGTATTAAAGCCCTTTTTAATGTTCGTATATATCTAAATTCTATAGGAACAACTTTCATGACAAAACTTACAAAATAAAATATTGTATTCGATTCAACAAGCCACCGCATGTTTATAAAAACACTAGCATCCACTCTCATTATACGAGTCGGATTTAGAACGGGTTATATTAGAAGGGTATCTTGAGAGTTTTATAAGCAATGCGTTTGTACTTGGAAGTCTTACATACTAACGGTCGTATTGGGTTTAAAGTGACATTCCTTATTAGTTACTTTCTGCAACTATTTTAGCTACCCGATGTCCCGATTTTTATACATGTCTCCTTTAATCCATTGCATTAAAAGTTAATTCACATTAAATTGTTTTCCATGTTTTCCATTTTTAGGTTTCAAAGTACAGGTTTAATTATTTTTGTTTAAAATTTACGAGAAACTTAATAAGGTGAAGCGATAAGGTGATTTATGAGGAGCTGTTTATTACTGCATACCTTTTTAAAATGGTATCCATCTTAATTAAGGACTAAACTTTCCTTCTAATCTTCATCTCAGTTGTTTGATGTGAGCCTGGTACAACCCCGAAAAGCCAGCCCACACTAATTCCTTCGCTTGTTCGTAGATGGCCTCATGAAGTATCTCCCGTTCCAACTTGGAGTAGTAGCAGTAATTAGTACCACCATGCTCCGGTGGTATAGCCTCAGCACAGTTCCACTAATCCAAGGTCATCGTTGTCTCGGTCTTTGGTCGAGAAGGGCCCTGGCTATTGTGTATGCTAACCTAGTCTCCTGAAAGATAACACACGTAGCCATTATAGTCACGTGTAAACAAAGGCGATGTTGACAGGAGGTAACTTTAAACATTAATTTGTTTCGAAAATAACTTAGGCCCGATAAGGTGTGATTAGAAACAAATTTATCAATTAATGGAACTGGGATATTGGGAAAAGTGAAGTTAATGTTTTCACAATCAGGTTCACTTTGTTTAACTGCATTCTTGCTTTATTTATTTAAGTCACAGTTTAATAATATAGTTCGAAAATTGCTATCGAATTTAAGCATTTTTATTTGTTAAAATTGTCCCCTCTTAAGTGTGGTTTTACGATTCAATAAAAATGTTTATAACAAGCTTGAATTTCATATGTTTCGCTTAGTTTTGGCTACAAGGGATGCAAAATTCCACCCCTTCTCTTCCGTCTGGAGCTGAGGAACAAAACATAGACAATTCCCCCTCCACTTTTAAAGGCACTCCAGACACTATTGGTTACTACTCAAAATGATTATTAGAAACCTACTTGAACTAGCATTGGAGAGATGTGAACATTGTGAGAAACGGCTCCCTCTGAAGGAACGTAGTTTTTGAGAAAGAGGTGATTTCTCATTCAACTATTTGAATCACAATGTTGCTTTTCTGTCTTTCATTGAGACCTACCAAAAGCAATCGGTCACAGCGATGGACACAGACTACTCTGCAATATGTCTGTATTACTACGAAGTATCCACTTAAAGGCAGCGGACACCATTGGTAATTACTCAAAATAATGCAGAACAGGCTCCCTCTGAAGTAATTAAGGTTTTGAGAAAGAAGTAATTTTCCACGAATTTGATTTCGAGACCTCAGATTTAGAATTTGAGGTCTCGAAATCAAGCATCTGAAATACACATCTTCGTGTGACAATGGTGTTTTTTCTTTCATTATTATCTCGCAACTTCGACGACCGATTGAGCTCAAATTTTCACAGGTTTGTTATTTTATGCATGATGTTGAGATACACCAACTGTGAAGACTAGTCTTTGACAATTACCAATAGTGTCCAGTGCTTTAAAGCATCTTACCTGCGGTTCCAGAGTAACTTCCCACTGTAAGCCGGTAGTTGTCGCTCACATCGGCGACACTGAACGAGCCATAAATAGCAAAGCCGGTATCGTCGTCGAGGCCTGTGAGATCTACGCGGAGTTCGTACTCGCCCTGAGCAGTCAGACGGTGCAAGTTGTCGTTACCCAGCCAAAACTCTCCCTCTAGATTCCCAAAGCCCCGGCTGTAGTTGGCAAAGTCCAAATAGAAATCTACACTGCCGTCCTGACGCCGCTGGAAAACCTATCAAGGGAACGTGGAGGTTTTTAAAATAACCCTGGTCTTCTTTGACTTGATCAAACTTATTCTTATTTACAAATATATTCGTAGAGATGAGTTCTATCTAATTCACTATAATCCGTAAACTTACCGTCCATCCACCACCGTCTGTTTCCATATCACAGTATACCTGGAAAGCTTCACCGGAGTCTAGAGGTTGAACCGGGTACACGCCACTGATCAATTCACCCCTTGCAAGAATCTCGGAACAATCCTTTCGAGGGTTAACTGTAGTCAACAATAAAAATATTTCAGTTTTTATTTTAGTAACTGTAAGTACCTAATTGTTATAATTTATTTGCCCCAATTCTATACAAATTATACGTGTATGCTTAAAGAGATTGATAACCAAGTTCTCAACGTGTTTTTGGACACACACATTTAACATACTTATCAAGGTCAAGACGGTGTCTAATACAATCTTTATATTTCCACGGCACTGCTTGACCTTACCAACAAAGTTATCTTCGGCTTCGTGAACAATATTGTTCAATTTTTTTGCAAACTTACGTCTAACATGAAGGAATTCAACCAAGTTAGAAACAGACACTTGAAGATCTTCAAGCTGTCGTCTTAAACCCTGGACCTCCGAGGAGACCGCTGAGACTGTGTCCTGCAATTCCTCGACTATACGTTTAGTATCGGTCAGCTCGGAGGAAACAGTATCTACTTTACGTGTTGTATCTTCTTGATTTATTGATACTGTACGAAGTATTTCCTGGACGGTCGTACAGTTGTAGCCGCCGGTACCGGAGTTCACGGGAACGGATCGCCCGCAAACTGGCGGGTTGACTGTGATGTGTGGCTGGCACACACATCGCTCAGTCTCGCTCGTTGTGTAGGGCCCAATGCTATGCTGAGTTTGGGATCTTGCTCTCATAGCAAACACGGCTAGGAAGACCAACAGGGTCATTTTCATACAAGCTGGTTCCATTTTTAAGGCAAACTGATTAACAATAAATGTAATTTTGCAGGCAGTTTCGTACTTTCAGTTCAGACAAGACGACTTATTATGGTTGAACTTTTGCTGTGACGCACTAACAAAAATGTTTGGTCAACAGTGAAAACATTGGTTTATTTGCTTTGCGCACAGAAATATTGTTTCTTTGTCAACCATTGGACCAAAACCTACACCAACAAAGGTTGTGTTTCGATGTATCCATTGACTTTGGAGCACTATTCCACCAAGTATGAGGAAGTACATACATGTACACTGCATTACACTTGTATACAGTGGTAGGTAGCGCAAAATTAATCTGTGCACTGTCTGGGAGTTTGTTTGGTGCCGAGTTTGGTTTGGTGGACCAAAATAGGCCGGTGCCGAGTTTGTTTGGTGCCGAGTTTATTGGTGCCGAGTGGGTGCCGAGTTTGCGAGGTGCCGAGTTTGCGAGGTGCCGAGTTTGCGAAGTGCCGAGTTTGCTGGTGCCGAGTTTGCAAGGTGCCGAAGTGTCCGGTACCCATCTGGAATGATTTTATTTGGTACTTGTCTTCTTTTTTTAAACTAGCCTTGGAACAAGCTTAAACAAAAATCTACGTTTTACCTCAAAAACAGTTGTGGCCGAAGGAGGATACGTCATGTTTAATTGGAGAAGCTGCATAAATTATAGCAATTGCCTAGTGACAAGTATCCCCCGATGTGCCCCAACACATACTGTTGGTCTTTAAAGCTGCAAGAAAAACATAAATGCAAGAAAATAGTTGCACAGAATTGTGTGTTTTCAGATGCCTGAGACAGGCTTCATGCTAAAGCCTTTCTCAGGTTCAATTTTGTGTGTGAAAAGTAACCTCTTCTCTAAAACTGCATTAATCAAAAGGGTGTCATTTCTAACAACATTTGATAACATCAACAGCTCTCCAGTGCTCTTAAAGCCATTGGACACTTTCTGATTAAAACAAAAATTAAAAGTTCACAGATTTACAAATAACTTACAGGGTTACAGAAGGTAATATGGTGAAAGACTTCCCTTGAAATAGTATTCAATGAAATGCTTTACTTTTTGAGGAAAACATTAAAACAGTATATCATTCTCGTTATCGAGAATAACGGATTTATTTAAAACAATGTCATGACATGGCGAAACGTGCGATATGCCATACAAGTCAACATTTCAAAGCTTTATATTATGGTTATAACCAAAACCTGTTTCAGTTGAATTGTCCTTAAGTCAATTATTGGCCAAGACTGCAACAGTTATTGGTTACAGTTGGGAAAACAAAACCCCAAGTAGGAAATGTTCAAAGGATATTTAAAGACACTGGACACTATTGGTAATTGTCAAGACTAGTCTTCACAGTTGGTGTATCTCAACATAATATGCATAAAATAACAACCTGTGAAAATTTGAGCTCAATCGGTCGTCGAAGTTGCGAGATAATAACGAAAGAAAAAACACCCTTGTCACACGAAGTTTTTGCGCTTTTAGATGGTTGATTTCGCGACCTCAAATTCTAAATCTGAGGTCTCGAAATCAAACTCGCGGAAAATTACTTCCTCGAAAACTTTGCCACTTCAGAGGGAGCCGTTTCTCATAATGTTTTATATTATTAACCTCTCTTCATTACTCGTTACAAAATAAGGTTTTGTGCAAAAACAAAATGTTGAGTGATTACCAATAGTGTCCATTGCCTTTAGTAGGGTTTGGTAACCGTATACTAATGAGTTTTACCTTTATTCTCATGGGAGTATCGATGTAATAAATGCATGAACCGTTATTCAACCCCGGAGGCCTTAGAACACCACTTAGCAACAACGACCCATCACTACGGCTGCCCACACTGTAAGAAGGTCTTCCCATGTGAACGGTACCTCCGCCGCCATCTCCCAACCCACAGCGCTCATGGGCAGTTCACATGCCACGTCTGTCAGAAATCCTTCAAGACTGATCACTATATCTTAAGTCTCATTTGCTGATACACAGTGGGGATAAACCGTACAAGTGTGATGCTTGTGAGAAGACGTTCAACCGCCCAGATAAGCTAAAGAGACATAAATATCACTCACGATCCTGTCCAGAAACTCAAATGTCCGTTCCGCTCCTTGACTGGATGCGAGAAGATGTTCAAACCGTCCTGATAAACTCAAAGCACATATCATATCACATAGCGGCATCAAGCCCTTTAAGTGTCCGCAGTGTTTCAAGTGTTTCAGCCGACGCCCCAATTTGGCGGAGCATATGCGAATTCATACCGATGACTATACCATTCGCTGTAAAGTATGTAATAAAGGATTCGCCCGTGAGAAATATAAGAATGCTCATAATTGTCCGAGATGGGCACAAACAAGGGAAGCACTGAAATCCAATATAGAATGTGACATGAATGAATCTGTCCTTGGTGATTTGTCAAACGAAGCTTTGAAACAAACTGAATCAATCGTCGATGCCAAGTCTCCATCTCACAATATCTCCAAACATAATGAGAAACCCGAAGAAGTACATCCAGTTCTCTTAACTAAGACAAGGCAAGTCAGACTCAGGCACTCTGGTTTCTCTATAGAAGGTTCATATGCTTGACGACACGGTCACGAGGGAGGCTCCGAGGAGTAGACGATGGCGTGGCGGAGCAAGAGGCAGGCCAAGACGTGTCACTCAGAAGAGAAAAATTCAGAATTGATCGACGGAGGATATTGAGAGAGACTTAGAGGCTATCAGGAGTGGCTTGGAGGAGCAGCAACGACAGGAGATGGAGAGACAGAAAGCCAACCAGGAATCCGCACAGCATCAACAAGATGGGGATCTGATGGCCGGAAGCTCACGGATGATAACGATCATGGTGACCCCTGACCAGGAGGTGGTCAGTGTCACATCGGGGAGAGACGGTCACTTTGAAACAGCAACAACAGCCAACTATTTCAACTCTACTGCTACTGCACTTCGATCACCATTCTCCGCTTACAAGCAAGTGCCGAATTTCTGCGCCAGCTCTGTAAGCGTAGAATTCCTAAGTAACATGGAATACGCTTTGCACAAGCCAAAATTCCCTGCTAACCAGTGAAATAAGCTTGACATAAGTGCAGAATTCCGTGCTTCCGCGAGCGCAGATTATTTGCTTACAGTAAGCAGAGCCATAAAATTTTGGCCCAGGTCCTGCTGGCCAGTCACTAAAATAGTAAAGGGCAAACCTGTGGCCATAACTTGTCCACTCTCCAATGAAAAACAAAAAGGTTTTACAAAGGAACAAGTGAAACATTAGAATAGATGTCTTTGTAATTTCTTGGCTTAGAGATTGCCCAACTTCCTAATTGGAAAGTATCTATCTAGTTGGGTGCAGTATTGACCTGGACTAATATCGACCTGGATTAATACTGACCTGGTCGTAGTATTGACATCTGTTCTTTTTACACAATCAATGCACTTCTTATCTTAGGATAGGAGTCATTTTTCTGAAACGAAATATCAAAAATAATTAACATAATCAATGTTTTTTTACGGATTCCGATCACACACTGTCAAATTCAATCATTGTTATGAACTAAATGAACAAATATTTTAGACAAATCTTTGTATATGTCCTTTTAATTCCTGAACCATCATAGACATCTGTGACAGACAGGGGCCTTATTTCATGGCTCTGCTTACCGTAAGCAAAGAATCAGCGCTTGCGGAATCAGGGAGTTCCATGCTGATGTTAAGCGTATTTCATGGTTAGCTGGGAACTTTTGCTGCTGCATACTCCAATATACTAGGCATTCTTTGCTTACACAGCTAGCACAGAAAACCTGTGCTTGGCTTTCACAGTAAGCGAATAATGGGGATCGTAAGTGCAGACTTCAGCAGTAAGCAAAGCCATGAAATTGAGCCCATATGAACTGGATAATTTAAAAAAAAAAAACTAATCATGAGGATATTCAATCTTGTGAAATTTAGATATTATTGTTAGAACTGTATTAATAGGACAAATCTTTGCTGAGGTGATATTTATTTGTTTACAGTGTTTCATTGGATGACATTTTATCTAGTTGTACATCTTTATATGTTTTAAAGGTGTACATTGTGGCCATTGTGCAGAAGATTAGATTAAGTTCATCTTTTAGCTTTCAATAGGAGACTTTCAAACGCTAGGTGGCAGCAGACATACCGGGTAAATTTCCATTGTTTACGTAGTTCTGAACATGCGCATAATTCTGAGAACAATGGATTTACCCGGTAAGTCTGCTGCCCTCTATCGTCCCAGAAAGTCTCCCATTGTCACACCAAATCAACATACGTGAAATATTCATCAAATTCAGTGACCACAAACAAAAGGGCTTTCTTATTGCTATAAGGAGTTTGTATTATTTTAGGCTCATTTTGATTGCAACAATTGAAATAATCAGCAGTTTTGTTTGCAAGGTTATAAAATCTATTTTACTCAAGCTTTGATGGTGTGTTAGATGGAAGTACTTCTCTGGAGGATTGGTACTAGTGAACCATTTAAATCTGTGAGTTTCCACATTGAAAGTAGTTATTTTCCCCCAGGAAACTTTGTCTTCTAAAACGATGTGTTTTCATTTATTGAATGATGTATACATGTACATGTATGTATGCCAATTGAGGTGTTTGAAATTATTAAACCAAACTTAAAAGGTCCAGAATGTTGTATTCAGAAGAAAGCTGTTGAGTTGTTTTGTTTTTGTGTATATTTAATGAGTCAAACAAAGACTGAGGCAAGAAAAGATTGCTGTAGCAAAACAATAAAAAACGCCAGAAATTGGTGGCAAGGTCGTAATTTTTAACCTTATCGCAAATACTCTGTACGTGCACAATAGACGTGGAATGAGATGCATGGTGGTCTAGCTATAGCTATCAAATTTGGGTACTAGCTAGACCAGCATGCACCTCATTCGGCAGTTTGCGCCTGCGCAATGGTATTTGCGAAAAGGTCTGTGGGTGCATAGCACCACTAGTAAATAAACTCCCGAGCACAGATGTGCATAATGTTATAATACACAAACAAGTTGCAAGATAATAATGAAAGAAAAAAACACCCTTGTCACACGGTGACGAAGTTGTGTGCTTTCTGATGCTTGATTTCTAGACCTCAAATTCTCTGAGGTCTCGAAATCAAGATCGTGGAAAATTACTTCTTTCTCGAAAACTACGTCACTTAATACTAAACGTGTCCAGCCGTCATTTTCACCAAACTCTGCCTAACTTTAGAATCAATTTTAGGGCTTAGGACGAGTTCAGTTCCGTAACCATGGGCCTATGATGTTACGACGCATTGAACCCATCTCCTATAGGACGAGTTAATAATAATAATAACCCGTTTTTATATAGCGCTTTACACCAGAAAGGCATCCCAAAGCGCTTCATCGTTATTACCCCTGGTCACTGGGCCTTAAATCACTCCTGAAACCATCTCAGCTCCCTGGTAGGGAGTATGCAGCCTGTGCAACATTAATTTGCGCTACTCGGCTAAATCAATCACAAGAACCATCTCTGCCCTCACAGGTACCCATTTACCCCTGGGTGGAGAGAAGCAATTATAGTGAAGTGTCTTGCTCAGGGACACAAGTGTCACGACCGGGATTCGAACCCACACTCTGCTGAACAGAAGCACCAGAGCATCTATCCGCTTGGCCACGACACCCTGAGTTACTCGTCCTAACTCGAGATAGGATTTATCCTAGCATTTCGTGAAATCGGCTGCAGTGCCTTTAATTCTAATTGCAACATTCATTTCAATTCAATTCACTTTATTGTCCCAGATGGGAAATTCAGTTTAGACGAGACGACTTATTTATGCACTAACAAAAATGTTTGGTCCACAGTGAAAACACTGGCTTATTTGCTTTGCGCACAAAAATATTGGGTATTTTTTGTCAATCATTGGACCAAAACGTACACCAACAACGTTGTTTTTCGATCTATCCATTAACCTACACGGGTTAATATTCCAGAAAGTATGAAGTACATATACATGTACACTGCACTACACTTTGTATACAGCGGTAGGTAGCAAAATTCATTGCACTGTCTGGGCTGATTTTATTTTGTTGTTATTATTATTATTTTTTTTAAACTACACTTGGAACTGACTAACTTATCATGCTTAACAAAATCGATGTTTTACCTCAAAATCAGTTGTGGCCGAAGGAGGGTACTTCTCGTTTAATTGAAGAAGTTGCATAAATTATAACAATCGCCGTGTGATGAAATGTTACCTGGAAAAAGGGTACACTATGAAAACTATATTGAATATAACTAATAAAACACACTCAAGATCGGGTGGGGAAAAGACGCGAGGAAATGCACAAAAAAAATAGGAACAGATGACACAAAGTATAGGTTTCTCAAACAAAAATAAAAAATGACTTTATTGATTATAAGACAATTTAACAAAAGCAGTATAAAACAATGCAAACCTTAAAAATGATTCTGTTCGGAACTTCAAACAAAGAAAACCAAGTTAAACCTAAACCAAAATAAACTATAAGAAACCTTGACCAAAGCTAACAAAAAAACTAAACAAAAATCAAATTAAAATCAAAATGGCTTTTGAAACTGATTCCATAATTATTAGCAGGAAATACACTTGAAGCAGGCAAAATTATGTAGAAATTAAAACTTAAGCAGAGAGATAAAACAGAAGTGCTCCTTGCGCTGCCAGGCTGCTATCTGATTGTTATTTAAAGATACAATCAATCACAACCTCAAGTTCAAAATCCATTTAGCAAAATAACCAATCTGTGAAAGTTTCATCACATTGGGATAGCCAGTGAATCCAATCTGAAAGATGTTGAGTACAGGAAATTAGAAACCTACCCAAGTTGGATCATTACCTGTTACACAGTTGTTTATTTTAGATTCCATTCATAGATTATACTTCTGTCATAGATTATATCTGAGCATTAATTAACCAGGACATATCCATTGCAGTTAATATTAGTCTTATTAGGCCTACTAAGAGAATAATCGATTTTCCACCATACCGCCATTTGCTTGTTTCAAAGCATTTGCAGGGGGGGGGGACCCAAACAGAACAATTATTGGGAAAGGAGACAGTTGTGGTTTAAGACACTGGACACTATTGGTAATTGTCAAGGACCAGTCTTCTTACTTGGAGTATATAATATGCATAAAATAACAAACCTGTGAAAATTTGAGCTCAATTGGTCGTCGAAGTTGCCAGTAGCTATGAAAGAAAAAACAACCTTGTCACACGAAGTTGTGTGCTTTCAGATGCTTTGCGAGACCTCAAAATCCAGTTCTGATGTCTCATAATCAAGTTCGTGGACACTTACTTCTTTCTCGAAAGCGCGTCACTTCAGAGAGAGCCGTTACTCACAATGTTGTATACTATCAACCTCTCCCCATTACTCGTTACCAAGATTTTATGCTAATAACTATTTGGAGCAATTACCAATAGTGTCCACTGCCTTTAAAAAGGCGTCGATCTAGTATGGAACCGTATTAAGCCCTTTTTAATGTTCGTATATATCTAAATTCTATAGGAACAACTTTCATGACAAAACTTACAAAATAAAATATTGTATTCGATTCAACAAGCCACCGCATTGTTTATAAAAACACTAGCATCCACTCTCATTATACGAGTCGGATTTAGAACGGGTTATATTAGAAGGGTATCTTGAGAGTTTTATAAGCAATGCGTTTGTACTTGGAAGTCTTACATACTATACTGGTCGTATTGGGTTTAAAGTGACATTCCTTATTAGTTACTTTCTGCAACTATTTTAGCTACCCGATGTCACGATTTTTATACATGTCTCATTTAATCCATTGCATTAAAAGTTAATTCACATTAAATTGTTTTCCATGTTTTCCATTTTTAGGTTTCAAAGTACAGGTTTAATTATTTTTGTTTAAAAATTTACGAGAAACTTAATAAGGTGAAGCGAATAGGTGATTTATGAGGAGATGTTTATTACTGTGTACCTTTTTATAATGGTATCCATCTTAATTAAGGACTAAACTTTCCTTCTAATCTTCATCTCAGTTGTTTTGAGTGAGCGGGAAGCCGAAAAGCCATTCCACCTAATTCCTTCGTTGTTCGTAGTGGCCCAATTGAAGTATCTCCCGTTCAAATTGGAGGCGGCGCAGGAATAGTACCACCAGGCTCCGTGGCGGTCCTGGGCACAGTTACCACTACTCCATAAATCGTTGTCTCGGTCTTTGGTCGTAAAGGCCTGGTTATTGTGGTATGCTAACCAGTCTCCTGAAAGATAACACACGTAGCCATTATAGTCACGTGTAAATAAAGGCGACTGTTGACAGGAGGTAACTTTAAACATTAATTTGTTTCGAACATAACCTAGGCCGATAAGGTGGGATTAGAAACAAATTTATCAATTAATGGAACTGGGATATTGGGAGAAGCTGCATTTTGTTTTCTTTTTAAAGCCATTGGACACATTCTGAACAGAACCAAAAGTTAAAAGTTCACAGATTTACAAATAACTTACAAAGTTTACAGAAGGTACTGGTGAAAGACTTCCCTTGAAATATTATTCCATGAAACGCTTTACTTTTTGAGAAAACATTAAAACACCTATCAATTTTCGATATCAACAATAACGGATTTATTATAAACACATGTCATGACATGGCGAAACGTGCGGAAACAAGAGTGGGTTTTCCCGTTATTTTCTCCTGACTCCGATGACCGATTGAGCCTAACTTTTCACAGGTTTGTTGTTTTATATTATTATACGTTGTGATACACGAAGTGCCCTTTGGACAATACTGTTTACCGATGACAGTTTAATAAGATAGTTAGAAAATTGCTATCGAAATGGGATTTAAAAGCAACGTTTATACGTTATATTTGTTCTCCTCCAAATTGTGGTTTTACGATTCTGTTAAAATGTTTCTAGCGAGTTTAAAATGGCTGAATTCAAGTTATTTGTCGTACATTTTGTCATTTTTTAGTTTCAAGGGATTAACATCATCTTCCTCTTTTTTACTTGGTGTTGGGCAGCAAAGGATACACCCCTCCAATTTCGGCTTGGTTTGAGCAGCGAGGAATGCAAAATTTTACCCCTCCTTTTTCCGTCTGGAATTGAGGAACAAAACATAGACAATTCCCCCTCCAATTTTAAAGGCACTCCAGACACTATCGGTTATTACTCAAAATGATTATTAGAAACCTACTTGAAATAGCATTGGAGAGATGTGAACATCGTGAGAAACGGCTCCCTCTGAAGGAGCGTAGTTTTTTGAGAAAGAGGTGATTTCTTATTCAACTATTTGAATCACGATGTTGCTTTTCTGTCTTTCATTGAGACCTACCAAAAACAATCGGTCACAGCGATAAACACAGACTACCCTGCAATATTTCTGTATAACTACGAAGTATCCACTTATAGCATCTTACCTGCGGTTCCATTGTAACTTCCTACAGTCAGCCGGTAGTTATCGCTCACATCGGCGATGCCGAACGATTCATACAAGGCAAAGCCGGTATCGTCGTCGAAGCTTGTGAGATCTACGCGGAGTTCGTACTCGCCCTGAGCAGTCAGACGGTGCAAGTTGTCGTTACCGAGCCAAAACTCTCCCTCTAGATTCCCAAAGCCCCGGCTGTAGTTGGCAAAGTCCAAATAGAAATCTACACTGCCGTCCTGACGCCGCTGGAAAACCTATCGAAGACAAATTAACGCACATCATTTTGAATGGCTTTGTGTTCACATAACATTTTAGACTTTACACTTCTAAAAAATGTGTATTTTGGATGGAAAGTCCTCCATTGTCTTACCGTCCAGCCTCCGCCGTCTGTCTCCATATCACAGTACACCTTGAATGGCCTACCGGAGTCCGGCTTCGCGGCATAAACGCCACTGCGTGCCTCACCTCGTGCGAGCACGTCGGAACAATCTCTGACTCCTTATATAAAAAACAAGATAATGATTTTTAGTATAGATGGAAAACAGAATACCAGGACAAGATTGAAATGAGAATCATCTACTATATCCCTCTCTTTAAAGTCACTGAATACTATTGGTAACTACTCAAAATAATCGTTAGCATAAAACTTACTTGGTAATGAGCAATGGAGAGCTGTTGATGGTATAAAACAGTGTAAGAATTGAAACGGCTCCCTCTGAAGTAACGTAGTTTTCGAGAAAGAAGTATTTTCCAACTTAAATACTTGAATAGCCTTGCTCAAGGCAGTCGCATTATTCGCTCCAAAAGACGCCGCTGTAAACCCATCCGTATACCCTGTGCGTGGTGCGTGCGATCACACCGCATGACCCACCCGTATACACACTGTCACATCGTACGACTACTGTGCACACAAGTCATCCGCACTCGTACCACTAACCGCATGCGGAGGCGGCCTCCACATGCGGATAGTGTACGGGGGCATCGTGTCGTGCGATACGCACAGTGAATACGGGTGGGTTTTTATATAGCGGCGGTCTTTTTTCGGAGTGAATAATTCGACTTTCTTGAGCAAGGCTAATACTTGAATTGAATTTGAGACTTCAGCTGAGGTCTCGAAATCAAGCGTCTGAAAGCACACAACTTGTGCGACAAGGGCGTTTTTCTTTCTTTATTCTCTTGCAACTTCTACGACTATTTGACTCCCTAATTTCACAGGTTTGTTATTTTATGCATTATTTTTTTACTGTCGAGTTATACCAAGTGAAAACACTGGTCTTTGACAATTACTGAAGGCGTCCAGTGCCTTTAAACATACGAACTCTCTTAATGTAAAAGAGTGAAAAAAACACTCCTTTTGTCCGCCATACCACTCTTGCAAAGAGCCATATGACGAAAAACTCTTTTTAGAGTGAAAGACGGGTACTTTCAACTAAATTTAGAGTGAAGTTTGTTCCAATTTCACTCAAAAAGAGTAACACAGATTAACTTTCACTCTCAAAAGAGCGAAAGTGATACCACTCGGAGTGAAAACACCCTTGTCGTCGCACTTTTGTGTACGAGTAAATTTGAACGCATGTTTATAATGGACAGTTTAAGGTGTAATGCTTACGATCAGGTGTGGGGGGGGGGGTCGAGTACGTTTCGAATGGTGATTAAATAGACCCCTTGCATAAATGTCGCCACTGAGGTCCATAAAGGGCCATCTTTGGCGGAGAGCAATGCGCAGCGCGTCACCGCGCGTTGATAGATTGACATTAGAGGTGGCCGCCAATGCTAGGGGTCTTTTGTGTACAACAGTCTCCCCTCAACAAAGTCTTGGATATTTTAGAGGTAGTGTTGTCTGCTTGTGTCTATTTCTACCTCCATGGTTTAACCACGATTGTGAGCAAACAAAACCTACCATGGATCTTCGTCAACCTAGATACTGACTCCTGGAGCTCTTCCACCTGACGCCCAATGACTCCCATTTCACGTCTTGTGTCTTTTAACTGAAGTGTTGTGTTTCTTAGTGCGACAGTTACCTTTTGTTGGTTGGTCGAAACTGCAGTCTGCAACTCACTAACCATTCGACGTGTTTCCTCTTGCTCAGAGGTGGCTGTTTCTTGGTTGGTTGATATTGCAGCCATTGTACGTCTTGCCGCAGTCTGCAACTCACTAACCATACGTCGCGTGGCTGTTTCTTGGTTGGTCGATACTGCAACCTGCAACTCACTAACCATTCGACGTGTTTCCTCTTGCTCAGAGGTGGCTGTTTCTTGGTTGGTCGATACTGCAGCCTGCAACTCACTAACCATTCGACGTGTTTCCTCTTGCTCAGAGGTGGCTGTTTCTTGGTTGGTCGATACTGCAACCTGCAACTCACTAACCATTCGACGTGTTTCCTCTTGCTCAGAGGTGGCTGTTTCTTGGTTGGTCGATACTGCGACCTGTAACTCACTAACCATTCGTCGTGTTTCCTCGTGCTCAGAGGTGGCTGTTTCTTGTATGGTTGATATTGCAGCCATCGTACGTCTTGTGTCCTCCAGCTCCGATGAAACAGTTTCAGTCATTAGTACTTTGAGCTCTTTCACCTGGTCTTGTGTGTTTCTGAGTTCATCTTCAAGAATGACTAGGTAGTTTTCTACAATAAGCCTTAACTCGGCTACCTTACTACTTGTATCTACATCACATGAAACCGTTCTCTGGTTGCTGGAAGCTTCAACTTGTAGTTCAACTTGAGACTTCACAATCAGAACGACCAAGAGCGAACGGATTAACAACCCCATTTTGCTCAATTATAACTGCAACTACAAAACACGACTCCTTTCGTTGCTGAATAGAGTAGAAATGTATAGATGAGTGAGCAACAGCCTATCTGTAGATCATTTTATATTGAACAGATGGTACCCGCATTAAAGTTTGTTTTTCTTCCTGATACGCTGTTAGAGCGACCTGGATTCTTAGGGTAAATAACCGCTGAACGTTAAAGACACTGGACACTGTTGGTTATTGTCAAAGACCAGTCTTCTCACATCTCAACATATGCATAAAATAACAAACCTGTGAAAATTTGAGTTCATTACTGGTCGTCGAAGTTACGAGATAATATGGAAGAAAAAATACACTTGTCACACGAAGTTGTGTGCTTTCAGTTGCTTGATTTCGAGGGCCTCAAAATCTAATTCTGAGGTCTCGAAATCAAACTCGTGAAAATTGACTTTTTTTCTCGGAAACTACGTTACTTCAGAGGGAGCCTTTACTCACCATGTTTTATACTATCAACAGCTCTCCATTACTTGTTACCAAGTAAGGTTTTGTGCTATTAATTATTTTTAGTAATTACCAATAGTGTCCACTGCCTTTAAGAGAGACTGACTCGGGAACTATGTAGGTAGGTCAGAGATCAGAGAGTGTCGTGTGAACAATTTTCAACCAGACTCGAGGATTGGTTTTGGACTTGGACCAGACCCAAAGTTGTTATAATGACGTGTTGACAACGAACAAGGAAGTACAACTCAGTCTGAACATAACATGGAAAGATGGCTTAACAAGAGATTGATGGTTTTTGCAGCTTTCACTATGGACAATGTAGTATAGCGCTTGGCTATGGGTTGGGTCCTGAGTCTCGGCTGAATAAAGGTGTCGAGGACGACTTTTGAGCTTTGTGACGTACGAAATGTACCCAAACCCTTTAAAGGGAAGGTACACCTTTGGTACTTGTCAAAGACCAGTTTTCTTACTTGCTGTATCCCACCATAAGCATAAAATAACAAACCTGTGAAAATTTGAGCTCAATTGGTCATCGGAGTTGCGAGAAAACTATGACAGAAAAAACACACTTGTCATTGTGTGCTTTCAGATAGGAATACAAGACTTTTATTATTTTAGTGAGAAATCACCTCTTTCTCAAAATCGATGATACTTCAGAATGTTTTATACCATTAACAGCTCTCCAAATGCTCGTTACCAAATCAGTTTTGAAGTTAATTTGCAATTACCGAATTACCAAACGTGTACCTTCCCTTTAAAAGAAAATCCCGCAATGGGTTATTATCCTTTTTTCAAAGATAAAAATCCGCATGATAGTTCATTGACCGAAACCCAAACTTTCACTTGACATAAAGTCACCAGAGATTACTACGATCATTATTTTATGTAATTGTGACATCTGACTTTTTTTCAGGAACCGTCAAAGATGCATTAGGGAGTTACACGCTACCGTTTTATCTTACCAGCCTAATGTTTGCCCGAGCAGCTAAAGTTATGACCTCTCGACCTTTTGCACAGCAGTCGACGAGTTCAACAAGTCGCCTGAATAAAAGTTGCCTGAGTTGCACTGTAGACTTGATTCAAGTCCCATTCTCGTGTGAGAGGTCCCGAAGCATATGCTCAAACTTACTATGGGTGCGTTCGTTAATAGCTTCCCTGGGTCGACCCCCGCAGTGCGCACTCGGGTGAGCCCCGGACAAGAGCTAATCGAACGATCACACTCGCTCTCTCGTGGTGACGGCATGCATCTCAGGTCACCCCCAAGTGACCCACTCCACAAGCAGGGCACTGGGGGCTGACCCAGGTGAGCCCCCTCAAAGCTATTCGAACGTACCGGGGCAGACCGGGGCCGACCCAGGGAAGCTAAACGAACGCACCCACTAAAACAACACGTAGCATACACAGTACAGTGCGCGCTCGCCGTCAAAATGTGCTAACGAGAACAGGTTTTGGAATGAATGCAGAGCACTTCGGAATGTCAGCTGCGCATGTCTGTTACTGCTAACAATGGATTTTGTCATTCTCCCAGCGGGTATTGTCAAAAGGTTATGGGAGATAGACGAACCCCATTGTCAGCAGTAACAGACATGCGCAGCTGACATTCATGAGTGGCTTATACGCACAAACTTTTCCAAGTGACGTCGTAACCATAGTTTTGGGGTCGCGACTCTATGGGGCGCCAACAGTAGTTTTTTTTATTTAAAGCAATATTTACAAAAAAATTAATCATACAACACGTAATTCATTATTCATCCATTGTTTTACCTTTATTTACAAATATTAAGTTTTAAACCACACAATTACACATAAGCTTCGCAAGGGTGATGACACACACCGCAAGCATAGGATTCACCAACTCAAGACAGTCCAACCCTTTGAACCAAACATAAACACTGGTGTTAAATAACTTCCCATTACCCTCCATTTCACTTTAGCTGAAGAGTTTATTTTTTGTATATTTATTTTCTTTAAATAAAGTGTAAAATAATATGCAATTTGAAAAGGCCAGTGTGAACTTCAGGGCCCATGGACGGTGGGTCTGCCCACATTAAAAGCCCATACAATCATGACATAATTAATCGTTTGTGTAATTCGGTCTTAAAGGTCAGAAAATGTAATATTTAAAACAGATTTACAAATGATAACTCAATATGGACACAGAATGTTTAAAACATTTACAATCGTTTATTCACAGTCAGAAAAAACAACAAAATCTGCATAATCACATTATAATTATGATAATAAAACATTTTACCCATACATCACTAATAAGCAGTGGGAATTCAACATTACCAAAACGATATTTCTTTCAGATGTCATTATTTTTGAAGGAACACCATACTTTCGTCAAAATCGTTGGGTTTTCTACTCTATGGTAGATATTGATGCTTTTGTGTAAAAGCTTGTAGGCCTACACTGGTGACCTGCCAGAATGCTGTGCAATGTACATTAGTGGCTGGTATCCTGCTCATTCACGTTACACCATCATTCTTTCTTTCTTATTTGCTTCATGAAAATGCAGCACTTAAAAATGAATCAAACAGGTGGCCATGTATGGTAAGAACACATTAATGCTCCTTAAAAAAAAACACGATTATAGGTTCCTAAATCAACTTAAATCTAATATTACATCACGAGTGGCACCTTAAACTTAATTATGTAAATAAGGGGTCAATCTACTCTTCAAATCCATGTCAAAATACTCCAAAGGAAATTAAAGATAATTTTAACCTTTGACATCGGTAAGCAATCCCTTCCATTGTTAAGAATACAGATAGTGTATGGGGTAATGCAATATTGTTTTAGCTCTGAAAAATTAAATAGAGTCTCTGAAATGTATTGAGAGCAACATTTTTTATGCTAATTTCCACGCAATGCAGTAATGTATTATATTTTTTTAAGTGTACCAGTTAAATGATGACAACAACTACTAAAAACCTTTAAAGGGAAGGTACACGTTTGATAATTACTCAAAACAAGTATTAACTTAAAGACTGACTTGGTAACGAGCATTGTGGAGCTGTTGGTAGTATAAAACATTGCGGGGAACGACTCCCTCTGATGAAACGTAGTTTTTGAGAGAGGTAATTTCTCACTAAAATAATAAAAGACTTCTAGCTAGAAGTCTTTTATTCCTATCCGAAAGCACACAAATTCGTCCAACAAGGGTGTTTTTTCTTTCATCATTTTCTCGCAACTCCGATGACCAATTGGGCTCATATTTTCACAGGTTTGTTGTTTTATGCTTATGATGAGATACACCAAGTGAGAAGACTGGTCTTTGACAATTACCAAACATGTACCTTCCCTATAAGACAGGTGTCTCACTGGTCTTGTTTGGGAAACACCAGGAAAAAAAAAGAAACTGTAATTAGAGGTGAACAATTTATCTCGAGGATTGCCTGGCCCACTTGTTTCCACTTTAACTTATCACAATACTATAATAATTACACTTTTCATAAACTTATTTTAAACGGATCTTTCTTTCCTGCAACAGAAGATTCCATTATGCCAAAATAGAGTTAAAATATTTGAAATACTGTTAGTTTCTTTTCTTTTTTTTTAAACTTAAGTCATCGTGAATTTAAAGTAAATATATAAATCTCATTTTTACTAAAGTCATACATGGTTACTCATAAAAAAAGTGTCAAGTAACGAAGTGCCTTAATATACATTGCATTTAGATAGATGGCCCCTAACCCCTTACCCCCCCCCCCCCCCCCCCACACACACAAAACAAACAACTAAGACAGAATCCGATTTGGCTACTACAGCTAAGGCTAAGGCTACGGCTGGTGATAATGGAGTTGCTAAGGGACGTCCTATACTTCAACACATGATAATGCAGAATTCTAGCCGTAGCCGTAGCCGTCAGTTGGACACGGCCCGAGTATTAAAGACAAAGGACAACAAATTTCCAATCTCATCCAACTTGCTCGTCACTATCTCGCAAAAAAAAAAGTGGCATTTACATAATCAAAGAAACAACCAAAAAAACTAACCGTCCTCAGTTTTTGAAAGACTTGGTATCATCTGGTTATAAGGCTGGAGTTTCCCACATTACATGTCATCCTATTACTATAAAATATAACAACTGACCACTCAGACAAAATGGCGCCAGTTTGCACTTAAAACATTCCCTGTATTGTTATGATAAAATGGCAGTAATTAGTGGCATCACACCAAATCGCTTTTTCTTAAAGGCACTGGACACTATTGGTAATTATTCAAAATAGCTGTAAGCGTAAAAACTTAATTTGGTAACGAGCAATGGAGAGCTGTTGGTAAGTATAAAACATTGTGAGAAACTGCTCCCTCTGAAGTACCGTAGTTTTTTTTAGAAAGTGGTACTTTCTCACTCAAATAATAAAATACTTAAGCTGAAGCCTTTTATTATGCATATGGAAAGCACACAAAGTAAAGTAAAAGGTGTGTTTTTTCTTTCATTATTCTCTTGCAAAATTTGATGAACAATTGAGCACAAATTTCTACAGGTTTGTTATTCTGTGCATATGTGTGCATATGTTGGGATACACCAAGTGAGAATACGGGTCTTTGACAATTACAGAAGGTGTCCAGTGTCTTTAAGTCCAATCATCTTCACTCGCGAATCCAATTCCTTTACTCAGCCTTCCAATCATTATTTGAATGCAGCATCTTGAAATGCCAGATAAAAAAAAAAAAAAAGCACCACCGTAAAAGAAAAACTTACAAATATTACTGCACAATGAAAGATAAAAAGATCCAGTTCTCTTTCCAGAGGCTGGTTATTGTCATGCACTGTTTACTATGGCCCTTTTCGAATCCACGGCTTCCGTCTTTGGACTTGGCTTCAGGCTCCGTCCACTCGTCTGAAGCCCTGAGCGCGTACACAAAGCACGGGCAAATGTCAACACAACCGGGGGCCAAGCTAGCCGAGCCGAATCCAAAGCCGAGGTTTCGAAAAGTGCCTATATCACAACTTTACGTTTATCTGTTTTCCTTTTTAATATGAACAAAATCGCATTGATGTTGATCTACTTGGTAAGGACATCATAATGCATATCAACGACTGGATTTATACAGTTCTGAAGGCACGATTGTTAATAAAAACATCAACAGGTTAATTAATTATCTGTGTTCTACACATGTGTGCAAAACATCATCCCATCCGCACAAACTGCTTATGGTGAAAGATCCAAAGTGAAATAATCAAAGACAAGGCTTGGAGCAACTTACTCCACAAATCCTAACAACTCACTGACAATGATTAAATTGTAGTACAGACATGACATGGGCACCTTAAAAAAAAAGTAGGAATATTGTATTGAGTTCAAGAGCAGACCTACTTGTAAACAGTGGGACTATTTCAAGGCAGTGGACACTATTAGTAATTACTCAAAATAATCATTAGCATAAAACCTCCTTTGGTAATGGGGAGAGGTTGATGGTACAAAACATTGTGGAAAAACTGATCCCTCTGAAGTGCCGTAGTTTTCGAGAAAAAAGTAATTTTCCACGAATTTGATTTTGAGACCTCAATTTTAGTTGAAATCAACCATCTAAACGCACACAACTTGGTGTGATAAGGGTGTTTTTTCTTTCATTATTATCTCCCAACTTCGACGCTTAATTGAGCTCAGGTTTGTTATTTCATGCATATGTTCCGATACACCAAGTAAAAAGACTGGTCTTTAACAATTACCAATAGTGTCCACTGTATTTAATCAAAACACTTTTCCATGGGCAAACAAAATCGGAAATCAAACTAAATAAGGAAGTTCTCAACGTTGTTCAAATGTATGGCAGGCATGATATTTGAACCTTGGGAGAAAAAAAGGGAGGAACATTTTATTGAGTTCAAGGGTAGACCTACCTCTTCACACGGTGTAGTCTTTAATAGAATTTAAGGCTACTAAATCAAAAATATTAAGATTTTTCCCAAGAGCAAACGAATCGGAAATCGGACTAAAAGTAGGAAGATTGCCTGCCCGGTATAGCCAAATTCAGACCCAGAAAGATTTGGCATTGTTTACACAAATCACGATCAGTGAACATTGATCAGTTTTCGTACTCGTCGATAACTTATTTCTTTTGTTTACTCATCTATAACTTTCTCTTACTTTGATCAAAGAAGTCTTAATAGATATGACGATTTAAACTTAATTTGTATAAACACTGGGAACAAACAAAATGCTGCAAAAGGTGGGGACGTATTTTGTTTTGAACTCTACAAAATAATATTAAATAAATCCCTGATGAGAAAATGAGGTTTAAGAGTTGAGATCGTGTCAGTTTACCGCCCAAATACTCAACACGATGTTCAGAGATTGCCTGAAAATATCATCAACCGACTGCTTAGTTCAAATAATAACAGACAGTATAAATATTGCAGATAATATTGTGATATTGTTTATTTTGAGTGGGTAATTTTTGTCCTTAAGGTGTCATTAGCCCCATGCTCACAAACAGTGTGTTATCACCAATCCCTACTGCAAGTCATTGTCAGGCCAAGTATTGCTTTTTGTAGAATCTCTTAAAAGTTCCTGGACAAAAATTTTACAAATGACGAAATCAACTATTGTTTAATAGATGGAAGTTTTCATCAGGAATAAAGAATATTAATTTTGGCTTTACTCATATGCCTGTAATTTTGTTGACAGAGCTCTGGAAAGTACTGAGAATGCTTGTACAGTGCTAACACATATCGGTGTATATGGGTAAAACCAAATTTAACAATATTGTTCTTTGACGGAAGGTAAAAGTCAGTAATAATACCGAATGAATATCACTCAACTTCAGAAAGTTCAACTTTACATCAATCGTAGATGTTTTTCTTGTTGCCCCTAGCAAGAGTGATGGGTTAAAGTCAGGCGCACGATGGTCACACAATGGAAATCTTGATGCGTCGATCATTAAAAAAAAAACAGTTTATATGCCTTGGCGATGACTTTTAGGATCACGCGTCAAGATTTCCATTGCGCAACTACCGTGCGACCGCCTATAAAGTGGCCTTTAGTCTTGTTTGGGAAGAAATTCCATGAACAAAAAATTATGAACACAATTCCTCCACACTTTTGAAATATCCTTCAGTAACATTGATAGCGTCCGATACTAAAACCTGGTGATAACTGGACGGTTGGATTACAAAAATTAAGCTGAAACAAGTTACCCTCTTTGTTAGAATTACTTATAAATCAACAGCGACTCATGGAGGCGTTGGTGTCTAGCTATGGTGTCAGGTCACTGAAGCTTTAAACTGGTGGTTCCTGCAAAAAAACAAAAGTATTGGTTAATTAGGGAGAGTTGAAGGCATCATAATTGGTTATTCATAAATACCTCAGACAGTTTCGCTATTCCTATTGGTGGAGAGCGCGTCACGTGGGTGTGTATAAACCTTTGTTTATGACCGGTAAAAAGTGTCAATTCATGGGCGTGACACGCGACCTTGCACCTGTTCTTATAAGACAGTTTCTGCATTCCTATTGGTCGAGAGCAACTGCTGAAACAGTTGTGCCACATCACGCTATACGAGCACAGCATTCCCTTATAAGGAGTTGTTTACCTGAGGGTGGCGGAGGGCTTTACCATTTCATAGCTGGAGGGGTGTTGTGTTGAAAGAAATCATTTAACAATTATAATTTTTGCATTTATTTTACTTTTTGACCAAAAAGTGATGATGTTTTTGACCGAAAGGTATTAATGAATGGGAATCAAAGTGTGTTGGTTTTCAACTAGTGGGTTAAACCCGCCGAGGCCTGGTTCTTTGTAATTTATCAAGAACCAGGCCTCGTTGGGATTAAACCACTAGTTGAAAACCGATTCACCACACATTGATTCCCTTGGTATTAATAATAATTAACTATTCTTGTATAACGCATATCACAACCACAGAGCTGTCTCTATGCACTTTGAGATGAAAACAAAATAGAAGTTAAAGTTAATACAGATGAGGTAATTACAAAAGCAAAATTGAGTTGATACAGAAAGAAATACTGAAGGCTCTTGCAAAAACAGATATGTTTTAAACTTTCTCTGAATTTAAATTCACCGTTTGATTTGTCTGACTGTCATGGTTGAAATCTTTCTTGTTGATGGACATTTTTGTGAAGGAAATGAATAAGTCACAGAGTAGATGGTAATGAAGTATAACAACATCATAATATCAATAAGCATTTATTTATAGCGCCTTAACCAAGGCCTTAAAGCGCTTCACAAAACAAAACAAAAATCATCAACTACATAATACAGATAGAAAACACTCATCAAAACAGACATGATATTTGGTCCTAGAAAAAAAAAAGTATAAATATTTCATAATTTTAAAGGGCTGACATATATGTACACATGGTGTAGGCTATAAAATAGTACAAATGGGCTAAAACAAATTTACAAAAAACCCATAGGGTTAAATAAGTATACTTACTACTTGTATGTTGTGGAGATTGTTGGAAAGACTACAGCTACTGAAATAACGCACGTCTTGGTCTAAATCTTTCTGCAACTCGGTCAGAACTTCAATCATCTTCTCATAGCATGGATTCGCCATAGTTTGGTAAAATTCTGCGGAATAATTCAAGAGTATTAGTGAGTTATGTTAACTGATGATGGCGACAAAAACAAAACTGGAGCCGTTTTTGTCCTTGTGCCCTTTTGTGCCTTTGTTATTTTTATTGTCTGGATCGCCTTTAGATAGTGATTATTTTCCGCTTTTTGGTTATCCGCAGGCTTGTTCTCTGTGTAGTCTTATTTGTATTGCCTATTCTTTGTATGTTCTGTTTGCCTGAAAATAAATAAATAATTAATAAATAAATAAAATAAAATTTCAAAAAGAGCCAAGATAGATCTTCACCGTGTATCAATCTTAATTGCTGAAGTATGATGCCGCAATACAAATCTTTATAGTGACTAAGTGATTTGTATTTCGACTTCAGACTATGCTTAGGATGAGTTGTTGATTCAACCTCTGGAGAACCTCTGTGATTTTCACATTTTTTTGTCAAAAACGTGACGACTATTTGCACCGCTGTGGGCGTTGAGGGCGACTGACTCCTTGTCAGTCGCGATTCTGGTGTCCACCGGATGGACGTTTTGGGCGGCAGGTCCCAAAGTTTTAAAAAGATATGTTCCTCGTGACCGAATTACCATCGGGAAATCGGGAGTGGACGGCAATGGTGAAACCACTGGCGTCGATGGCCTAAGACCAAGGTAGTATCTTTGCCTTCGGGGGAAAATTAAGTTTTCTTATTTTCGACCGTTTAGACCCATGTGTGGGAAAATGTGTTTCACTTGCCGGGCACAATGGCGGCCGGTCTTTGCGCTTGGGCGCATTTGTATAAGGGACATAAATGGTGCCTTTGTTAATCGTTTAGTGGTTAACAATGGCACGTTCCTTGATGGTATCAGGGGTCCATGGTGGTCAGTGGATTGCATGAGTGGGTACATGGGTGTCGCATGAGTGGGTACATGAGTTAAAGTGCAGGTGCCAGCGGGCACGCAGGCATAATATAAGAGTGTTTCATTATATGCATGTACGTTGCAACCTACCCTGTGTTTCTACCTCCATGCTTTACCGGTACAATTCTTAAAGATGGACGAGTACACTGCTGTTGAGGAGAAAGCGGACGCCTACGGCGACGTGGCGGCCGACAAAGCCGCCCCCCTTTTCCGAGGTCTATGCTCTACCTTTCGGGTTTCAGTGGAATGCTTTAACTCCCTTCTTGATGATGGCTGGGACGATCCGGATCAACTAATGAACTTGTCGGCTGACTGGCGCAGCCAGGTTTTGGCATTGGCACCAAATGGGGGTCAGAAGCGGAACTTGGAGCTTCTGCTCGACCGTGTGGATGCAGGGCCTCTCGACGGGCCAGCACCAAAGAGGCGACGTGTTCTGCAGCTGGCGGCCAAAGAGTTCGACGTTCCAGCCGGCCGGAAGGACGCAGCGGTCGTCGTCCCTTTTGAGGAACGTCCCGGCAGTTCCACCGGTGCGCATGCACCAGAGGCAGCGGTTGCAAAGGAGTCCGCTTCCCCACAGGTATTTCCTTAATTTGTGTAGCCCCATATGTCATGCAATATTAATAGGCTCCTTGACTATTTTGCATTCTATCTGTTGCTCATTGTTTGCTGCTCTCAGAAGCTTTGTTCACAATATATAGAAGTGGGGTATGAATCTATTTAAATTTGGATTTGGTCACTGTTTGGTTGCAGTCGGTCGCAAGGGGTGTATCGCTGTAGGCAGAGGGGGGCTGCGGTACTTCATTAGTATTGCGTTAAGATTGCTTTGCAGCAGTTGACTAAACCTATTTTATCATGGTAGAGAGGACCATCGAGGTATGGTGGTGTGTTGAGCTGACCTGATGCACCATTGGGGGTCGTACTAGTTAGTTAATATATTCGGTGCTTCTGTACCCTAGATAATGGTTCGGGAGTTCAGTGTCCAAATGGGGAAGATTCCCTTTTAATTTGAAGCTTTGCATCCATGTATTAGATAAACCCGTAAAAGAGTTGGTGTTTTAAATGGGAGTGCCTATTTTTTGTGAGCCTTGCATAAGGGTAGTGCCCTAGTAATGAACATGGAAAGTGGGGGTTTTAAATTGGTAGCGCCCCCTTTTGTTTAGCTTTACATCGGGCAGTGCCCCAAGTATAATTAACCCGGAAAAATCGGGTGTAAATGGGGAGTGCCCATCCTTGGTTAGGTTTGTACTCGGAATACCCCAAGTATTGAGCCCGGAAAATCGGGTGTTTTAAATGAGGAGTGCCCATCTCTGGTTAGCCTTAGTTTCCTTCGGGGAGTGCCCCAAGTATGTTCCCGGAAAATCGGGTGTTTTAAATGGGGAGCGCCCATCTTTGGTAAGTGTTAATTCGGGGAGTGCCCTAAGTAATGAACCCGGTAAAAAAAAAAAAAAAAAAAAAAAAAAAAAAAAAAAAAAAAAAAATCGGGTGTCTTAAATGGGGAGTGCCCATTTTTTTTTGGGTTTTCCTTAGGGGAAGTGCCCCAGTTAATGCCCCCCCCCCAAAAAAAAAAAAAAAAAAAAAAAAAAAAAAAAAAAAGGGAGTGCCCATCTTTCTTTAGTTTTCCTTCAGGGAGTGCCCCAAGTTATGAACCGGAACAAATCGTGTGTTTTAAACGGGGAGTGGCCATTTTTGGTTAGTTTTCCTTCGAAGAGTGCCCCAATTAAGGAACCCGTAAAATCGGGTGTTTTAAACGGGGAGTGCCCATCGTTGTTTAGTTTTCCTTCGTGGAGTGACCCAAGTACGGAACCCGGAAAAATCCGGTGTTTTAAATGGGGAGTGCCCATCTTTGTTTAGTTTTCCTTCGGGGAGTGCCCCAAGTATGGAACCCGGAAAATCGTGTGTTTTAAATGGGAAGTGCCCATCGTTGTTTAGTTTTCCTTCGGGGAGTGACCCAAGTACGGAACCCGGAAAAATCCGGTGTTTTAAATGGGGAGTGCCCATCTTTGTTTAGTTTTCCTTCGGGGAGTGCCCCAAGTATGGAACCCGGAAAATCGTGTGTTTTAAATGGGGAGTGCCCATCTTTGGTTAGTTTTCCTTCGGGGGGGGGGGGTGTCCCAATTAATAAACCCGAAAATTTGTGTTTTAAATGGGGAGTTCCCATCTTTGGTTAGCTTCCCTTTGGGGAGTGCCCCGAGTATTGAACCCGGAAAATCGGGTGTTTTCAATGGGGAGTGCCTATTTCTAGCTAGCTTACCTTAGGGGAGGGCCCCAGGGAATGAGCCCAGAAAAATGGGTGTTTTAATCGGCGGTTAGTAAGGTTTAGCTTTTCATCGGGGAGAGTCCCAAGAATTGAGCCGGGAAAAAATGGGGAGTGCCCATCTTTGGTTTTACATAGGGGAGTGACCCCATAAATAAAAGGGGAGTGCCCTGAGAAATGAACCCAGAAAATGGGTGTTTCTAGAAGGGGAGTGCCCCTCTCTTGTGGTCTTGGTCGGCACTGGGGCGTCCCCCGTTTTGCTTGGGCCTTGGAAGTTAAGGAAATGTGGGGAGTGCATCCCCTACGTATAGACGTATTTTGCCCGTTACAAGGGGTTGCTATATAAGACTAGAGCTCAATAAAATTAGCTCCTTAAAGAAGGGTTAGCAGTTTGTTTGCACTCGTATCACGTTATATTTGTTCACCGCAGGCAAAATCGGCTCTGGAAGTCCATAAACCTGGCAGGCTTCAGTTACTCAAGGCTTGCACCGAGACCGGTTACGATCGTAACGTAGCCTATGTCATGGCTCTCCTTCGTAAGTACGTCTCCGAGTTCGTTCCTCTATCACCCGAGGACATCAAAGAGAAACAGTTGTATGTCAACCTTCTGTCTGATTGCAACAAGCACGTTGAGGCCAAGACGCCTGGCATAGCAATGTACATCTATAAGTCAATTACTGGGGAAGATTCGGACAAGCGTCTGCGCTTTGCAAGAAAGCATCTTGGTCACATCGTCCCTCCTGGTGATGTCAAACCTCGCTCAGCGGCCCAGAGTGGCACAGCCTTCAGAGCCGGGCAGCCTCAGCGACAGGGTTTCAGACAATTCCGTCAGCCGGGTGTGCCGAGAGACAGGGATGTCTGTTTCCGATGCCGTAAAAGGGGTCATTTTTCTCGAGACTGCAAGGAAATACTTTAAGTTCTCCCGAATCGGTTTGCCATGGTGGACTTTTAGTCAACGTACGGCGGGGGAAAGGGGCCTCGGGGTGATATCTCGGGTTTATATGTGCATGCTCTAGGGGGGGATCATAAGATATTCAGGTTTGTTCGAGGAATGCCTCGCCCTACTTCCAAAAAAAAAAAAAAAAAAAAAAAAAAAAAAAAAAAAAAAAAAAAAAAAAAAAAAAAAAAAAAAAAAAAAAAATAAAAAAATAAAAAATATCACGTAGAGTACTGTATCGTTTATGGTGTTGTGGTTTAGTGGCTCAAATAAAACGATATGAGCGGTTGGCAGTTTGACGCTAAGAAATTACATTTGTGAGTGAGTTGTATTCATGACTTATTGTCCGAGTTTTCTTTTCCCTTTTATATATTTTATAGACCGTTCATTGGCCGTTGGAAATGTTTTACAAGCTGTGCTTTAAACGGTTTCTCTCTTGATTAAACCTAGGAGTATAGGCGGTACTTGAAGATATTGGGAACCCATGTGTGGGAGAGCTCATCTTGCTACCCCTTTGATCCTGTTGCAGCTCAGGCGGCCAGGCGGCGCCAAGGTTCGTGTATCTGGGTAGATATATCCGGAGCTGCTGCAGGGCCCCCCGATGGATCAGAGCCAACTCCGGCTGAAGTTCTTTCAGGTGTTTGCCGGCCTAATTTTCAAGCCCTGCGTTTTCGAGACCCAGATGTATTTGTAGCTGGAGGTCTCCACGATCATCCCCAGGCGTGGGATGACATATTGGCTGAGTGCCCTCACGCCGGTCAGCAGATAGGGCAATGGTTGCGTCAAGGCGTAGACTTGTTTGAGTTTTTCCAACACTTTAGAGGAGAATACCGGGGTAGAACCTTTGACTCGGCTATCCCGCCACCCATGTACTTTTCTAACGCCCCTATTTGCAAGGAATTCATCCCTTTCATTAATGAGACAATTTTGAAGCGCCTTGTAGAGGGGTCAGTGGAGCTTATTGGGGCGGTAAAAAGTACAAGACCGCCGAGGTGTGTCAATGCGCTCACCATCGAACCCAACAAACCCAGATTAGTTTTGTCGATGAAGGGGCCAAACCTCTGGTGTAAGGATACACCTTTCAAATTAGTTCCATTGGGGGAAATTGTGAAATCGATTGGTCGGGGTGGAAAGTTCTCGGGAACCGACGACGCTCAGGGATACAAACAAATCCTTCTAAATGAGAGGTCTAGGACCTTCTGTGGTTTTGAATGGGCGGGATTCTATTTTGTTGACACTACTCTCCCTTTCGGTTTCAAAAACAGTGCCTACATATATTCCTCACTTGGGTTTTGTCTCTCAACCTGGTTAAAAAACAGGGGCATTCACACAGAAGTTTGGATCGATGACCGTTTCATTGGAGAGTGTGGTGGAGAGGGGAAGTCTTGTTCCTAAAAGCAGAATGTTTGTTTTTGTTTGTTTGCAGGGCTCGATCAACGATTCGAGTCAAATGGCTTGTACAAGGGCTGCTAGAGCGTTGTATGTAGTCTGTTACATGCAGTCACGCCTTGGATACTTCATCAACCTGAGGAAGAGCCAATTGCAGCCGGTTTCACGGATGGTGCATTTGGGTCTAGGGGTTTGCTCAGACTCCCTATCTTTTTGGATACCGGATAAGAAGAAGTGCTCATTCGCCCGGGTTAGGGAGGACATGTTGAAAGCGGGCTCGGTGCTTCTGAAAGAGATGCAGCGCTTTGTAGGGAAATGCCAAAGCTTCATTTTAGTGTTCCCTGCGGCTTCCCTTTTTGTCCGGGAGTGTTGCTCCTTTATGGTCAAGTTGGATGAGGTCACACCTGTTGTTTTAACTCAACCGGTACGCGATGAAGTGCTCTTTTGGCGTTTTGTCGACTCATTTTCAGAGCCTATCCCATGGAGGAAAGAGCGGCACTTGACAGTAAGGTTGGCGTCGGATGCCTCTGGTCATAAATGGGGTGGGGTTTTGTCACTTCCCGGTCAAGACGCCATCACCTTCGGCGATTATTGGTCATCCAATGTGCAAGTTATAACAGACATCTGTTACAAAGAGGCCCTGGCTTTGTATTTTGTTTTGCTGTCAGTAATAGATACACTCTGGGACAGAAGAGTCGACGTGCAGGTGGATTCGCAAAGTCTCTTCCATGCGTGGTCAAAGTTGAGAGCAAGGTCCCGAGCTCTCGCAGAGGTATTAAAGATGATTTTTGCTCTCACCCTAGAAGCTAATTTCGACCTAAAGTTGGAGTGGGTCCCAAGTGGGGAGAACCAGGCAGATTTTCCGTCCAGGGAGCTTTCTAGAGCGGACGCTCGTCTTACAGCATCGATGTGGCATTTCCTGCAAAGGGAGCTGGGTGGAAGTTCGGGGTTTTCATGGGATCTCATGGCACTACCCTCCAACGTTCCGAAAGGCCGTGATGGAAAAACCTTAAAGTTCTTCTCAAGATTCCCAGTTCCAGGCTCGTCAGGGGTGAACGTGTTTGCACAGTCATGCCCTCGGGGTGAGAAGCTGTATGTTTTCCCTCCCTTTGTGCTAATTCCAGCTCTGATCAAGCTATTCATCGAATGGGGAAATGTGTCGGTGACAATAGTAGTGCCGAAGCACCACCATCCAAGGTCCTGGTGGCCACGGTTAGTGTCTTTTGCGACACGGTCTTTGCGCCTAGCGGAACTCGGTCAGACAGGCGTCCTGGAATTTCCGACGAGGCGAGGATATGGAAAAAGCTCAGAGGGCCTTCGATTCGAGCTTTGGGCATGCGAGTGTCGTTTTCCTGCAGATAGTCGGATTTCGAGGGAGGTTTGTTTGCCCGCTCAGCACCCAGTGCTTCTAGTATCTGATTCGATGTTCAAGGGTATGAGGGGTTTTGGTTGGCCAGCGTCGCTGGGCGTCAGGTTGAGCGTAAATGGCGGAGCAAGATTAGGAGCCTTGTGCAGCGTTTTGGCACAGTCCTGTCGAGCAGAGAAGCCGGAGGTGGCGGTTCTACACGGGGGTGTAAACGACATCAGCAAGGCTGGCGATGCAGGAGTAGAGGAGTTGCTGAGAGTTTTTGCCTCGGCGGGTAAACGTTTGCAAAACCAGTGTCAGGGGGTGAAGTTTGTATTTTCGGGGATCTGTCAGACCAAGAGCGGCGTGATGAACCGGTCGGTGGCGCTTGCTAACACAGCTTTGCGTGACATGTGCAAAGAGTTTGGCTGGTTTTTCCTCTCCAACGATTGTATAACTCAGTCAGACCTAGGAGATCAGGTTCATTTAACGGTTTGGGGGAGTATGAAATTACAGAGACGACTGCAAAGGCTACTCAGGTCAGTTTTGGTCTTGCGTACCGGAGTGCACGTGGACTTAGACATTTAGCTCAGGTTCCTTTTACCCTCAGCAAGTTTTGGTAACCTTATTGTTTTCTTTCCTTGTCTCTCAAGCTCGACCGGGTCAAGGCAAGGCTTAAAGAGTTGGACAATCGTTTTGACAAGTTGGCATACAATAAGCAGAAAAGCAGTTTGGTAAGCAGCTTGTCGACTTTCCTTCGGAGCAATCATAACTCAGGCTATTACACTGACGGCGGAGAGCTCGATTCAGCGACACCAGAGGATGTGGCTAAGTTTTTAGTGGATCGAGACTCCAAGGGGCGAACACAGGTTCATGTCTTGGGTTGCAAACATTTTGGGAAAAGTGGGCCTTTTGACTGTGGGTGTGAGCGACATCTTTCAGCCGGAACAGTCGATTCATACATTGGTCAGCTCAGGGCCTATTTCAACACATGTGGAAAGACACTCCCTTGGCGGCAGAACTCACAATGGGGTAACCCTTGTATTTCCTTCCGAGTGCAGAAATATTTAAAGGCAACGAGGCTTGAGCAAGCTGAAGCCCGGGTGACGCCCAGACAAGCAGTCCCCATTTTCTCGGACAAGATCAGGTGGCTCGCAAACGAAATCAGGAAGCGAATAACAAAGCTTCAGCAGACCGACCATGTGCACTTCGTGGGGCAGTTCATTTTGTACAGGGACTTGGCTTTCTTCTTGTGTCTATGGTGGGCAGGAGATAGGTCGGCAGACCTAGGGCGATCGAAGACCAGTGAAGTCACTATGATTGATGGCAGAGATCTTCTTCTCAACCACACTATTGGTAAAACTGTGCGGCAAGGTGGCTCGTCTCTCGTTGTAATCCCCAAATTAGATAGCAGTGAAATGGACCCGGCAGGGGCTTTGGAAGACATGGTCAGGTTCGCACGGGAAAACGGACACGATTTAGAAGATGGTTATCTCTTTCGTCCCTCTTCGCCGGATCACAGGTCGTTGATTAACAAGCCGTTCACAGGAAACGGCCCGACGAATCGCCTTAAACTATATTTCTCAGCTTCGTCAGATCCGGGTGACCGCGTCTTAAGACCCCACGGTGGAAGGGCGGGAGTAGCAGCCACTCTGCGGTTGCTGGGAGCCACGGACCAAGAAGTGATGGATCACTGCGGATGGGCGACACAGCGGACGTACAGACACTACACTCAGATGGAAAGAGTAACCAGGCGCCGCACCACGGTTCTTTTGATAAGGAAGGCCGTTGAGGATGAAGGAGAGGGGCGGCCATCTCCAGCAGACCAGGCTGGGGAGTTCTATCGTGCCCTAAACTCCGGCTTCAAGGCTGAGAAGGCCTTTAAATCTCCAGCAGGACAGGCAGCGACGGTGTGAGAGTTGGATGAGATATGGGTGGACAGTGGGGGACAGTGGCGTGCGGATCCTGGGTGCGGGTGAGGAACCTTTTCTACCCAGTCCTCAATCCATGTAGAGACCGGAGCCCGGGACGAACACAGCGGTGCAAATAATTTACTATTTGCACCGCTGTGGGCGTTGAGGGCGACTGACTCCTTGTCAGTCGCGATTCTGGCTGGGCTAAGGTGAGGGCGTCAATAGCGGTGGGACTGTCCGGCGGGGCCCCCCCCTCCCTTTTTGTATTTTGGGTTTTGGGGTTTTGGGAGTTCCTTTTTACCCCACCCACCCTACCCCTTTTCGCGCCCGGGTCTGGTTTCTACGTTTAGAACCTTTTCTACCCAGTCCTCAATCCATGTAGAGACCGGAGCCCGGGACGAACACAGCGGTGCAAATAATTTACTAATGAGGCTGAAACTTCTAAATTCTAGGTAAATTATATGACACACATCTTCATGCTGGTGTGGCAGTGTCATGGCCGAGGGTTTAAGAGCAACGGATTCAAGCACTGGTGTTTGATCAGCAGAGTGTGGGTTCGAATCCCGGTCGTGACGCTTGCTACATAAAATTGAGGAAGGTAGTGCTTTCTGCTCTACCGACCAGGCTTCGGACTGATGATACCCAAGCCTACATTCGTATGGACTGTGAAAGGGGTAACCCTGTTTCATCCTAGGAGTAGGTGGCAACAGCCTCTGGAAAAAAATAATTGTAGCCCACACCTCGAAGTGGCCTTCAGGCCTTGTGTGTCAGGCGACTTGCATAGAAAAAAGGGAAAAAAGAAAGGAAAAAAACTTGATCCACAAAAGGAACCAGAACCCTTTAGAGGCTTTGGGTTCTTTTTCTGTAGAAAGCTTCCCTTAAAATATATCTTGCTGAGGTGATATAGTTTATGAGAAATGAACAAAACAATGTCACAAAATTAATTTTCTTCTCAGTTTTAGCATGTAAAACGTATCCTTTCACATGCTAAAATAATGGCCCGACTTGTTTTACTGGTATCTCAAAAACTACAGCACCTCAGCAAGTAATATTTTAAAGGAAGCTTTCTACCATTATTTTCTTCACACCGTGCAAGTTTAGTGTAAATCTGTGAAATTGTTTTTTTTGTGTCCAAAACCCTTTAAAGTTGGCCACTAACTGACTTAACTTACCTATAGGCAGTACATATTGAGTTAATAATCTTGCTAGCGTGATACGGACATTAGGTACAGAGTCGTTTGCTAGGAGGAGTAGACTCGGTAATAAATCACGAGCGAATTGCTCGTTGTCTATCGACTGTACGTCTATCAGGCTCTGACACAGATGAGCAAACCTAAGGGAAAATAAACAGACAGATACAGATATTTAAAACCTTTAGAAAATTTAAAACAGTCTTCATAAAGGAACTTGGGTGGATTTCACAACGGGTTAAGACTAGTCTTATCTCGAGTTAGGACGAGTGAGACTAGCCTTCTGTTTTTAAAGACACTGGACACTATTGGTAATTGTCAAAGACCAGTCTTCTCACTTGGTGTATCTCAAAATATGCATAAAATAACAAACCTGTGAAAATTTGAGCTCAATCGGTCGTTGAAGTTGCGAGATAATAAAGAAAGAAAAAAAAACCCTTGTCACACGAAGTTGTGTGTGTTTAGATGGTTGATTTCGAGACCTCAAATTTAAAATCTGAGGTCTCGAAATTTAAGAACTGGGTGGCCAAATTTGTTACTTACTAAACATTTACATGTATTGTAAATGACAGATAAAAAAGGTTGTCAACTTTTATAACAAGGTGGGTGTGACACCTACACACCCCTCTGGCTATAGACCGATCCATTAAGCGTCGCCCCACTGCGTATTGACCACTCACACGAAGGTCCGACAAAATAAGATCCGACATGCGTGCGCGCATATGCTTGGCGTGCGCGGCAGAGTTGTGCAGAAAGGCATTGGCGAGGCTCGCGTGTTCTTGCTCGCACGTGCGTCATGGGCAGAGCCTAATGGATCGATCTATTGCTATGCATAGTAAAGCCCAACTCATACATCCTGCTAATGTAATACAAATGTAGACATCACAAATTTGCAACAAACAATTCGCCAAAGTTGAACTGTGTTCAACTCGAGCGAAACATTCGCTGCTAACACAGCCATGTGACGTCACAATTCTCTTCGCATTCACATTCGCGAAAGTACATACCGGGCTTCATACTTGTTATAATACAACAACTAAAAGACCGATCCAAGGAGCCCTGCCCCATTACGTATTGACCAATCACAACCCATATCGCAGCCAAAAGTTCCGACAAATTAAGGTCCGACGTACATGCATGTATGCTTGGCCCGTGTGGCAGAGTTGTGTAGGATGGCATTGGAGAGGAGTGGGCGGAGCCTAATGGATTCGGTCTATTGACGAGCTGTAAGAATTGACTTACGTTTGTCGTCCAAACCAGCGATCACTCTTGGCGTATTTATTGATGATACCATCGATGGAATTTTGACGCAACACAGGATTACCGGACATGTTAATCCTCTTCATGATCACACCAAGCTAAAATATTAAGATGGGATTAGAGGAGATTAAATCAGACTACTTTCTATATTACCAGTGAACTATATCATTCAATCCAATTTCATAGAGCTGCTAAGCACAACAATTTGCTAAGCATGAAGTTTCTTCCTTGATAAAAACAGGACTACCAGCCAAAGTTCCATTTGTTGCATAGTGCTTGTTACTAGCTTTCACCAATCAGAGAGACTTACCAATCACGAAGCAGTGAATCTAACCAATCAGAGAGACTCACCAATCACTAAGCAGTGAATCTAACCAGTCAGAGAGACTCACCAATCACTAAGCAGTGAATCTAACCAGTCAGAGAGACTTACCAATCTATAAGCAGTGAATCTTACATCAGCAACTCTATCTCCAGCCAACGATAACGCGATCGGGAACAGATGTTCACAAACATCTCCGGGGTCGTACATATCACACAGTAAGATCAGTTGTCTGTATGGGGAAATGAAACAGAGGAATAAGACTTTAGATTGGTGACCTACTTTAACCAATCAGATTCCTGCAGATTCAATTCAAATCAATTCAGTGAAATGATTCTACCATGGAGGAAAATTTCCTAGGATACATATAAATTACACACAAACAAAAATATGCTGAATATTAACTAGATCAATTTAACAACATCTTAGCAGAAAGTATTTAAGATGTGCCATAGTTAGGATTCGAACCCATACTCTGCTGCTGAAAACACCAAAGCTTGGGTTAGGTGAACTTGAACGCTTGACCACGACACGCCACAGTCCATAAGGATTTAGGCATGGGTATCATCCACCAGGAGCTTGGTTAGTAGAGCAGAATGCACTACCTTCCCAATGCTTAACGAACCATTCATAAATACCTCAGACAGTTTCGCTAGTCCTATTGGTGGAGAGCGCGTCACATGGGGTATTAAAAAGGTTGATAATGACCAGCTGGACTGTTTACAACCGGGTGTTTTTGGATACTGCGCGCTAGTCTTGGTGCGAGACATTTCTTGTTACGGGCGATGCGGGCGCTGTCGGTGAGTTGGCCGCGCCGTGTGTGGAAGGAAAATGAGATTGTCTTGCACCAAGACTATGCGCTCACGAACGGATCCGGAAACTGTCGTCTCAGTCATAACAATGCAACACATGGACGTACAGAGCTCAAGCACGTCGGAAATGGATAAGTTTTACAGAGTTTCTTACTTTAATACGCCTTTTAACCAAAAAGGCATTCATGAATGGGAATAAAAGAGTAGTGACTCGTTCTTTAGTGGCCGTTTAAAACCTTGCCGTGTCGTTGCCGTGTGACAAAAGCCCTCGCCTTCGGCATGTCCTTTATCACACGGCAACAACCCTACCGATTTTAAACGGCCGTTTAAGAGCTTGTCGCTACCCTTTTATTCCCTTATTTTGGTTAAGTGCCTTGCTCAACGGCGCAAGTGTCATGACCGGGATTGGAACCCACACTCTGCTGCTGACAACACTTTGGTCCTGTGAACTACACCGCTCGGCCATGACAGGCCACAAAGACACGCTTAGAAACCATGCTCTGTTGCTGACTATAGCAGAGCTTGGATTTAGACCGCTCGGCCACGACACACCACAAAGACACACTTAGGAACCACACTCTGTTGCTGACTACAGCAGAGCTTGGATTTAGACCGCTCGGCCACGACACGCCACAAAGATATGCTCAGCATTAACACTATTCTGGAATTTTCATCTATGAGCTTAGATAGAGTACACCAGTCCAACTTACTCAGCAAGTTCAAGACGAAACCTCCAGTTGCGAGTGTTATCCGTTGTCAAGAAATCAGTCATTCTGCTCAGATACTGTCTACGAAGGTCTGGCTTCAATAACTACAGAAAAACAATCAGATTTAAAGATTATTAGTACAAAGTTTTGACACACAAGGCAATTTACAGGCAACAGTTCCAGGCGATTGCTAAGAAGAAACAGGAATTCTCATTTGGATGGACACATTTTCTTCTTGGGTTGTAAGACGTTGTTAAAAAAATTACTGTTCTATTTTTCAGAATGATTATTTGTTGGAATGGAAATAAACGTCTTAAAGTTAAATGAACTGAAACGTCTTCTCTCGATTTGATCTTGAGAAAAACTTACCTTAACAAAGTCGGCAAAATGTTTGAGTACTCCGATGCGTACTTCATCCAAATCTCGAAGGAACCCATTGAAGATGGGTACCAGGTCGACTGTAGTGACCTCATCACCGAGGATGAGGGCCATCTCATGGATTGAGAACGCCAGGGTACGACGAACCTTCCACTAGGGGAGAGGAGAAGAATAGAAGAGAAAGGGTCAGGCTAGGTTGACTGGATCGAATTGTTTCAAGATCAAGTGTGCTTAATAAGAATGCTCATATTCGTCACTCAGTAATGGTGCTGGGCGGCTAGTGGGACCAGTGTTCGCAACTATTGATAGTATAGTCGAGTCGCGACTACCGTTTTTCAACTACTCAGTTAATCGTGCTGCCAAGACTACTACAAAAAAAGTCGCGACTACCTGCTTGGTGAACCTATTGTGTCAAACACGGCTATTCAACAACATAATAATTTAGTTGCGAAACTGCGGGCTCCGCTTTTTGCCTGTCTCTGCCGTTACTGGCAAAAAAAGTTCCCTGTCCAACATCGATCATCAAATAGCTGTGCATCTAAATACCAGCCATCTGGAAGCAATTTAGATTTGATTTTGACACATGAGACGGGGCCTAGACCTAGTAAAAAGCTTCGCGTTAGTCTTTGATCTAAAGCCGTTGTTGTTCATTTTTCGTAAGCGTTATGTCCCATTTTACTTGGCATCGTCCCATGCCACCAAGAGAGGGCACTTTACTAAAAAGCTATTCTTGAGCCGAGACTAAAGCCCGGTTCATACTTCGTGCGAATGGGAATGCAAAGCGAATTTGACGTGAATTTGACGTCACAACCCTCCTTTCGCAGCGATATTCACAAGTGAGTTGAGCAGAGTTGAACTGCTGCGAATTATTCGTTGTGAATTTGTGACGTCAACGTCTGTATCGCATTCGCATTCGCAGGAAGTATGAACCGGGCTTTAGGGAGGCGCACAAAGTCTTCTTTCCCTTTGGTGTACTACAGTGTATTTATTTTGTACCTGCATGTCTGATGCCAGTATCTCATAGACTTCCTTGAGGCACATCCAATTCTTACGTCCCATTGTTAACGCCACGCCAGGCAGACTGAAAGCACAGTGCCTCGCTATCTCAGTATCTACAGTTTGGGCTCGACTCGAGTCCGTCATGGAGAGGTAGAGATCTAGTAACTCAGCTGGAATCACATCCTGTCAAAAAAAAAAAAAAAAAGGTTTAAACAAAATTAAATCACTCTCATTGAAAATCGTCTTCTTGATTGAATTTCTGAAGATTGGTTACAAATTCCTGATACAATCAGCAAGACGTATCTTAATTTTAAGTTAAACTTTAAAATATTTGCATTTTTCGAAAATGCTAAAAAGATAAGCACTTTTTGAAAGATGCAAAGACCTGGGCCCAATTTCATAGAGCTGCTTAAGCACAAAATTTTGCTTAAGCAAAAAATCATTGCTTAGTAAAATCAGATTACTGGCCAAGACTCCACTGAATTGTTATGCTAAAGTAAACAACAGCTTGATACTAGTCACAAGCAATGTTGTGGCATGAAATTACGGCCAGTAACATGTGTAAAATAAGCGAGCTACATTTTTTGCTTAAGCAGCTCTATGAAATTGGCTCCTGTAGTCTTGAAAAGGAAAGTGTTCAAACAAAACCTCCTTATACTTAAAGCAGGGATGTGGTAGGCTGTTGGAAAAAACAAACTGAACTGTGAGCGCAAACCCTGCTTATATACATTGATCTTTGATTTTGAAAGTCCTACTGTACATTCTGGGGCGTCCTATAACCTGATTGCCGGTTAAAAACTAAAAAATCTTATCCCTGTAAAAGTCTTCCCTTAATGCGTGTAATATTACTTGAGACAGAGTGTATCTTCAACTGACCTGCATTTGTCTTGGAATACGTTCCGGTGTACGCGCCTCGGTGGATGTATTCGCAGACGGATCCGAGTCGGACCATTCAGGAACAACCTCCTCTTCCACAATCCCATTGACAAACGTCAACGTCTTCTCGTTTAAACGCTGACCAATCACATGCGTGCTGCAGATGTTAGACACTGTCTCTAAGACCTGATCGGCTTCTGTCAGATTAGCTTTATGGAGCTCCATACCACCTGATGATTCACCTTGGGCAGGGGATTCCCCCTGGGGTGGGGATTCCCCTTTACTCTCACTAGACGTGTTTACATTTGCATTATTGTCAATTTCTTCCGGCTCGGGATTTGTTGCTTCCTCTAGATGTACGTCAGACATCTGCCCGCTGATGTCTTCCGTGACATTCTGTGTGTCATCTTTAATCTCTTTACTCTGTTCACCATCTGATGAGGGACCTTCGCCGTCGCTACCGGCAGGGGATCCGGGAGCCCCCGCTGGACTATTGATACCCGAGTCGGGTGATTCTTGTTGTTGGCTATTCTCATTGGGTGGATTGTTGGTCTCTAAGGTAAGCTCAGCCATCGTTGTGAATCGTTCCGTTGATGACGATTCCTCATCGTCCTCGGTGCATTTCGGTCGAGCGTCTATCACCGGGATCGGGTTCCGCCAGAACAGGAACGAGTTAAAATCTGATGAGATTTCAGGCTTATATTCAACAGCCCTTGCATCCATTGTGAATTCTACATGTCCGATACCCTGGTGAATGTTACTAGAGGCATGCGATGCCTGGTTTGAATCGGCCTCTAGAGGGCCTGCTCCTTGGCCGAGAATGATCGTTCCCGAGGCTCCGAGGGTTTCATCAACCTCCATAGCGACGGTTTCGCTCGTATAATGAGTTCTTTGTTCGGCTCCGGATTGCTCTGTTGTTGAGGAAGACTGATTTGACGATTCCGAGAAAACTAAGGAAGGGATTTCGTCAGATTCTGAATCATTGTTATCGACTACACTCGCGATTTGAACCGATCCGTCGGGATTGTAAACGACTTGAACACCTGAGACGGCTGGATCAGCAAAGGTTGAGATGAAAGGGCCTAAAGTTTGGAAAGCAGCCATTCGTACCTACAGGATAAACAACAAATAAACACAAGATGTAAGTTAGACATTGGGTGCGTTCGTTTAGCTTCCCTGGGTCGACCCCGGTCTGCTGCCCCCGGTGCGTTCGAATAGCTTTGACGTCATTCCAGGGGCTCAACCGGGTCAGCCCCCAGTGCCCTGCTTGTGGAGTGGGTCACTTGAGGGTGACCCGAGGTGCATGACGTCACCACGAGGGCCAGTGTGATCGAGCGATTAGCTCTTGGCAGGGACTCACCCGAGTGAGTAACACGGGGTCGACACAGGGAAGCTAATCGAACGCACCCATTATGCGCTTATCTTTAAATACTAAAAATTCTTGTCATTTCCTCACTACTTGTCAAATGTAGTTGAGTTCACCATTCTGAGACACTAGAATGATGGTTCATCAATTACGTAACTGTACTGAGTTATAACTCACATGGTCAAGTTACTCACTATGAGACACCAGTAGGTACCTAGTTCACTTATGCTGTCGCACGCCTCAAAATTACCCACGGCACCCACAGCAATTGCTGTGGTGCCCCAATCTTTGGCTGTTGTGCCCTCTGGAAAATTCCAATACAAATTCACATAGAAGTGCCCCTTGCCAGAGGAAAATTACTGTGCCCCTTCAAGAACAAAGTTCAAGACCTGCTGTCAACATACTTTGTACAACCTTTATTCAAACTATAGATGGACCAAATACAGATTGACCAATCACAGATTGACCAATTACAGATTGACCAACCACAGATTGACCAATTACCTATTGACCAATTACAGCTTAACCAATCACAGATCGACCAATCACAGATAGACCAACCACAGATCGACCAATCACAGATTGACCAATCACAGATTGACCAATCACAGATCAACCAATCACAGATCGACCAATCACAGATTGACCAATCAAAGATCGACCAATCACAGATCGACCAATCACAGATCGACCAATTACAGTTCGACCAATCACAGATTGACACATTATGTCTTTAAGATAACCTACCCATCTTGATGGATCACATAAGAGTTTGACAAAGAGAGGTGAGAGGTTATCCTTGCGTACAGTCCTCGACACTGCCCACGATACCGCCATGAAGCACTCCGCGCATGCTTTACGTACTCCCCAAACACTATCCTCACATAGGTCTTCAAATTTAGGTAGCTGTAGATGAAATGAAAGTACTTGTTATTATTTAGTGGAACAGGGCCCAACTTCATACAGCTGCTTTAGCAAAAAAAGAAGCTAAGCACTAAAACAATATGCTTACCAGAATAATGTTATCAACAAACTACAATCTGTCACTGGTATACTGCTCATATCTGCTAAGCAGAAATTTGTCCCTTTTTTTTTTTTTTTTTTTTTTTTTTTTTTGGCTTTCAATTTGCTTACAAATTTTGTGCTTAGCCAAAATTAGCAGGATACCAATCACAAATTGTACATGTGCAAGGTACTTTAGCTGGTAACCGTATTCTGGTAAGCATAATTTTGTTGTGCTAAGATACTTTTTGTCCTTAAGCAGCTCTATGGAACTGGGACCAGGATTCAAATGATACTAATATCATAGATATATCTTGTTCATAGCCTTTAAATAATCGCTAAGTTATTTGCACTCACCAATAATTTTTCTGTCGGCTCTTCTCCAACCACATTACATATATCCCCAAAGTTAGCAGCACAAACCTGTTAAGAGATAACAAATATCCATAGCTGTTATATAGTAGTACTCTTTGTACCCTTAATTACAAGAACTTATGTAGAACCATAGTTATAGGAAAGTGACTGACACCAACACAGCTCGTATCTTGTGGGTATTTTTTTCACATGAATTCTTTAGTGCTTGAAAGTACGACCTGACATTAGTGTAATTTTCTCTGGTAAAACGCTAGGATACCAGCAGTCGATTTCACGTAACTTTACGCAACTGCGTAAGTCCACTTGCACAACGTTTATGGAGCAACTTGCATCATAAACGTTGCGCAAGTGGACCTACGCAGTTGCGTAAAGTTTCGTGAAATCAGCTGCAGGCCTGTATCCCTTCGTTTTTGAAAGGGCAAGGGCACAAAGAAGGCGTTTCCTCCTTACTAAAGGGCACCCTATGAGGAAATTGTACATTTCTACTGGAGCATTTTTCAAGAACACGGCAAGGAAGCAAGGAGGCAATCGCCTTCGTTGCCCCATGAAGTATCAGGCCTGGGATACCTTTACATGAAACAATCACTTGTTTGTACTTTTTCTTATTCCTCGGAAAAAGGTTTGAATCGAAAGCTAAAGCTAAAGGCCTTCTACCTTACTCATTGACCAATAACTTGTTTGGTATTTTGGTTTACTAACAAATGTAAGATTAAGATGGATGTATCTTGAACTATCTCATGCATATCACTGTAAGCTTATTTTCATTGTGCTGCTCCACTTCTGCAAATCTGCATCAATTTTGCCGACTGCGATTACTAATTCAGCGTCTTGCAATACAGCTGGGACTGGTAAAGGTTGAATTACTACCCTACAGCGATTTCTTTAAACCAGTATACCCCGGAGCCATGTCAATGTTTCACACACTCTAACACAACCCCTTCTTCAGGTCAGATGCTCTCGTTTTTTTTTTTTTTTTTAAGGTTTTTCAAGCACACATTGCCCCGTGGTCAGTACCATTTCTGAGATAGCCAGGGGATATTTGGCTACCCCGGACCCAGGCCCGACAGACCCCGACAGGCCGCGGTGTGACTCAACCTCAGCTTGTAGCCTTTTGCGGCTCAGTCCCTTTCGCCACGCAACCATTAGATTAGCAGCTTTCGTGGCATGTGAATTAGGTCATTAGCGCAGTGGATAATGTGATTTCATATCGATGTCTGCCTTGGGATACAGAAGGTGAAGAAGTAATTTGTGAGAAGAGAAAGGGGGGGGGGAAGGTAAAGAGATGAAAACTCAATTATTGGCGCAGGCTTTGTAGACACACAACTTTCACCTCTATTAATCGGACACCGAGCTAGATATTATTGTTGGTAGCAATATTTACAATCAGACCAGTACGCTTCGTTTTTGAAAGGGCAAGAGCACCAAGGCGTTTTCTCCTCCTGTGGTTAAGGGCACCCTATGAGGAAATTGTTAGGACACCAAGCCGATAACCAGGGGGTGTCGAGGCAGTCGCCTTCATTGCCTTCATGAAGTACATCAGGCCTGTTCAAGTTTACACGAAGTTTTGACATGAAAGAGACTGTACACTAGATCCTGCCTGTTGTGATTGGAATACTTTCAAGTATCGGAATGCAGTGAACTTTATTGGCTTGTATTTCAATTACTTTGAACAAAATTCCTTTCACTGCAATAAATGACCTACATGTACACAGCTATACATGTATGACCTGCTGGTGACCTGGGGCCAATTTCATAGAGCTGCTTAAGCAAAAAATTCACTTAAGCACGAAAATAGCTCGCTCATTTTACACATGTTACTGGCCAAAATTTCATGCCACATATACATTGCTTGTGACAGGGTATTTAGCTGTTGTTTACTTAGCATAACAATTGAGTGGAGTCTTGGCTGGTAGTCTGATTTCACTAGGCAATGATTTTTTTTGCTTAAGCAAATTTTTTTTTGCTAAAGCAGCTCTATGAAATTGGGCCCAGCCTCTAATAGCGGTGCAGGCCTGAAATTACATGCAGGCGTGACGTTGGCCATGGCCTCCGTGGCCCCTGGTGCCCCTTCCAAAGTTTCCCATAGACTTTGAGATTTTTCCAACGGAAGTGCCCTTGCGATATGAAACTTGCCTTGCCCTCTCAAAGACGAAATTCCAGGCATGCCATGAACACCATAGATGTCAATTCCTAGAGTTATTTGATTGTCCAAAAGGATGTGAAATCATGACTTAGATTATTACTACGTGAGCTAACAGAAGTACATTGTGTCGCATTGCCACTGCTTTTGTTGTCGTCTGCAATTGTCAATCCCGCCTTCAAGCGCCCCCCCCCCCCCTTTTTTTTTTTTTTTTTTTTTTTAGTGGGATGGGTGGTTTTTAACTGTGGGGTGGGTTTTAGGGGACATTCTTTGTGGCAGGACGGCTTTGTAGAGGTGCTGGTCACCTGTTCCTCCTCGCCACTCACTGGCTTGGTATTTTTAAGCTATTTTGATTCTTTGTTTCTTTATGTATCGATTTGTATATTTATATTTTTATGCCAGTGCAGCCCTGATACTTCACGACGGCAACGACAGCAATTGCCGTCGTTGCCCCTACCGATTGCCGCAATGCCCTTCAAAAACCCAATTTTTCACGGCAATGGTTGCCGTGCCCTTTTCTCATCATTGCCGCCGTGCCCTTCCTCCCGAAAACAAATTATATTCAACGTTGTCAAAGTTCGAAAATAAGCCAAAAAGTCCCGCTGTCTGTGTAAGTTTCACGCAACGCAATAGACCCCAATTTCACGCACGTAAGGCATAACAGCAGATTTCAGGCCCGTTAGTCGTTGTTCTTTGCGTGCGACAAAAAAATACTCGAAACATCGAACGCTAGAGGGCGTTTCGGAACAGAGCGATAGCGTGAGATTAAACGCCCTCTAGTGGTAAAATTCGCGAACCAACGCTAAACGCCTTGAGAAAAAGACTCGACGTGTCTTTGCATGCTGGGATAGTGGTTTTCCCCATGCTTGGTACATGTGATGTACCATCATGTACAGCATAGTCGTCGCGCACCGCATGCATTTATTCTGTCAACATCGTGTCAAAATGGAGCAGTTACGTGGGAATTTTAGCGTCTCTACGAAAAACTACACAACGTGCATGACCAATAGTAGGATTACGTATGAACAAAAATTATTTATTGTGTATTGTAAGTAGTTGTTCTTTATTTTGTTGAGTTAGATGAATACTTTCTTTTTTCACAGTTAAAAAATGGAAAAATTGGAAGAACTATTTTTTACAGGCATTCTCAGAGGTTTTTTCTCAAACTGCCGTCGTGCCCTTCGCAACTTTTTATGATTGCCGTGATGCCCTTCCAAATTTTTGAAAATTGCCTTGGTGCCCTAAATTTTTACAAAAAGTCAAGGCAAAACTGCCGTCCCCCTTAAAAGCCGTAGTATCAGGGCTGCCAGTGTAAAGTCTAATTTAAACTAAAACTAAAACTAAACATCAAACTCAACGGAACACAGTAAATATTTGATCTTCATTTGAATAATTGATCCCCAGTGCAGTCCGACTAACCTTGCGTATATGGAACATACTGTCCGAACACAGCTCCGAGAACTGTGGAAGCACAAGTTTTAATGTAATGTCTCGTCCAACCAATGGGGCAACTTTACTCATCAGCTGTAAAGAAAAAGGACAACAAATAGAATTTATAGATGAGTGTTTGGAGGGCCATCATCCGATGCTCCGCATCGACTGAATGAATGGTGTCTATTATGCAGGTATGATATTAATTTGGCCCTTCCAAAAAAAGGTAGGAACATTTCATCACAAGTACAAGGGCTGCTCTACATGTACACATGGTTGTAGGCTCTAATAGACTTTTCATGTTATTTTTAAATCAGTTCTTCTCATTTTTCCAAGGGCAATTTTTTCCTTCAAAAATCAGACCAAAGTAGGAAGAACATCACGCCTGATTATGTAAAACACGGAGGTGAGAATAACTTAAAATAACAAAAGTGAAGCATTAAAGCCATTATACACTTTCGGTACAGGAAAAAAAAAAAAAAAAAAAGTTCACAGATTTACAAATAATTTACAGGGTTTACAGAAGGTAATGGTGAAAGACTTCTCTTGAAATATTATTCCATGAAATGCTTTACTTTTTGAGAAAACATTAAAACAATATCAATTCTCGATAGCGAGAATTACGGATTTATTTTAAACACATGTAATGACACGGCAAAACGTGCAGAAACAAGGGTAGGTTTCCCGTTATTTTCTCCAGACTCCGATGACCGATTGAGCCTAAATTATCACAGGTTTGTTATTTTATATATAAATTGTGCTACACGAAGTGTGGGACTTGGACAATACTGTTTACCAAAAGTGTATAATGGCTTTAACAAAGTTAGTTGATTTCTGTGAAAGATGATTTTTGATAATAATGTATGGTCGAGGACATTATTCATACAATACTCTAAAATCCACCTCTCGATCTACCCTAGATTTTGATTGATTCAACTCTCCATGCCAGAAATCGTCTCAGATCTGAAATAATGTTAAATACACACAAAGTCTTGACGTCTTGGATGTTAGAGCAACCACCTTGCGTCCCCTAGAAGGAGCAAGTATACCTTGGGACTGACTGTTGGGGTGGCAAGGACATTGTTCACACAATACTTTAAAATCCACTGAAGTCTCGGATCTGAAATAATGTTATAAATACACACAACATCTTGAAGTCTTGTTAGCGCAACCATCTTGCATCCCGTAGAAGAAGGAGCAAGTATACCTTGGTGAGAGACAGAGTAGCGGGATAGTCTTATAACGTTACAATCTCACTACCCATGTCTTTCACAAAGTACACTGCATGAGAGAGAGAGAAAGCACATCGGCACCACGCCATCTTAGGAAGCACACAGATAGAAGATAGCTTTAACACTGTTAGAAGAATGTTAGTTTTCCCTTGTTTGCAACGTGTTATTAAACACATCGTTATGGTGGTTAAAAGATTTAATTTTAACATAGATTTGATTTGTACCAATAGAACATTGGTAAATGTGAAGGCATATCATTAGCAAGCAGCCTAAAGGGAAGTTTACGTTTGTTAATCACTCCTTAAAGGGAAGGTACACGTTTGGTAAATACTAACTCAAAACAAATATTTACTAAAAAAACGGACTTGGGAACGAGCATTGGAGAGCTGTTAATAGTATAACACATTGTAAAAACGGCTCCCTCTGAAGTAGCATAGATTTTGAAATAGCGGTAATTTCTCACTAAAATAAAAAAAGACTTCTTGCTAGAAGTCTTTTATTCCCATCTGAAAGCACACAAATTCGTCCAACTAGGGTGTTTTTTTCTTTCATCATTTTCTCCCAACTCCGATGACCAATTGAGCTCAAATTTTCACAAGTTTGTTATTTGATGCATATGTTGAGATACACCAAGTGAGAGGACAGGTCTTTGACAATTGTGTACCTTCCCTTTAAATTAATGGCAAACAAAACTCACTCATTAAGAAGTGCAGCAGCTTTGGACAGTAACAGTATAATGCAATTTGAGAATAATTTCATCTTGAGAAATGTGGTTATCAGTTTTCATCCCCCAAACATGAGAAACGTAACTGTCAGATTCAATATAAACCACAAGGGAAACTGACTGGGTTATTTTTTAAATGAGTTTTGGGGTTGAACTGACTAGAGTGGGATTCGAACCAACGACCTCTGGGGTGGATTTCACAAAGAGTTAGGACTAGTCTTATCTCGAGTTAGGACCAGTTACTCGTCCTAACTTAGGACTATCTATGCAATTTGTATACCTCCTAGGACTAGTCCTAACTCTTTGTGAAATCGACCCCTGGACTAACGTGCCGGCGCTCTAGCAACTGAGCTATCTAGCCCTATATTGGCGGTGTCCTTATTTTGTCAATATTTTTGTTCGGCGTTGCCAGTCAGAAGCCATACAAACTGCCGTGTAGCCAGGGATCACACCCAAAATTACGATACAACCTGGGAAGCGGGGGTGCAACTTTTTTTTCAGATTCACATTTTTGTTGTATCTACGTTTTTATAGGATTAAAACAAACAAACAAATGGTAACAACAAATATATATTTATTCCTTCAAAGTTCTTTTAATTGTTTCCCATAATTTCTACATGTAGGTTGATTTAGACTTGGTGTACCTTTTAGCCAAAGATAAGGGATCAACATCCACTTCCAGGTAACTACATTACCCTCTGCTTTCCTTTCATTTTGAAATCATCTTAATTTCATTCGCCTCAGGCTCATTACATTTCGTATGCACCTTTGACTCTTAGCGTCGACAACAGGGACTATATTCGTGTGAGATTCCATGGTAATCACGCGCCGTCACTCAAAATCACAATCTGATCATGTGATCTGGGAGTCAGCTTGATTGGCGACGTGATTGGTTAATAATATCACATGGGATTACAGGTATTCCCATTGTAGCTGGATGAAATATCGGCCGGTTCAATGAAAGCCCTTTTACCATTGAGGATGAGTAAGAGCGTTATTTCCACCAATGAAGAAGGCCGCTAGACTTGTTGGAGAGTCTCTACCAATGAAATGTTTATAAGTCTTCAATTGTTAGGAACTTTTAAGGGTAGAAATAATCACTAGGCCTGTAAATAGACCATTGAAAAATGGAAAAGAATAGAAATAGAGTGTTAATCATTAATTGAACTTGGAATATGCTACGTGCACCACATACAATTATTTCAGCACACTGTACACAAAACAGTACCAATTAATTTCATTTAAAATATCATACACATTGCGTAGTTTTTAGTAAACAAGTTTTTGAGGGACTGTGCTTTGCCGACCAAGCCTTTTCGTAGAGTAGTTATTAACCTACTACATGTGTTCCATTTCTTCAGTGGAACAATAAAGGTGACTATTATCAGCTGGTTTATGTTTGCAGTGTTTTCATCTTGGAAGGAAACAGAAAAACCCGGTCAAATATAAAATTATTACCATGTGGTACCTTTTCGCATAACAGAGACACTGGCGAACATGTACTATGCACTACAGCATTTGATAGATAAACCACTGACAGAAAATAATATGATAGTTAAAGTTTAAGTGTAGTGCGACCATCACCAAGATAATTAATTATAGAGTGAGCAGCTCTAAGATGATTCTAGTGTGCGAGAAGGAGGATGGAGATGTGACATAAAAGACACACATCACACAATATACTCTATGTTCCCAAAACTCGCCTGGCAAGCTACAATGACCGTGCCGTTACCAGCTGTGCACCGCGTCTCTGGAAGTCCTTGCCAGACGAGTTGAGGGGCACACCTCCAGACTTACCTTTTCAATCTGTCATTTAAAGGTAGTGGACACTATTGGTAATTTACTGAACACTCAAAATAATTATAAGCATAAAACCTTACTTGGTAACGAGTAATGGGGAGAGGTTGATAGTATAAAAAACACTGTGAGAAATGGCTCCCTCTAAAGTAACATAGTTTTCGAGAAAGAAGTGATTTTCAACGAATTTGATTTCGAGACCTCAAGTTTAGAATTTGAGGTCTCGAAATCAAGCATCTGAAAGCACACAACTTCGTGTGACAAGGGTGTTTTTTCTGTCATTATTATCTCACAACTTCGACGACCGATTGAGCTCACATTTTCACAGGTTTGTTATTTTATGTATATATGTTGAGATACACCCAGTGAAAAGACTGGTCTTTGACAACTACCAATAGTGTCCACTGTCTTTAATCAACCACCACAGAGACTTGTTATGTTATTATTGCTGTTATTATTAGAAGTATTATGAAGATAAACTTACAGCAACAGCTTCATTTCGGTAATCTTCCGAGCTTCCTTGTCCAGATAATTGGATGAGGATGGGGCAGACTTGCTCTTCAATGTCTCTCTTATCTAGGAGATCTTGTTCTAGGAGAACCAGTAGAGCTGCCTGGCTGGTCTTGCGCACCTAAACAATAAGGAAATAAAATACCAAGATGTTGTTTTAAAAAGGCAGTGGACACTATTGGTAGTTACTCAAAATAATTATTATCATAAAAGCTTTCTTGATTACGAGTAATGGGAGAGGTTGATAGTATAAAACATTGTGAGAAACGGCTCCCTCTGAAGAGACGTACTTTTCGAGAAAGAAGTAATTTTCCATGCATTTGATTTCGAGACCTCAGATTTAGAATTTGAGGTCTCGAGATCAAGCATCTGAAAGCACACAACTTCGTGTGACCATGGTGTGACAAGGGTGTTTTCTCTTTCATTAATATCTCGCAACTTCGACGACCGATTGGGCTCAAATTTTCACAGGTTTGTTATTTTACAAAGACGTAAGAGCAACCCACAGGCCTGGAATTAAATTTGTCATTTTGAAAAGGGCACCTCCATTGGAAAATCTTCCAGTCAATGGGAAACTTATGAAGGGGCACCAAGGCCAAAACCAGGGGCAACAGAGGCCATGGCCTCCGTGGACTGCAAGTAATTCCAGGCCTAAACCCAACATTTTGATTAGCGAGTAAAACATTTGAATCCCTATAAATAGGCCCACTTCTCTCATATCTCTTCAGTCTCCTGCGATGATAAGAGCAAGCTAGTCAAACCAATTAAGAGCTCACTCGATGGTAGAGCAGTTAAAAACGATCCTATAAGCTAAAGTACTGTACCGATTTTCTACCTTCCGCCAAGGTAGTAGTTAAAAAGCAGGACAGTTCTTTTCAGAACTGAGAAGTCTCCCGAAAAATCTACTCCACGGTAGTAGAATTAATATAGCAAGACAGTTCTCTCAGAAAAAAAGGGAAAACCCCTGACATTCCCCTTTAATGTACATTGTAGTATGCATACAGCATACGTACAGAGATGGTTTAAGTATAGACTCAGTAGGAAACCAAGAGACATTTGCATGAAATCAGCGGATATGAGCAGGATATGAGAAACAGAATCTTAGAATGCACTTTAACTACACGGTTCCTGGTGTGCAAATTAAAGACAGCTATTTGTGAACTACTTGGATGTAAAAAACGATTACAATTCTGTCTAAATATTACGTTTTGATCGACCTACTTCCAAATGAAAAGAAGACATGTATTACAATTTGTCCTGGGTTTTTGGAAAGTTGTTGTTTCTCTACAAGGAACTTACTCCACATGTATCTCAAATTGAACTATCCAACAGAACTGATTACATCTCAACATAAAAAGTTCTGGACTATGATATAACTGATACTGTTTGACGGACTGACTGCCTTTAAAGGCAGTGGACACTATTGGTAATTACTCAAAATAACTATTAGCATAAAACCTTTCTTGGTGACAAGTAATGGGGAGAGGTTGGTGGTATAAAACATTGTGAGAAACAGCTCCCTCTGAAGTACCATAGTTTTCGAGAAAGAAGTAATTTTCCACGAATTTGATTTCGAGACCCCAAGTTTAGAACTTGAGGTCTCGAAATCAACCATCTTAACGCACACAACTTCGTCTGACAAGGGTGTTTTCTTCTTTCATTATTATCTTGTAACTTTGACGACCAATTAAATTAAAATTTTCACAGGTTTGTTATATTATGCATATGTTGAGATACACCAACTGTGAAGGCTAGTCTTTGACAATTACCAATAGTGTCCACTGCCTTTAAGCAAGTGATTAACTCACTCATACCGCACACGTTGGCTAATTCTCGACTTTTACAGATGTAAATTGAAAAGCGTTTTACTCAAGCGAACTGAAATGGAGAATATTTGAACCATTTTTTCTTCATGTTCTATGGCGAGGTTTGCGGTAGCACCATGTGTAAATCTCTTTCGAGTAGTGCCCTCAGATAGTCTTCAGGAGTATGCGGGACTCTTTTGCTACAAAAATGTAGATTCTATTAAAGGCAGTGGACACTATTGGTAATTACTCAAAATAACTATTAGCATAAAACCATACTTGGTAACGAGTAACGGGGAGAGGTTGATAGTATAAGACATTGTGAGAAACGGCTCCCTCTGAAGTAACATAGTTTTCGAGAAAGAAGTAATTTTCCACAAATTTGATTTCGAGACCTTGAAGTTTTTAGAATTTGAGGTCTCGAAATCAAGCATCTGAAAGCACACAACTTCGTGTGACAAGGGTGTTTTTTCTTCTTTTATAGTTATCTTGCAACTCTGACGACCAATCGAGCTCAAATTTTCACAGGTTTGTTAGTTTATGCATAGGTTGAGATACACCAAGTGAGAAGACTGGTCTTTGACAATTACCAATAGTGTCCACTGCCTTTAAGAGGAAAGAATGAAAACGAAAGGATGAGCCTTTAAGATGACGTTTTCAATCATTTTGATGACGACATCTCTCGCTTGATGCACTATTGCTTTAAAACTCCCCTCCAAGTTATCCCAAAACACCAGAAGTTTGAGATAGTGCTCAATGGATGGTCTTGTTAAACAACAAGTCACAGGTGCACCATGCTACATTCCAACAACCAGAGCTACCACCCTGGGGTCTCGACTACCCAGCTGTGAGAACAAGCTGACTCATCAAGAAAAGAAACCTCCCCAATCCACCCAAAAATATATCTCCATTGAGAAAAAGATTATTCAATTATTTAAACTTGACTCTCGATGTTGTTTTTATGAAATAATCTGAGGCCCCCCTGAAATAGGGTCACGGGAACAGCTGCTGCTAAAAACAATAGACATCCGTAACAATGACGGCTATTGTTTAGAAAAGGAAACAATATCATGCCACTCAACAGATGATAGCAAACAATGATTGAATGATTGAAACGAGAACGGATGACACGGACAAACAAAGACATCATTATGAAGACCGTTGTGTTAAATCTTGGCGTTTTAAAGTCTGACGTAAATCATCTCTTCTAAGATTATAAAGCAAAGTAAGAGTGTTGCATGAATTCTTCAAGAAACCATTCAGTTAATTATACACAATGTAATTATAAAGATCTGTTTCTCAACAGAAAGTGCTTTATATTCTGCTTAGATTAGATATTCTGCTTTATATTCTGCTTAGATTAGCATAGATTGTTTCGCAACCAGTAACCATATTCTTGGTAACCTTATTCTGCTAAGCACAATTTTGTTGTGCATAGATACTTCTTGTGCTTAAGCAGGGCCCAATTTCATGGCTCTGCTTAACACAAGCAAAGAATCGGCGCTTGTAAAAGCAGAGAGTTCTGTGCTTAATTCAAGCGTATTTCGCAGGGTAAGCAGGGAATTTTGGCTTGTGCGCGTGTGTACATATTACTAGGCTTTCTATGCTCAACAGCTAGTGCAGAAATTATGGTAATAATAAGCGCAGAATACGGTGGTAAGCAGAGCCACTCAGGGAAATTGTGCCCTGAACTTTTTGATTTGTGTGCCTAGCCAGACAGTGGATCAAAAAGTGATGCTTATTTTTACCTGATTATTGGAGTCGGTGAGGTAGCGCACCACGGTAGGTAGGATGTAATCCTGCACAGTGTTGGGGAAGAAGTTGCGATTCTCCTGACATAACATGGCTATGTGGGGTATTTGTTCCATCAGCTCGGCTCGGACCATAGGCTCTGAAAAGAAAAAATAGAAAAGAAAATAAGAAAATGCGCTTACTTTTTGTCTGGCACGCCCAGACTAGTCAGCTGTATATTTGAGTAGCCCAATCAAATTTCGACTAGCATTTACAGTATATTAATACAGGTACATTGTGTAAGTTACTAATGTCTGACAAGTACAGTATTTGACTAGCCCTCACCAATCTTGACTAGTGTCATAGAGTTATATAAATAGAGTTATATATATACAATGTATATAAGAACTAGAGGGCGCACCGTTGATGCGTCTTGCACAAACGCGATGGGACCGCAAGGAGACACGCGCGCCATTCTGCACGCGCGTTGAATATGACGAACACATTGGAGTTTGTGTTTATTGAACGCTGACGCGATGCTGTTTTGTCAACTTACAAAATGGCCGCACAAACACACGCTAAGCAATGCCTGTTTGTTCAACTTAGAAAATGGCCGCCTGCGCGCATACGGGGCGCGTATATAGGCCAGTGCGCCCTCTAGTTCTTATGTATAACTCTATGACTAGTGTTTGCATGCCAGGCTAGTGTTGCATGCCAGGCTAGTGTCTAAATCAGGGCCTGGTTTGAAGCTTCTTGTGTAGACAACAGAACGATGAAGGAATTCAACAAATCATATTTTTGGAGCGCAGATTTGTCAGGGCCCTTAATGAATGTTATGAACATCCTAAAATCCTTACATAACTTAAAGACAGAGGACACTATCGGTAATTTTCAAAGACCAGTGCTCTCACTTGGTGTACAATATCTCAACATACATGTATATGCATAAAATAACAAACCTGTGCACATTTGAGCTCAATTGGTCAACTAAGTTGCGAGATAATAATGAAAGAAAAAACACCCTTGTCACACAAAGTTGTATGCATTTAGATGGTTGATGTCGAGACCTCAAATTCTAAATCTGAGATCTCGCAATCAAATTCGTGGAAAATTACTTCTTTTTCGAAAACTATGGCACTTCAGAGGAAGCCATTTCTCACAATGTTTTATACCATCAACCTCTCCCCATTACTGGTCACCAAGAAAGGTTGTATGCTAATAATTATTTTGAGTGATTACCAATAGTGTCCACTGCCTTTAAAGGTCATGCCACATGCATTATGTATTAACTTGAGACTTAAACTACTAAGGAAGTCAAAACACATTCGAGAACTTCAGACAACTTTAAAGGGGACAAGAAGGCTGACGCATTTATCTCTTTTTACATGTACTTGTAAATAATCATTTGGAAATTATAAGTAACTTCTCATAACTGAAACTAACCCCAAAATAATAATAAGAAATTTGAAGGAACTTTTTTACCAAGATATGTAAGCGTTGTATCCATCTGGAGTAGAGTAGAACTCTTTGTACGTCTTAAAACATTAATGGATGAATTTGGGAAACTTATAAGACGCTCTTCCAGACGATCAATCGTGATTCATCCACAGGAATTACTTTTATTGCTCCCTCCCCCAACTCAAACTGGTGACTACCTATTTGTGCTATGTATGCCGGGTACCAAGGATAATTTGGCAAGACGAACATGTATGTTGCCCTCAACGGGTCATAGGGAGCAAGTTCTTTGAGGACGTCTTAGAACCCAATCCCATGAATGTTGACAGCAACTCTTTGTGAAACTTTAGGCCCCAGTCATCCTGTACAGGGTGATGTGATGTTAAAGGCACTGGACACTATTGGTAAATAGGCCCTATTACTCAACATAGTTGTTAGCATAAAAACCTACTTGGTAACAAGCAATGATGGAGAGCTGTTGATAGTATAAAACATTGTGAGAAAACGGCTCCCTCTGAAGTAATGTCGTTTTTGAGAAAGAGGTAATTTCTCACTAAGACATTTGAATTTAATAGGTATCCATCGCAGGCTTCTTTCCAACCAAAAGGACAGGTTATGGTATAAGCAAATAATAATTTCACGAATTCACAAAAAATAATTTGCAACAGTTGAAATGACATTCGCTGCGAAAACAGCCATGTGGCGTGGAAATTCGTATTGCGTTCGCAGGAAGAATGAAACAGGCTTACACTGTACAACTGCTGAGACGTCATACATTAAACATACATAACACACAAACTTACAAAGTAACTTCCAAGTATAAACTCGTGCTAGCTCTACAACAATACCCCCTTCTTGAAGATTCAAACTTACAATAAAGACAAATTAAGACAACTGAAGGCCTTCAGGCCACACAGAAAGCATCATTTGTACATATATACGTACATGTAGGTGGTTCAAACTTTAACTACGTATGTAGAGTTGTATTTTCGGCTGAGAATTGGTCCTCATTAAAGAACAGATTCACCTCATTATTTCAAAAAAAGAAAACTATCAAATGTCTTATTAATTGATCGGCCTTGGGTTGTTGTTTTCACAGGTTGAATGAGATGCGGAGTGTACGTACCTTGCAGGTCATTGAGTAGATTGTTATAAATGGAAAGGTTAAACCTGGCTTGTCTGGTTCCCTTCACTCATGCATTGACAATAAGTGACAACATGAGTAGGGAACCATACCTTTTATCTAAGTGTTTTCATCTAGGCCGTTTTCATCTAAAACCACGGCTTCGGCTTAAAATACGGCTCAGGCTAGCTTGGCGCTTGCAGTTGTTTTTGCAAGTGCGCGGGCATTGCGTACGGGCTCAGGGCTTCAGACCAGACAATTGAGCCTGAAGTGGAATCCAAAGCCAAAGTCGTGGATTCGTAAAGGGCCATAGATTACAGTAGTTCTGTTACAACTTTGACTGTAATTCCTCTGGTTGGAATGTATTGGAACCTTGCTGGGGGCACAAAGCAAAAGCTAAGGGCACCACGGAAATAGTTATGGGAGCCAGAGCTTATTTCGAAGCTTGCCCTACAAAATAATCTGCCCATTTCATCAACTAGAATTTTGCCTTCAAACTATTTTAAAATTTCAATAAACTCCTTCTTTTTTTTTATTATTAAATGTTAAGAAAAATACTTTCGGGGAGCTCTAATGAAAAAGAAAGACATTTCATGAGTAGCATCAATGACAATACTTCTTGGTGAAAACAACCGATTGGGCAGAAAATATCAAAACCTTCTAAACAAAGCAATCCCTCCAGATCATAATTGATTGGACAAGTTTTTTGAGATCAGCGACAAAAAAGAAGAAGCAGGAGGCGTGCATCTACGCACTCCATCGTTACCACCAGCAACTGTAGTAAGTCACTAATTAAACCCTGAAGCGTGGTACAATAGGGGCCCGAGTACTCTCTACCAAGATAAAAGAGACAGATAAGCTGCTGTTCCGTCTCATAAAATGCACACCTCGCCACGCCGACAGCAAACCTTTATTTAATTATGAGCAGTTCAGGACGCTCCATGTGCAAGACACCCACAGGGCATTTCTGTGCGAGACTCTCTCTCTCTTGTCATTTACATAGCAACGTAAAATACACATTTCTCTCTTGGTCCCAAAAAAAAGACATTCTTGAAACTTGAACCGGAGTTACTGTAATTTGATTGAGACTGTATTGGTTTCAGTATTGGATATCGATAACTTCAAGTGGAGATTAAAAACCTTACGTTAAAAAAAAAAAAAAAATTAATAATAATGTCTGACCATTCAATTTCACTGTTGTTTTAAATGATAGATAAATTTAGCCAGCCTGCAATAGGATATCATGCGGTGAATTCATCCACACCGTCACGGATATGATAGGCTATTGAGAAAGAAAAAAACTGAACACTGAGCGCAAAGCATGCGAACTCAAAAACTTGCAGGCATAAAGTCCAATTGATAACATTTATCTTTATTTTTAAAAGCTTTACTCTGCAATCTGTGGCGTTATATTTATGGTTATATCTCAATTTTTTTTTTTTTTTAAGATTTTGATCTTTCAAAAAAAAAAAAAAAAAAAAAAAAATGGAATTCCGTTTTAAAACGTAGGAATCACATCCCTGCACACTACACAGTTAACCCTCTTACTGTCTGACCATTCAATATCGATGAATGATAGGTAAACTCAGTCAGCGTGCAATACAAAGTATCATGTGGTGAATTCATCCACACAGTACACAGTAAACCCTCCTACTGTTCGACCATTCAATAACACAGTCAACCCTCCTACTGTTTGACCCTCTCCATACCACCCACTGTGGTTTTAAATGAGAGATAAATTTAGCCAGCCTGCATTGTGATATCATGACGTGATTTCGTCCACACAGTGTAGTTGAATGGTTTTAAACGGTTAGTCAACTCAATGAAAAATTATATCAAGAATAAAAAGGTAACACCAAGATTAATTTGTTGTACGATGTCTTAAAAAATATCTTACCCTGGTCCTCCGATAGCCGAAGCATGACCTCCAACCCCATGTCACGGTCCTCCGGGTCACAGATTGTCCGCAACGAGTCCAGTAGACCCCTTGCTGCCATTTGCCTGGGTCAAACAAACAAAACAAAATATTGCTAAATATGAAAACAGAGAAGCGAAATTATAGGGGTCAGTGGCAGGAAATGGGTTATTAATGTGCACCTGGGAAAGTGTAATTACTGTTGAGATGGAGGTGGGATATTCAATCCCCGAATTCAAGTTTAGAAAGTTGGTCAATGTAAGGTAATCGCAGCTCATAGCTCATACACTGTGTAAGAAACATGAACTTGGAACAGTGTAGCTTACCTTGTTGAGCTGTTATTGCCCAGTTCATACTTCCCGCGAATTTGAATGTGAAGGCGAAACAAATTTTGACGTCACAAATTCGCAATGAATAATTCGAGTCAGTTGACTTGTGCTCAACTCCTGCAAAACTTTCGGCTGCGAAAACAGAAACAATTTGTATTGCATTCGCAGGAAGTATAAACCGGGCTTACTGGTTCTCTTTTTAACATCGGTCTTATCAAAGTCGCAATAAGACAAATTAAAAGACAGCCCAACAAGGTGGGCTAGACCAAGTCATGCATGTAGTTCCATGACAATGGTTGACTGGTCACTCTGTCCCATTTGCGCGGCCAGCAAGATCTACTATCCACCATTACACCACAATGTCCATCTCTGCCTATAAAACAACACGAGTTTGATTTCCAAACTTTCATAAATACTCAACATTCCGATACAAGTATCATTTTGACAGCACTACATCAAGAGCAACCTAATCCGAGTCCAACTTAAAAAAATCTCCGCCAAAAAAAAAAAAAAAATCTCCAGCCCAATCCATACTTTATCCATCTTTATTTATGGTGTAGTCAGAGTACTACAGTCAGCCTCATACACACTTGGCCCACTCTTCAATTAAATTACTCCATAATTCAATAGAGTGGCTCACTCTGGAGGCATTTGTCGACTTAACATAGAGTATATTAGCTAGTCCTGGTGTTGGAATCAACCATGAGCTATGGTAGCAGAGTGTGGGTTAACCTTTGTACTCCACTATAGTCGCCCTCAGTGTGAGAAGACTCACACAGGATTGTGCGCACAACGACAAACTCTCGCAGTTTTTTTTTTTTTTTTTTTTTTTTTTTCTCAAATCGCTTGTTAGGATGAATGAGTTTCTCAATTCAATTCAACTCAGTTCGATTCCAATCGGAAAGACAACTGAAATACATTTTTTTTAGAACAGTCCTACAATTTCGTCTTTGTTGACTTTTATATGAAAACAGCCACCAGGCTCTCCATGCTAATTCTCTGCACAGGCCTGGATTTTCATCTTAGAGAGGGCAAGTCCATTCTTATTTTATGACATTGTTTTACTCATTTCTAAAATACTACAGCACCTCAGCAAATAATATTTTTAAGGTATGCTTTCCACTATCATTATCTTCAAAAAGTGCAAGTTTAATGTAAATCTGTGGACATTGTGTTTTGTGTAACAAAAAGTACCCAAATCCTTTAAAGAGATATTTTATACACGTGGTTGTACCCGCAAGTTTACTATTTGTTTATAGTTTCTTCCTACAAGCTGAGACATTAGCAAACAGAAATACAAGCAGAATCCAAGCAGAAGTACAAGCCAGAGATGACAAGATGAAAGATGATACAAAGTTTGTGTCAACCCTCGGACACTTACTCCACTTCCTCTCCCAGTCACTCCTAACCCTCAACCCCCAAGGTTTAATAATATCAGCAGCTCAACTGAAGAAACAGTGTACAATGTATAACTCTCTATGGCCCTTTTCGAAACCACGGCTTTGGCTTCTGGCTCCGTCCTCTCGTCTGAAGCCCTAAGCACGTACACAAAGCACTTGCAATTGTCAAAACAACAGCGGGGCCAAGCTAGCCTGAGCCAAATCTGGCACAGAAACTGTGGATTCGAAAAGGGCCTATAAAGGCAAGAAGCTGGACGGGTAATACTAAACAAAATAGAGGAAATTAAACTGCCTGACTGAACAGTGTTGTCTGGGCATATCTGTCACTTCCAATACATGACGTTATTAATGCTCTATAAAACAACTTCAATGCTTGTTTTGCAACATTTCCAGGCCTGTATTCTTCGTGTTTGAAACGGCAAGGACAGTAAGGCATTTTTTTTTCTTGGTAAAGGGCACCCTATGTACGAGGAAAATTGTAAGTTTCTACTGGAGCATTTCAAGGGCACCAAGGCAATGACCAGGGGGCATGGAGGCAATCGCCCTCCATTGCCTCCGTGAAGTAACAGGCCTGAGTGCCTTCAGAGTTAGACTGCGATCACAAAGTTCTACTTTATACAGATAACACAAAAGTATCATTTCCAGATTGTTAAAAGGAAAAAGGCAACAAAATATAGCCTTTTAATTCTGGTTCATGTATTATAAGAAATCTAGAAAATTGAATTCCCCCGACCAATCTCTGCCATAACCAATCCTGCCTCAGATGTACATGAAATGCTGTCATCCTAACATTGAACAAAGTAGATTCTCTTACTGATTGGACATTTAGCCGATGACTTTAAGAAAGCTTACATGATTTGCTAATAAAGGGCTGGTGAAGTAGCTGTTATTTACCCCTCCGGTCTTGCCTCCATACCCTCCCACTATCAACCTCCGTCCATCAACCTTCTTCTATGACAGATCTATCCCTAAATCTACCCAAAACAATCCGAATATTAATTGTCCATATTGTGTGTATACAAAACGATCCCAACCAGACACGCCGCTGTAAAACGCAATAAAATCCCCAACAGATGCTTTGTTATTCCGGCTATCGATATTACCATGATTCAGCCAAGCTATTTCAGCTTCAGGGAAAAAACACAATGTAAAGATATTCCTCCCTCCTTGATATTAAAAATTAAAAATGAGTCTTAAGTTTTTTTTTCTCTTGGGGTGAGCTTGGGGTGAAAGAAGGGAGTCTGAAATGACTTTTTGCTGATGTGCTCTGGGCGTTATGTTGGTATTGGATCTACGACAGTTCATAGTGGATTTATTTTTGAGTCATGTATCAACCAATAGCCCTTATTAATTAGACATCCCTTGCAATGCCCCATGTTTGACGCAAACACATACAGTAAAAATAAAATCATTTTAAAATTTGAGCGTCGACGGAGAAAGCCCTTTCAACATACAAATATTTCCTTTCCTACTGAAAAATTTAATCAAAACAAGCACTATGGTGAGATTAATTATTAAACATTTCAGAAACAAGTGAAGATGTGTGCACTGTTTGGTTGAAATGTTCAGCTTTCTTGCCGTCATAAATTAACCAAACTGAATCGCGCAAATAATGCATGTCATATACACCCATATAGAAAAGTGCCTTAAATATTTTGTTTTCCCATTTTTGGAGACGGATTTTCAAATATTAATTTCATGAGCAGGACGTTTTTATAGCGGACGTGGGTTTATAATTCATTAATTAATCCAGCCAACCTTTGGTTTACATGTTCATAACAATTTAATGAAAAATTACAAGTGCAGGGGGTTAATAAACCTAAAGTAGCATAGATTTACAAAGTTAATTTTGTAAACTAAATTATCCTATAAACAATTGCAAAATGTATTCTTTGGAGTGATATTTTTGTATAAATTGCCACTTTTCTCACCATGCACAAGCAAACGTATTGTGCTGATACTCAAGAATTGTGTGCCGAAACGTGCACATTTTGGTTGATAGGCAAAAAAAAATTAAAATTAATTTATATTACAAAAAACATCAAGATAAAACCAACTATAATGGCACATAGGGGCATTTAAAAGCAAGATAAGCACGAGTAGAAAACATTCTGCAGACCTTGTTTCAATTCACTGCCTTTGGACAAATTTCAATTTTTTTTCTTTTACAGAATGCCACACAGAACTTTTACTGCACTTTGCTTATTAATTTCAAGAGATGAGTCACCTTTTAATTGAGTTTACATGCAGCAATTACTTCCACCAAAACCACAATTTGTTCTGCAATACTTTCTTCACAACTAGATTTTATACGTAGGATTTGAAACTTTGCATGGTGGAAGTACAGATGGTAATTTTATACCTTAAAGACGATGTGACCTCTGACGTCACACAAAAACGATAACATGATTCGCGCGCATACCGCCGGGCAAAACCTTTGTGTTTTGGCAGCCAGCTAGAAAGTGTATGCAATCTTACCACGACTACGGGTCTTTTTGCCCGGCGAAACGTGACGTATACAGTGTTTTTCCAACAGAGGGCGGTTTAAATGTAAACATGGGTCACATCGTCTATACTCTAAATAGTATTTGGTTTCGTAACAAAACTGAAGGTTGGCAAATGCTATTTTGTCATTTAAATTCAGATGAATATTGACAATTATAGCATAAAAACATACTCTATGAAACCTGATGAGCTCCACAAAGATACAAGTTAAAGATTACTACATTTTATTTCATAGTTCTAAATCTTCCTGTCATGCCATTTCTTGCAACCATTTTGCTTCTCTTGCATAAAAACCATTTGAGCAGCCGATTTCATGCAACAAACATAGCGCAAGTGGACTTACACAGTTGCGTAAAATTTGTGAAATCGGCTACAGGTCTGTAAGATTTGTGCACCACCATGAAAAATACCTCAAGAGTTTGTGGTGGAATGGCTCTCTATCTAGAGAGGTTAGCAACACCATCTTTTTTAAAGAGTTGTGGCTTTAAAAAACAAAAATAGAGTAAAATCTCAAAAATGGTCAGTACATTTTCATCATTTTCAAAATTCACATTAAGCAAAATTTGCTGTATTGCTCAACCAGACTCTTCCAACATCAACGCCCAGTCAACTTGGTTGCCTGCACTTTTTCATACTGTCCATTATAATCCAATACCCATGGGGTACCAGGACGAAACATGGACAAACAACCACCCATGACAGACACCCCCCTGTTCCGACAAGTCTCACACTCAAATTTGCTCAGTACGTCTCGGTATTCGGTTTAGAGAGCAGGCCATGGGAAAGTACTAGCTGGCCACGCAGGGAGGGAGGAAGGGAGGGAAATGGAGGGGCACTGGGCCATGTTTGTCAGGCCACCTGTCTAGGGTCATCAAAGACTTAATATCCAAGACCTTGTGTGACGAGTGTGAACCCTCTGTAGGGGTAGCGTGGTCCCCCTTGGACTCCTTCATGACGAAACCATGCTGGTAGCTCCATAGTATTACAAAATAACAACTTCAAACAACCCCAGCTTAATGCTTTTTAAAAATCCACTGGCCATGTTTGGTAACTGTCAAAGACCAGTAGTCTCACTTGGTATATCCCAACATATGCATAGAATTACAAACCTGTGAAAAATTGGACTCAATTGCTCATCAAAATTTGCAAGAGATTAATGAAAGAAAAAAACATCCTTGTTGTAATACTTTTGGTGCTTTCAGATGCATACTAAAAGGCTTCAGCTGGAGACTGGTTAACTAACGTTACCTCAGGGGGAGCCGTTTCTCACAATGTTTTATACTATCAACAGCTCTCCATTGCTCGTTACCAAGTAAGTTTTTGTGTTAATAATTTTTTTTGAGGAAAGTGTCCAGTGCCTCATTTGCAGAGCCAGACTCCACTTTTTTAAGTTGCCCATCACACAAATGAACAAAGCAAAGATAGATCTTGCTTAAGTAATAGAATGAAGTGACCAAACAAACTGATATTAATGACTTTACAAGCAATACTTTGTGCGAGGCAGATTGGCTGTTCAAGGACCACTGATCTATAAAAATAACTTCATCAATTAAGAATTTCTAGATGAAAGATAGTGTCCATAAAGATATCTTTCTCATAATTGCAACTGATAGGTCAGTCAGTGTGAAGTCCTACTACAGACTCCCACGATGTAATGTCTGCTTTGCTTCCTTTGTGGACATTCTAACCATTTTTAGCTCATGGTGTAGTGAACACATCGGGTCCATCTGCAGCTAAGCAGGACACTCAAAACAAATCCAATGTCCACACACCACTTCCTTTCGCTTAAAGACACCGGACACTATTGGTGTAATTACGCAAAATAATTGTTAGCATAAAAACTTACTTGGTAACAAGCAATGGGGAGAGGTTGGTAGTATAAAACATTGTGAGAAACAGCTCCCTCTGAAGTGACGCTGTTTTCGAGAAACAAGTAATTTTCCAAGAATTTGATTTCGAGACCTCAGAATTAGAATTTGAGGTCTCGAAATCAAGCATCTGAAAGCACACAACTTCGTGTGACCATGGTGCGACATGGGTGTCTTTTTCTTTCATTAATATCTCTAAAGGCACTGGCCTATTGGTGTAATTAGTCAAAATAATTGTTAGCATAAAAACTTACTTGGTAATGAGCAAGGGAGAGCTGTTGATAGTTTAAAACATGGTGAGAAAAGGCTCCCTCTGAAATAATGTAGTTTTTAAGAAAAGGTACAATGACTCACTCAAATAAAGAAGACTTCGGGCCTGAAGCTTTCTTAAGGCATCTGAAAGCACAACAAAGTTGTGCAACAAGGGTGTTTTTTTTTTCCCCTGAAATATTCTCTTGCAACTTCAATGATCAATTAAGCCCATATTTCCACAGATTTGTTACTCTATGCATATATTGGGGTGAGAATACTGTCCAGTGCCTTGAAATGACTGACAAACCGCAATGATTGATTACACATTACATTAAATACTCACCTTGTCCACATTCTAACCAACTTGAGTATCTTACACAGACCCGATTTACCAACTCCCTTGTCTCAACCGAAATAATCATCCCAGGAAAGTTTCCACACAATCAATGAAGTACTTTAATACATACATGTCCCCCTCATCCACAACTCAACCACGATCTTATATCTATGGGTGTTAACATATGTGTGCATTCCATGCTTGACTTTTGTATAATATCACACACAAATGATATCTTGTGATCCAATTCACAACATCTGGCACCTGCATGCCCGCCAGTCAAAACGTCATGAAACCCGCCACTCCGCAACTAATAACATCTCCTACCGCCCAAATCTGACCTTGTGACCTTTGACCTAGCCTGACATAAGATAGTAGTAACAAGGCTAGCAATGTTGAATGGGTTGTTTTTCTAGGGCTATCTGAGGGCAGGTTCCCAGTGGAGGGGAGTATGGGAGTACCAATATAAATGAGCCCAATGGCCATGACATCGCATTTATTCGGGTTAGATATTGCTTTTGTTTTCAATCAATTTGCCCGAGTCTGTTAGTTAGAGAGCCGACCTGAAACCAATGTCTACACCCTCCTCAAAGATCAACGTCATACTCAAGCTATTTCGCTCAATTTAAACAAACAAGCGCCTAATGCAAAAGCCTCTAAGCGCATAAAAGAAACAATAAAATAAAAAATTTGAGAAAGATACAAGATACAAATAGGCAAATTACAAAAAAGAAGCTTTAAACAAATGAGTTTTCAACAGGGACTTAAAACATTGTAAAGTATTAGCTTGGCAAATATGCACAGGAAGACTATTCCAAAGAAACGGTGCGGCGTAAGAAAAAGATCTGTGGCCATAAAAAATGGAAGAAGCTCTAGTAGCAGAAAGCAATGACTGTTCAGTTTTTGTTTAATCCCTGAAACAATTTGTGTGTTTGTATGAAACATATCGCTGTATGAAACATAGAGAAGAGAGACAGACTAATTATATTTGTATGCATGTTTTGAAGTTTGCATGTTTTGAAGTTTGTATACTGAAAATAACGATCACAATTGCAATCGAGGCCACATTAAAGGCGGTGGACACTATTGTTAATTACTCAAAATAATTATTATCATAAAACCTTTCTTGATTACGAGTAACGGGGAGAGGTTGATAGCATGAAACATTGTGAGAAATGGCTTCCTCTGAAGTGACGTAGTTTTCGAGAAAGAAGTAATTTTCCACGAATTTGATTTTGAGACCTCAGATTTAGAATTTGAGGTCTCGAAATCAAGCATCTGAAAGCACACAACTTTGTGTGACAAGGGTGTTTTTCCCTTCATTATTATCTCGCAACTTCAACGACCATTTGAGCTCAAATTTTCACATGTTTGTTATTTTATACATATGTTGAGATACACCAAGTGAAAAGACTGGTCTTTGACAATTACCAATAGTGTCCAGTGTCTTTAAATCTAGCACAATCCAGAGTAGTCCAACTATTTTACAAACTTAAAACCAATCTCTATGTTGGATTTCACCACCGTAGCCCGCATTTTAGGTGACAAGGAACACTTTTTTGACCTGGCAGACTAGTAAAGATGGGATTTGACTCGCCCGCAGCTCACAGTTGGCGACCGGGCAACCGCTAATTTCGAACCCTGAATTTACTCGATTGTTTAACCCCCAAAAAATGGAGTAATATAATACAGTGATAATAATCACAGCAAAAACGCCTGCCAAATTTTTTTATATACTTCTTTACTAAACAGAAATTTGATTTTGTTTTTAAACCATCACAGACTTGCAGTGCCTGCCCACATAGTGAACTGGCCACAGTACACAGGTTTTCTGCTTGCCTAAATTTTGTCACAGTACGCAGGCGGAGCGTTTTGTTCATAGCATTCCCAACATTTAAGTTTTACAATGTATATTAGGCAATGCTATTGTTTTGGTATACTAACCTATTGAAGCCATTGTCATTAGAGGCGTATTTCTGCAATCTTCCCAGTGAAGTCAGGAGTTCATCTGCTATCTGACAGTCCAAGGCAGATGATAACATCTGAAAATCATCGGTAGCTTCATCTCCAACTGCAAAAAGAAAAGAAATGAAAGAGAGAAGTTAGTTGTAAATTTCATAAATATGTTTGGAGTTGCTTGAAGGCTTCAAAGTTCCCTGTGGCCATGACGGCCAGGGCCGCTGGTGCTCTTCTAACTAGCTGTGGTACTTCGAGAAAATCTTACGTTCTTACGGCCAAAAATGCCTTGGCCTTTTTTTCTGTTGACCTCCATTGCCCTTTTTTTAGATCAAAATTAATTATTTTTATTTTGGTGGTTAACAGCACACGCCGGTCGCCGGAACAGAGTATTCCCTTAAAATTGTGAAGTTTGAGGCCTGTACTTGAAGCCTGTCCAACAGGCAGGCCTTGCGTTCACTTTTCCTTAACTAGCTCGCAGCACTCTTGACTAGTGATTGCACACCGGGCTAGTGTCTAAATCGAGCCCTGACTAGGGTTAGAGAAGCCTTCAAGCAGCATTGGGCGAAGCCCAACTCCAAGTAAATCTCCAAGGCAGTAAGTACTTCAGCAACAGAGTCCAGCATTCTCCTCAAGACGATCAGAGCATACCGATCAAAACGTTGAGTTGGCAACCACTGGTTCTTCTCAGAAGCGAATTTTACACATGCACAAATTTCACCTAATTATACTCCCCACCATGCAAAGTTTCAAATCCACCTTAGATGCTGTATGTAAACAGATCAAAGAATAAGTCTGGATCTAGTCCCCTGAATACACCGACAAGAGTTAATGCACTACTTCTCGGTACATGAAATGGGCCAGACTATTTTCTACCTCATACCAGTCTATTTTTAGTACTATGAATTCGACTTGAATGCAACGACGTCTGTTGCTGTATTCCAATTATTACCATTCCAAGATGTGTCCTACAGACACTAAAACCTTGAGGTCAAAGTGTTGCCCTAGCACTCCAAGATCCAATGTACATCTAGCTTTGTACAACACGTTTCATTTGATAAACAGATGGTTTTGAATGATAATATAACAGTGAATTATTAATGCATGGACCATGCAGGTACATGCATACTGTACACATCATTTGTACAGATACATATGTTATGAAATGGAAAAAAAACAAAATCTCATTTGTTTCTTTCTTAAAAAAAAACAAAAAAAACCAGATAAATTTCTGTTGTGTGGAATACATAGTAGGCATTTAAGGCCAACAGTTTGAAATCGCTAGACAACACAAACTGTTGTATGGTTTTGTAAGGTAACATAAACCAATGTCCGTGAAATGACCCACGGCACCCACAGCACTTGCCATGGTGCCCTGTGCTTTTGCTGTTGTGCCCTGAGCTTTTGCTGCAGTGCCCTTCACAAAGTTTCAATACAAGTTGACATTCTCAGGCTGGTCTGCTTCGTTTTTGAAAGGGCAAGGGCACCATGGCATTTTCTCCTTGGTAAAGGGCACCCTATGATGAAATTGCAATTTTGTACTGGAGCATTTCAAGGGCACCAAGGCAATGACTAGGGGACATGGAGGCAATCACCTTCATTGCCTCCGTGAAGTATCAGGCCCGCTTACCTCATAGAAGTGCCCCTTACCAGAGTAAAATCGCTGGCCCTTCTCAAGAAAAAAATTCAAGACTGAAATTCAAGATCTGAGTTTTCTCCATCGCCCGCTGCGTTGTGTACATCAGTACAAAAAACAATGAGACAAGATATAGAATGCCGAGCGGTTGAGATTACACCACATGAAGGATTGACTTAATTATAAAACTCACATGGGAGAAATACTATCAGTTCGCTTCGTCAACTCAAGGGACGAATAGCTTAGAATTGAACCTCAATAATTGAATACAGTCGTATCGCTTCAAAGTTGTTGAACTCAAGTCAAGACTCAAGTGGATAAATGCTGGATAGATCTAAGCTCAATGAGCACTTCACTCAACTTGTTTATGAATATATTAGCCACTAATTACAGTCCAGCAAAATTCCTTGCATAAAGACAGATGAGTCATTTAGTTTCAGTGACAAGTCTTAGAGTACCATGTCCACATACATTTCTAAAGGCCTGATACTAAAGGCCTGATACTAAAGGCCTGATACTAAAGGCCTGATACTAAAGGCCTGATACTAAAGGCCTGATACTAAAGGCCTGATACTAAAGGCCTGATACTAAAGGCCTGATACTAAAGGCCTGATACTAAAGGCCTGATACTTCACGGAGGCAAGGAAGGCAATTGCCTCCATGCACCCTGGTCATTGCCTTAGTGCCATTAAAATGCTCCAGTAGAAATGTCTTCATAGGGTGCCCTTTACCATACCAAGGAGAAAATGCCTTGGTGCCCTTGCCCTTTCAAATATGAAGCATACCGGCTTGGGCAATACAAATGCACTGCTGTAAGTTAGTCTATTTACTATAAATTCAAATTAAAGTCAGCAGGCCTTCAACTTCACTCTTGCCGGGGCATAGCAATTTTTCTCTAGTAGGGGGTACTTCTACAGTGTATGAGGACAACTTATGTTTCAAAACTTTGCAAAGGGCAATGCAGCAAAAGCACAGAGCACCACATCAATTGCCCTTGGTGCCATTGGTTATTGCCGGAGCATAGCAATTTTTCTCTAGTAAGGGGCACTTGTACAGTGTATGAGGACAACTTATGTTTCAAAACTTTGCAAAGGGCAATGCAGCAAAAGCACAGAGCACCACAGCAATTGCCCTTGGTGCCATTGGTTATTGCCGGGGCATAGCAATTTTTCTCTAGTAAGGGGCACTTCTACAGTGTATGAGGACAAATTATGTTTCAAAACTTTGCAAAGGGCAATGCAGCAAAAGCACAGGGCACCACAGCAATTGCCCTTGGTGCCATTGGTTAATTTGAGGCCCCGAGTCTGCTCTTTGCTACAAACTCAGCTTGTTCATGCATGACATGTACACTAGATCTCCACAAGGAAATACGACGTATTATTACAATATTTGTATCAAGGAGTTTTTAGGTTTCAATGGTACGCATATATTTAGACACAGATCCTTTTCTCTACGCATATTTACATATCTTTTCATGCTCAAATGAATTCAAGAGAAACTAATTTCCGGTATGGTACAACTGTTTACATGTACTGTAGTTCAATCCTTGATATGAATTCGATCGTCCAAGGATATTGACAGTACAGTACCACACACATTGTACACATTACCAACTATGCCTCTCTCAATGAAATGACAAGCCACCGCCATCTCAACGATTTACAAGAAAAAGACTTTAGTCTCTGTAGAGACGTCCAAGATCCCTCACAGTGAAGCAGCTGTTGTTTCAATATCAACATTCAAGAAAATGGTCGCACAAAAATAGCTTGCTCTTTTCAGATGGTCATTGCATATTATTAAGATGCATTTCTTAAAAGTACACACAGCATTGAATAATGGAATAATGTATCCTAATGATGGAGTCCGACAAACATCTTAGATTTCTTGGCTCGCACATAAAACCAAGATGTAACCGTTTGGTAATTAAGTCTCATCTTCAGTCATGGTCTGCTAAAAATGATTACTTTAAGCTGCCACCCCCCTCGGTGAACTTGCAATGAAATGTATTTGATGATGGCACTCTTTGTAGGAGCAAAAGACGGTACTTTTACATTTGTCTCCATTGCCTTGGTGCCCTTAGAAAGCGGCCCATTCTGTACGCGTGTTGAATATGAAACACACGCTGGAGTTTGTGTTTATTGAATGCTACGCGATGCTGTTTTGTCAACTTACAAAATGGCCGCACTAACACACGCTGTGCAATGCCTGCTTTGTCAACTTAGAAAATGGCCGCCTGCGCGCATGCCGGGTCGCATATATAGGCCAGTGCGCCCTCTAGTTCTTATATATAACTCTATGGTTCAACCCCACATCAACTACTTTCCATCATTGAGTCTCTTTTTTCCCTGAACTTTGCAACTCTTTTAAAGGCAGTGGACACTATTGGTAATTGTCAAAGACTAGCCTAGACAGTTGGTGTATCTCAACATATGCATAAAATAACAAACATGTGAAAATTTGAGCTCAATCGGTCATCGAAGTTGCGAGATAACAATGAAAAAAAAATAACCCTTGTCACACGAAGTTGTGTGCGTTTAGATGGTTGATTTAGAGACCTCAAGTTCTAAACTTGAGGTCTCAAAATCAAATTCGTGGAAAATTACTTCTTTCTCGAAAACTATGGCACTTCAGAGGGAGCAGTTTCTCACAATGTTTTATACCATCAACCTCTCCCCATTACGCGTCACCAAGAAAGGTTTTATGCCAATAATTATTTTGAGTAATTACCAATAGTGTCCACTGCCTTTCAATAAAAATCCCACATGATGGAAAACTTCACACTGTCTTCTTTGAATAACCATCAACCTTAAACAACGGGTAATAAAATAAATATTTTTGACTTGAAGCAACCTTTCTCCTACGCACCTGTGTGTCCCGTATCAATACCAGGTCCTCAGAATCACACACATTGTGGCTCGGAAAAAATTGGCACGAAGAAAGCGGATAAATATACATGATCGGAATGTGGCAATGGCTGGAGGAAGTGGTGTGGTTTGGAATGTCATGTCGGCTGAGCTAGAGATGATGGTTTACAACAGATGACTGAATGAATGAAGGTAACATGGAGAAGTATGACATGATCCTGATTCACACCACAGCAATTTAACTGAGGTCCCTTGCTTCATTTTAGCATGGTTGTAAAATATAGCAATGTTTGACAAGATTTTGCACGAGAACTTGGACAGCAGAAAAAAATTGATGCCCTTTCACACGAGTACACTTTTGTAAAATTGTACAGCCATGCTCCAATTTAGCAAGGGACCCCTGCTTAATTGCTCTTGTGTGAAAAATAATCAAGGTTTTCTGTTACTGCTACCAATTAGGAATCCGATTTTGATACAGTGCTCATGAGAGAGAAGGGATGATAGTTTGGACTAAAGTTTACAATGAAATGAAATCTCTGCAAAACATGGACACAGTGCAATGCACAAAGATGATTTGCTATAATCACTGGCATCAAATTTTGCAAAGCTGCAGGACCACAATAATAGCAACAGTCTGGGCCTACATGAAAGACTAACAGTCAGTCTTGAGAAGGCCTTAAGATGTTCATTGTGATGTACATCGCATACACTGCTCATGGATTTTCAACTAAAATATAAACTACCAGTAACACACACACAAAGATCATTTGCTATAAATTAGTGTCATAAATTTTGGAAAAGCTGCAAGACCACAAACGGTAACCGCTACAGTCTTAAGGGGGAGGAATGTAGTTTAACAAAATAGTAGTCTTATCATGTTCTTTGTGATGTACAATGTATGTATACATTGTACGTTACACTGATCATGGTTGTTCACTAAAAAAAAACTACTACAGATACAATTTTGGCTGCTTTATGGATAAAATTCACTCAATCATGACAGTCTCCTTGAAGTTAAGCATTTTCAACCCATCCAAAAAATACATACCATTATGAAACAAATCACAGCACTAGTAGCAGTGGTCGCCGCCTCAGCCGAAACACAACAATTTCTCATTTCCTCTGGATCGGCTCTCCTACACGCAATATCCAACATCTTGAATATCTCCTTGGGTAAAAAAGATGTCTCTGTTGTACACACACACTCCCCTCTACTCGTCTCCTATCAACACCTGTACCAATACACCTGTTTACAAGACCCTCTACACCCTGTAACCACACACCTCTTCGTCTGTTTCCTGCTCAATCCAATCCACATTGTGTCTAACAGACACGATGAGTCGCCCCGTTTATAAGCCACCACGCCGGTACTTCCTTCGTTGAGCATTCCGCCACCACTGTGCAGCGACTCGCTTTCCCATCAGCCATTGCAAAGAAAGTAGGTGGAGACAAGGAGGTAATACGTGTACGATCGACGCCCAGTGGGTGGAACGTGACCCTGTTTTCTTACAATTAATTGAGGCAAAAAAAAGAGTAGTCAATGCTGGTGGATATCGTAGATGAAACCTACCATACCAGCCCCCAGGACAGCTTAGATGGCTGAGGCTCTCGGCATGGAGTCAAAAGCACACACCTATAACGTCTCAGCCAACTAAATACCAATGTGGTATACCCCTGTCGTCGGTAATAGAGTCTTGATCAGCGATAACAGCCGCTGGAATTCAAGTAAAACAAGAGAGAAAGGCGATATATTTGACAACAAAATGCCATAGCCCGGGCAGCTAGGTATGTTCCTATTGTGAGGGATCCAGCTTTTCAATAGAGGGAACACCAGGTGCCTGTGTTCCCATGAACTTTGATACCCGCCAAAAATTGGGTTTTCTATCATTTGATAGTTAAGGAGATAATTCCCGATAATGACCATTCATCAGGAACAGTTAAGCCAGAACCATGCCATGCTGAATTGCACACACGTTATGACCTTTACGCTTCAGAAATAGAACAATATTTTCAGTTAATATTACATTTAGACTTAAAGGGCAATTCTAAACTTAATTCACTACATTCCTGATTTAAGCCGTCTAAATTTACTAATTGGGAGTGCAAATCAAGTAAATGCAGCTTCATTTAAAACACTCCCTTTCTGATGTACACATTCAATTCATAAAAACGATCAGATGACAAAATAAAAACGCTGAGAAACGTTCGTATTTTTGTTCACCTTTTAAAAATCTGAAGACACTTCATAAAGTGTTTTTCAGTTTTCTATGGCACTGTTTTAAAAAGAAAAAGAGAAAAATCAGCTGATCAGCTGACAAGTTCCATGCCTGATGAATAAAGATGCCCTCTTTAAATAGAATATGTTTTCAGACTTTGCTCCACTTTCCAGGTATCTTGCTTTCACTTCAATGCCCCGAATACATTATAAGTCTGAAATGTAACACCACCATCCCCAAGACTGGCTGCACTCACTCCCAAACTTGTGTAACAAATCAAACCACAAAACGACTTACAAATTTTTTCATTCCCATGCAATGAATGTTCTTGTCTAAGTTGATTAGAAATCCAACGGGAGCCCAATTGAATATGACAAGAGACCGTCCAATTGAGAATATTATATTTCATGTGGGTCAACTCAACATAGACAGGTCTACGTGCACTTAGTGATTTCTTTGAGGTAGCTCCAGATTTGAGCGGTTCGACTCTCTCTCTCTCTCTCTCTCTCTCTGCAAGCCATCGGAATAATGAGTACTTGGGTGCATATAGTTGGTACTTGAATGTCAAACTTGTTATAAAATGGTGCAGTGAAATTCATGCTGTGGTTTTAAATATCTTTTTTGAAAACAGTCCAGTTAAATCATTGAATGTTCATGGGAGGGTCATGGACAGGCCTTGAACTTCACTCTTGAAGGGATGGCATTTTTTCCCTCTGGCGAGGGGCACTCTACGAGAAAAATATAGATTTTGGAACTTTGGAACAAAATCAGAAATCAGCACCCGTTTCTTTCTCCAGTAGAGTATAACAGCATATCAGATATCAGTAATTAAGCAACTCTCATGAGTACAGCATAGTGTTAGCTAGAGGGATGTCCGGGTGTCTTTTGGTCACCCTGTTTTAAATTCGGACACCCTGTTTTTTCTGCCATTTACATGAACATAAAGAACAACTTGGACACTCAGTTTTTAAAAATGTTCTCAATGTTACACCCTTTTACCAAACCCTGGCTCCCTTTGACCAAATCCTGGCTAAATCTATGGAGTACAGTATAATAGTGTTAATACAAGTACTTACCAGTTAATTAGCGGAAAACAAGAGATTGTCATGAACACCAAGTTAGCACTGCCACATTGGATCATCTCTTGACCATATTGATGCAACTCAGACCACCAGCCACAGAGAGAGAGTGGGCTACCCACCATCAAGCCACCCCAACACCCCCACTGTGCTTTCTGATGAACAACACTACCTAATTAAAACCTGTCCTCAGCTCAGGACACAAACTACTATGGACAACACCTGTTATAGTCCAATCCATGATCTCTTCCACCAGTGCTCAACCACTCCAGACCAAGGTCAACCCAAAACCACTGAAAATTCACCAAATTCCAGTCTATTTTTCGGCGAGGTCAGTCAAAAAAAAACTGTGTGAGATTCTGATGTAGTAGAGTGAAATAATGCCATGTGGTTTGCCACATCACAACTCACAGGAGACCTAACATGCCCCTCTGCATGTGTGTGTGAACAGTCTACAGGAAAATAACTCTTTGACCCCAATGTGACCTAACTGACCCCTGAGTAGTGCTGGGCCTGCAATGCTGCATTACACCCATGTGTACAAACTACAGTCCCTGGTACTCACTACCCATACAGTACACTACACATAGATTGTACACGTGGACTTTGGTAACTTGGTAATCTCATAAAACAAACTCATTATTCCCTTCTTTCAATCCGGAAGCCATACTTGGGATTCACAGCATACAAGTAATACGGCTGTTGTATCACATCATGCAAAAAGCCAGGGTGTTATAGTGTTTTAATTTCTAACATCAACAATGGAGTTGCAATATTTAATTGAATGAAAATCAATCAATTATTGATAATCATCTGAACAGGTGTATCATGATTATCAGTATGAATATTCTAATAAGAAACATCATGTTAACATGAATCTTGATTCAAGTAGAAAACCCAATCATATTCTGAAGGAATGGCATATTCAGTTAGTGAATGACAGTGTTTTCTGAATGCGTGCCTCAAGATCAAATTGTTACTGTGTATCACGTGGTTGTAGTATGTGTTGGTCTAGTTGGTCTATAAAGAGCGTTTGAAACCGTTGTTATGAAATGCATATGGTTAGAAAGATGTTTTAATAAAAGTAGATATAATGATCCACACAAGTATCACTCAAAATTGCACGGTTTTCATTTTAGGTCGCAAACTAACACGGTCGGCCATTTATGGGAGTCAAAAATTTGACTCCCAAAAATGGCAGACCGTGTTAGTCGACGAGGTAAAAAGAAAACTACGCAATTTCGAGGCATATTTGTGTAGATCATTGTATTCTACTTTTACAACATCTTTCTAACCATATCGATTTGATAACAAACGGTTACAGAACGCTTTTCAAAGACCAACTCGACCGATCCAAGGCAACGTGTTCCTTTAAACTTACAAACCCGAATGGATTTTTACTGTGTGTACATGTATGTGTGATAATAAAAACAGACTATTGAATTTATATTGATTTACTGGCTCCATTCAGAAAAAAAAAAAAACTTGATTATGATTGACAAATAATACTAAAACAACATTACAGAGTTTGTAGTTGTTTCCCTAACAAATCAATCCATCAAGTCCTATACAGAACATCTTTGACTAAACTGCAATTTGTATTTGGTACACGTATCATAAAGAATTGATTAGAGAGAAAGTCCCAAAACAATGCATGGCATGATACTGCATCAACCATCGCGGATATGACAGAGTTAATTTATCACCGACGTACTTCAAATATTTCTCATTTAAAGGTCACTCTATCAGTATCACTCTCTCTTCTTCACTACACCTCAAACACCCAATCACAAACAGCCTTTCATATCAATCACTACTCTCCACCCAATCACACACAGCCTTATTTATTTGGAAAGATCCCATTTCATGTAGGCCGACTGTTAATCCATTGACTTCAGCATATGTATGGTGGTTATGGAAGGTGGGGTGCCAGACCACTGAGGATATGATTTATTGGTGATTAGGGAAGATGGATGTTATATTCAATCGTCAGCAGTTCATTATTTACTCGCTTACTAACACCGTATACGATGACGAAAGCAACATGAGACATGTGAGATGAGATGACAACAATACTAGTGATTTGTAGTAAATAACCATCACTGAACGATTTCCCTACTATAGCGTAGCAAAATGCTACAAAAATTATGTCAATAACTACATTGTACTACTCAAAAATTACCAGTTGCTACTCAATGTAAGCATTCAGTATGCACACAATACGTTCAGTCGACATTCTTTGCTCAGGTATGCAAAACATGCGAGGGGCATCAGGGCCAGTTAAAAGGGCATGGACGGCCATGGCTGTCGTCGTTGCCGTGTAGTTACAGGCCTGTAATGCTATGACAACTGTCCATGGAGGTGTTCCCAATCTGATATAACCCGCTTGATAAATTGGACAATGTCAATTTATTTGAAAAAAAAATTCCGAAAAAATAGATGGTGGCCTGACATTTCAACCAGTCTTTCTCAAATGCTGTACAATTCTTCATTTATTTCAAAACACACATTGAAAGAAAAAAAAAACATGTCAAAATTGTTTTTGTTTAAAAAAAATTCCTTTGCTCAAAATCACAATGACCAATTTGGTAAAATATCAGGGATGAGATTCTGAAAAAAAATGAAAAAGACTGAAATTTTTTGTCGAGGGAGGTGAACATACATAAACTGTGTTTCCCTGAACTATTTTAGGGCAACGAACAAATGTTGGGTCGCCTGCAAGTTTTTTCAGTAGCCCATTTGTGACAATGCAAAAAAAAAATATACATAAAAAAATATATATAAAAAATTATCTTTTTACCTGATTTCTGTCGTTGATAATACTTTTTATTTTCTAGAAAACGTTCTTAAAGTGAACATGAATTAAAACTATCCACTCTCTATGTTAACAAACTAACTTTGCTTATCAAGAAGTGTACATATTAATAGAACACTTTATGTTTATTTAGTTCATACACTTTCAGCTGTAACACATCACATATTTCAGCATATAAAGGTCGTGACCTTTGACATTTAGTCAAACAGTTTCATTTCATTTCACACCTTATGTCATTTCAATTTATCGCTATGTAGGTTTACATTTAAAATATCCCTCATAAATCATCGGATGTCTGCTTCGCTCACACAAATCAAAATCAGTTTTATTACCTCTAAAGAGTAATTCCTAAATCGTAACTATTCACATGATACGGCAGGGAAGAGTACAGTCAAATGAAATATACCAATTTCTGACTTAGGATACAGATTTGTATTTTATTACTAGCAATTTACATTGATACCAGGCGCCACCAGTTAGAAGCCATCTTCGAAACACAGAAAAGAATGCGAGACTAGACACCAACTATTCACAGGCTATGGGGGAGTACAGTCAAATACACACCTATTTCTCACTGTTGATTTTTATTTTGTTACTACCACTGGCCGCCAAGAGGTAGAAGTGAAACGGAGAGAAAAGAATGTGAGAGAGACTAGTAAACCCTTCACAGGGTAGGGAAGAGTAGTAAAATACACATGTACACTCCCATTTCTCACAGTGTGGATACAGATTTATAATTCGTTCATCGATCATCTATTTTTTAAACCCGATGTTCAGTCTGTTCTAGTTGTTATTAATTACTAGAAATTAATATTAACATTCACCACTGGCCACCAAATAGAAGCCATGTTTGATGAAATATTTAGAGAAAAGAATGTGAGACTTTACCAAGGACTATAGCCACGGGCTTGGGCGACAGTTGTGGAGGAAACGGAGGTGGCTTTTTCCTTCGATTCTTGCCCGTGCTTCTCCAATCATCCACTGGTTTATACAGCATCTCTTTGTCCATATTTCCCATCAACTTCCTGTCAAATCATTGCCCGCAATCTCAAGACTTCAAAAGTCACCGAGTAAGAAAGACAAGATGGAATATTCACAGAGCCGCTGAAAGTCCCCACACCACACACAACATAACATTCCCACATTGCATTCTTATTGCCTCCATAAGCAATAAATCGTGCAGGAATTTTTTTTCACGTGTCCCTGCAGCGGCCACAGGGTAAAAAACAGGAAGAAACAGGGCCTTGGGATGAAACGAACACCAACTGGGAACTTGGTCCAGTCTTAATATACCATGGAGGCCATCTCAAATAGTCAGACTCTAGGCTTTTACAGTTCAGAAAAACTCCAGCCTCGAGAAAAAAAAAAAAAAAAATGTTAAGTAGGAAATGAGGTTACCATATCACAAGGAGATATTATGAGCTTACCAATGGTGACGTGGGCCAGTACCATCAATTTCTGATTGAAGGCCTCTACGTAATCCATCCTTCACTCAGTGAATGTCTCTCCTCACTATACACTAGGCCCAGTTGTAAAAGCAATTATACTGTGTAGGTAGGTCCCTTTCTCTGGTAGGTAGTGATGATGTACCAAATTGACATCCAATGCCACAACAACAAAATCGTATTCATAAAAATAATATTAACTTCAAAGGTGGGGAAACACTACTGAGAACTCATCAGCACAATCGGCTGGAATTGTTTCCATCTCACCATTTTAACTTATCAAACAAAATTGAGGTGAAAATCGACTCAAACTGATTGCAGTACACTGAGAGACCAGGAGTTGACAATTGCCCCGGTTTGTGTGCGCAACCGGAGGAAACACAAGCATCTTGTTAGCAGAATGTCAAGCCCGTCTCTTTGGTTAGTCTGATCATACACCTCCAGTACACCAGAGCACAAGGCAATTTACCTCATTGGAATGCTGGCCGACTGCGCACAGAGTAGCACAGAGTAGCACAGAGTAGCTCTTAACTGACTGGTCATGAGGATGACACCAGGGAGATGAAAATCCTTATTTACGTTCTCCGGGGGAATCAAGTCCGGGCTTTAAACTATCTCGTGCTCAGTGGAACGCAAAGCAAGCTGATAAGACCACTCCAAGGAGCTACCTTATACGATAGGGTGGTCCAACTACATAGGATTTAATACACCAATAATTAAATCTTTGTCATTTAATTATGCATTCAAATTTCAGACGCCAGGTTTTTTTTTTCCTTCCCCGGAGTAAATTTTTTCCAGAGGAGTGGGACTGATCAAATTGAATTCTGTGGGTGTTTCTTTTTTACTGTGATACTAACAGGCGCTAGTAGTTGCTTGAATTGAATCAGTAAATATGCATGGTTTGTTACATGTTTACTTCAGGGAATGCGAGGATGTTTTTATTTTCACTTTCAAAATGTTTAAGGTTGAGGGGAGGGGTGTGAAATTATAGAAATGAATAATACATGAAGTACACTGGACTAATAGCAAACATGATCTTGCTATGTATTATCTGTGTACACACTGAGTTTGGACAAAGTGCCGAGTTATTTATGGCAACATGAAATTCATTCATGTATGTTTAGTCTGCTCAAGCTCATTGACATGCACAAAATCTTCAATTTATAATGATCAGGGATGAGAGTCATTGCTGACAACATGCTTAAAACTAGGATCCAACTTTTAGAAGGTATGTTTTGATGATGACATTTTCACCTTTGGGTAACCCTTGCAGTTGACATTTCACATGGTTTTTAGGAATGGTGTTGTCGGCACCAGAACAATAGATCAAAGGGAAAGATTTCCTTGTACATTGTTGGTGGATTAAAATAAAAACTGATTTTCTTCACCAGGTCGACTTTAAAAAGTCTTAATTCAGATAAAAGTCTGAAGTTTCTCATCCCTGAATGATTAGATAAGACAGATTACAACATGAATATCGGAGACATCTTGAAGAAATTCTGACAGTGAGGCATGACGCTTCACGTATATATAGGCAATGAATGTGATTGCCTCATTGTGCCCTGGTCATTGCCTTGGTGCCCTTTTAGTTTCCTCACAGGGTGCCCTTTACCAAAGAGAAAATGCCTCGGTATCCTCCCCTCCTCTGTGTTTTTCACTGAACTCTGCCTCCTGATACCCCGGCCAACATGACACTTCTAGAAATCTCTCCAACAGTCGGATGCAGTCAATGTAATTCCATAGCTACCCAAACTCTTCAGCTGTCATGCAATTATTTGTAGACGATATAAAATGATTGCCCAAATCATTCGCGATATCAGACACGGAGTGCATGTGGCTAGCGCTACAACTGTATAAGATCTAGTTTTTACTCTCGATTCTACGAGCGCAGGTTTTGTTTTGGAAGGCTTAAATCAAACGATTGGTCCCTATTCTCCATCGAAGAAAAGGTTGGTACGGTATTTGTTTCTTAGACAAATTCCAATTAGGCCTACTACTGTTATTATGATTAATTTCAGGCCACATAATAACCCACTGCACCCGCAGCAATTGCTCTGGTGCCCTATGCTTTTGACTGTGGTGCCCTTTGCAAAGTTCCAATACAAATTTACATTTTTTCTCGTTGAAGTGCCCCTTGCCAGAGGAAAATTGCTGTGCCCCTTCAAGAATGAAGCTCAATGCCTGTAAATTTTTATATTTGGAAAAAGGTTTTTCATTTAAATATCTTACTTTGATGAAAACACAAGAAGTGGGCCGACTGGAGTTCAACTCTGCTCTTTCTTAGATGTTATCATTTTTGTGTTCAAATAAAAGTAAAGTAAAAGTAAAATCTTAAATGAAATGCTGACTGGTGATCTTTCAGTCTTAAAATAAGATCTGATTTATTGTTTGACAATACATGTTCAGTCTCAGTTTCTCTATTCAAAAACAACTTTTACATAAAACTGAATTTAACTGCGGGCATACATACATTGTTTTGACTTTTGTAGAGAATAGATACAGTCCGATAAAACATCCTTTAAGATGATATTGTAATTTACAAGACAGTGTGACACTGACCATATGGCACTTATAACAGCATGGGATTCTCACGCATCATACACCTTGTCTACTTCTCCTATTGGACAATCTTTAATCTAATCAACAGACTATCTTATCCCGACGCATGCGTGTTAAGCGACACAGGGTGTCCATTAGTGCAGTGGTGGTCATTTATATCCACCGTAAGAGTGATTCATTCGTATAGCCGAGATAATGGCTAAATTGATGGATGTGAGTTTTAATTGCTAATTTGATAAGAGGCAAATACTTTTCAATGTTATCTAGGCTTATAAACAGTACTTTAAAATGATATGCAAACATCTGTTGGTATAAGATCAAAAGCACTTGTTAGAAGTACCTCCTGAAAATTTCAATAATTAACACTATACATATATTTGTTACATTTTCTTGTCCGCCACCCACCAACACAAATATCAACGATGTATCTCACTAAAATAAAATTGAAAGGTCCAAATTTATAGTGATGATTTATACCATCATATGTTTGTAACTTCTCCTGTCTTCGTGGTGTATTTTTCTATGAAACCACAAGAGAAAAGTGTACCAAAACTAACAAGTATAATAACAAAAGCAGTTGAAGTTAACAAAAAATGGTGTCTTACACGTAAGCAACTTTTGAGGGAACTATGTGCAATGTACATGTACTTGAAGTTCTACTGTAAAGTTTTGCCCCACCTTTTTGGTTTTTCTAAGTTTTATCTTCGAGTAAATGTTAGTTTTTGTTTTTTTGCTGTTGGAGTAATTTGTATGTGATGGACTAATTCTTGTTTATATTTTTAATTTTTTTGAAGAGTGATTTCTTTTTTTTTAACACAGGATCTGGAACTTCATGCTTTTATATCATGATTGATGAAGAATAATGATTCAATGAACGAAGTACCTGGCTACAATAAGTATAAGGCTGTGCGTGTACCCAAGCCCGTTTTAGTTCATGTTG